>NC_060142.1:292765079-293070912 GCF_021461385.2 Schistocerca piceifrons
ACAGGGGATGTGCAATTGTTTCCTGATTTCATCTCGGTTGTGCGGCTTGATTGGTGATTTACTGTCAGAAATTTCACGGAAAATCGAGTAAAACAGAAGTAATATCTACCATTATGCCGTAATAAAGAACCGAAAATGATATAATGTATTACTGGTACTCCAAGAAAATTTGCGTCGCGAGAACCACACTGAAAAGTTCAATATCAAGTTGAGGCGTACTTATTTGTGAATCTGGATATGCGAATGTGCACCTTAATCCAAGTTATGCATTTTAGTATGGCTTACGAAATTCCGAGCCGCTTTGAGTATCCTCTGATATCCTATTTCGTTTATGACGTAATGCAAGATGTCTTAATGCTACACTATGTGATTAAAAGGATCCGGAGACCCCCAAAAACAAGCGTTTTTAATATTAGGTGCATTGTGCTGCCACTTACTGCTAGGTATTCCTCGGCAGTCATTAGACATCGTGAGAGAGCACAATCCGGCGCTCCGCGGAACTCACGGACTTCGAACGTGGTCAGATGATTGGATGTCACTTGAGTAACACGTCTTTACGCGAGATTTCCATTCTCCTAAACATCCCTAGGTCCACTGTTTCCGATGTGATAGTGAAGTGGAAACGTGAAGGAACACGTACAGCACAAAAGCGTACAGGCCGACCTCGTCTGTTGATTGACAGAGAACGCCGACAGTTGAAGAGGTTCGTAATGTGTAATAGGCAGGCATCTATCCAGACCATCACACAGGAATTACTAACTGCATCAGCATCCACTGCGAGAACTATGACAGTTAGGGGGGGGGGGGGGGTGAGAAAACTTGATTTCACGGTCGTGCGGCTGCTCATAAGCCACACATCACGCCGGTAAATGCCAAACGATCCCTCGCTTGGTGTAAAGAGCGTGAACGTAGGACGACTGATCAGTGGAAAAACTTTGTGTGGAGTGACGAAGCCGGCCGGACTGGCCGAGCGAATCTAGGTGCTACAGTCTGGAACCGCGCGACCGCTACGGTCGCAGGTTCGAAACCTGCCTCGGGCATGGATGTGTGTGATGTCCTTAGGTTAGTTAGGTTTAAGTAGTTCTAAGTTCTAGGGAACTGAAGACCTCAGAAGTTAAGTCCCATAGTGCTCAGAGCCATTTGAGCCATTTGGAGTGACGAATCACGGTACACAATATGGTGATCCGATGGCAGGGTATAGGTATGGCGAAAGCCCGGTGAACGTCATCTGCCAGCGCGTGTAGTGCCAACAGTAAAATTCGGAGGCGGTGTTGTTATGGTGTGGTCGTGTTTTTCATGGAGGGGGCTTGTACCTCTTGTTGTTTTGCGTGGCACTAAAACAGCACAGGCCTACATTGATCTTTCAAGCACCCTCATGCTTCCCACTGTTGAAGAGCAATTCGGGGATGGCGATTGCATCTTTCAACACGATCGAGCACATGTTCATAATGCACGGCCTGCGGCGGAGTGTTTACACTATAATAGCATCCCCGTAATGGACTGGCCTGCGCCAAGTCCCGACCTGAATCCTATAGAACACCTTTGGGATGTTTTTGAACGCCGACTTCGTGCCAGGCCTCACCGACCGACATCAGTACCTATCCTCAGTGCAGCGGTCCGTGAAGAATGGGCTGCCATTCCCCAAGAAATCTTCCAGCACCTGATTAAACGCATGCTTCCAAGAGTGGAAGCTGTCATCAAGGCTACGGGTGGGCCAACGCCATATTCAATTCCAGCATTACTGATGGAGGGTGTGAAGAACTTGTCATTTTCAGCCAGGTGTCCGGATTATTTTGATCGCATAGTGTACATACTTGCGAACATACGTTATCATAGCTGTGCACACGCAGTAACTCGCGGGCAGTTATTGAGAACGGTGTTTGAAAAGCGTTACTTTCAACAAAAAAATTTCAAGATGAATTATGTTAGGTGTGAGAATGTGCTGCGAAGTTCTTAAATCATAGAGCGTTTGACTCTGATTTAAAGCCCAACACTTCGAGGGCCAGTCACTCAGAAGAAATTCGAACCCAAAAGACCAGACGTCTGTGTCATCATTTTTATTTTACTGGCACGTTTCATGTATCTTAAAGTGTCACACACACACACACACACACACACACACACACACACACACACACACACACAAAAGACCAATATTATATGTGGAAGCTTAGCTTTCTTGTAGCCGTACTATGCATGGTAATTTAAACCATTAACTTCCCCTGTTTTTATATGTTCGCACTACGTAACAGTGATGTTATTGGCTGTCCTATGCTCTGAATATCCGCTATCATCGGCTGGCGAGATCATCTGACATGAGCTATGATTGGTTTACAAAAGGGCATCGCAATTTCGATTCCAGTGCTTCGGAAACTAACGTGCTGTATTTGGTGGAATTCGGATATATACTTTCGGAATGCGAAAATATGCATCGTGTCGTAATAAGAAAATATGCAGCGTACACGTTGCTGCACGTCAATGATCTTTCCAAAACGCGTTTTTTTTTCTGAGTTCCTTTTTTTAAAGCGCTGGGAAGTTCTACGCCGGTGTATAAAACCTTAACCACTCAAGGGATTGATACGTTTACTGTTTCGAGGGATTATGCTGCTGTCACTTAACACGCAAAAGGTATATTTTCATCCGGGAAAACGTGTATTTTTAACCGGGAAATCCGGGAATTTTTCTCCTTGTCCGCATATACAGCCTGGATTTACATGAAAAACTGAGGAGGCAATCTGATCAACTATCTTAGATTGTTTGCAGATGATGCTGTCAATTAACGTCTTATAAATTCAAAACAAATTGCAAAACGATTTATACAAGTACGAAAAGTAGCAAATGATTTTAAATAATGAAAACTGCGAAGTCATCCTCACGAGTACCAAAAGGAATCCGTTAAATTTTGTTTACACAATAAAACACACAAATCTAAAGGCTGTAAACTCAACTAAATACTTAGGGATTAGAATTACGAAAAACTTAAGTTGGAACGATCACGTAGATAATTTTGTGGGAAAAGCAAACCAAAGACTACATTTTATTGGCAGAACACTGAGAAAATGCAACAGGTCTACTAAAGAGACTTCCTGCACTACACTTATTCACCCTCTTCTGGAGTTCTGCTGTGCGGTATGGGATCCGCATCAGATAGGATCGACGATGGACATCGCAAAAGTTCAAAGAAGGAAAGCTCCACGGATATGATAGGTCAATTAGGTTGGCAATCATTAAAGAAAAGGCGTTTTTTTGTTGCGGCAGGGTCTCGTGATGAAATTTCAATCACCATCTTTCTTCTCAGCATGTGAAAATATTTTGTTGGCGTCCACCTACATAGAGATGAATGATAATAATAAAACAAGAGAAATCAGAGCTCGCACAGAAAGATTTAAGTGTTCGTTTTTCCCGCGCGCTTTACGAGAGTGGAACGTTAGAGGAATAGCTTGAAGGTGGTTCGATTAACCCTCTGCCAGGCCATTAATTGTGAACTAAATTGCAGAATATCATGTCGATGTAGATGTTATGAAAGTATGTCGTTTCAGGGTATCATCACACTGAAATTTCATCAAAACCACGTCATTGGTATCATTTGTCATTAAATGTCAGTTAATAACATACCAGCAATTTAAGTCTTCAACATGTCGAAAGATTAAAGACAGAGTTGCATATTAACTGTGAACTATAGGATAACTGACAGATATGCTAACAGTGAGCTGATACGTTGCTAGTTCGCTTCCGCCTTTCGGCATTACTTTTTATTCTTATGTTTTCAGAAATATGTTGGGACATTGTTATTAATATAATATAAGTATGTTCGGAATATTCGATGATTTGCGTAAATAAAAGCACGCTTCATTCACGAGTGAGTTCTTTTCGATTTTGTGAACTTGTCAGGGAACATGAAACAATGAATTGCAAGAGTGCTGTCTACGTCACACGTTGATCCCTCGCATTTCAGTACGATGCGTACTACGGACAGAGTAACATGGCTACCATCTGGAGAAGGGCGGTAAATGTGCTTTTTAATAGACGCAGTAAAAGGGGAACAATGTTTTTACAACATTTAGAGTAACAACTAGCATAATAAATTTTGACGAGCCAAGGCGCTGTCACGCGTGTTTAAAAAAGTAAAGTGCGCTAGACCGGAGGTAATGACTGCATAGGAATGACAAAGCAAATTTTTAAATATGCCCAACTATTCGTAGTGTAATCCATCGACGTGTGAGCGATCTTCTTGTCTATTTTCTCTGCTAGTTTTCGACGATCACTAACAGAGCTGAAGTAGCTACTTAATGCGCGTCCATTTTTGGAAAAAAACATGGTGGCATGAGCTCTAGATATGGTGGACAACTGATGGTGGAGAACGCTATAGTGGTAAATCACTATGAAGAGCTCGTTCCGTGTTATGCACCAACTCGCGTCTGAGTGTGCACCAACCAAGGTGGAAAATCACGTGTGGCGTACTTCGCGATGAAAACACGTGCGTGTAAGGTCGTCTTTATGACAGCTTCTGACATTTGATCCCACGCATTTTGTTAATTATTGTGAAGACGAATTCACTTCTTGGCACCTCATCGAAAGAAAATTTTCGCATTGTGCTTTGCATTTTCTTCTTTTATTTGTTTATGTGCGGCACTGCGGAGATAAACGAACACGTGCTCAATAGAATTAGAGTGAAAGGTGTAATTACCATTAGGCTGTGCCACTGGAAAAACCTGATATTCCCATGAAGTGAATTTCGAAACAAGGGCTGCTCTGAGAAACTTCAGAAAATTTAAATACATGTAGCCTCAGTGTGTGAAAGCTTGTCTAAGCCTAGAATTGCTTATCTACCGCTATGCTGGTTTTGTGCAAGTTACTACCCTGTCTGTGAGGAAGGTTACGTGGCGTAACAGAATCATCTTCCCTTCGGTTCCATCTGCCCTCCACTGTCTCCCTTCCTGTTTTATTAATGAATATCGCACAAAAGTAAGATTGTCAGCACTTCTCTGTATACTTCCTAATTTCTTCAATTTTTACTGCCAGTAGGCGAAATACAGCTGGATACAGTTGTAACGATCACTAAGAATGATACTAAGGAACTTATTAAAGTTCAGTAATTTTGTTTTTTGCTTCCGTTGATCTATAGAAGCACGCTGCAAACTTCAATAAAATCGTAGCAGATAGTTCCGCAGTAGATACTTAAATTTTGATTATAAGGTCAACATTTGGATAACAATATTATCTTCGCTGTAATTAAAAAACCTGGAAGTTCTTTCATGTAGGATCTCCTCCGTGCACTCCACCAAATGATGAACTCCGTTTTCTGGCCATTCTAGCATTTAAATTTAATAAAAGACTGCTTCTTCATTGCATAAATCGAACCGTCTCACAATGTATAAATGGTCTACACGGCGACTCTTGTTGGACAAACTCGATTATCTTGCATAGTCCTGGTAGCCATTTCCGCCGTATGATGTACAACATTTTACAATGAAAGTGTTAGATGACACTGCTTGAGTTCACAGTTAATTGGACTTACAAATACAAATTACAGTATTAGAAAACTGTTCTCAAAGAAAATTTTCTGGAGTGTAAACGTTACAAAATTAATCTGGTCAACAATGTTTTTAATGTAGAGATAAAATACATTGCACCGAGCCAAGTGGCGCAGTGGTTAGACACTGGACTCGCATTCGGGAGGACGACGGTTCAATCCCGCGTCCGGCCATCCTGATTTAGGTTTTCCGTGATTTCCCTCAATCGCTCCAGGCAAATGCCGGGATGGTTCCTTACAAAGGGCACGGCCGACTTCCTTCCCCGTCCTTCCCTAATCCGATGAGACCGATGACCTCGCTGTCTGGCCTCCTTCCCCAAACCAACCAACCATAAAATACATTGCAATGAAGTAAATACGGCGTGAGTCAAAAAGGACTTTACAACTTTAGAATGATACAGAAATTTTTGAGATAACTTATAGAATCGGTAGATGTGTCTTTTGTAGCAAACAAGGTCAAGTTTGATTCACGTAGTGCATCAGTACCCCATTCAGCCTCCAGGAGCGCCAGCGTAGTGTACAGTTAAAATGTCTGCTTTCACCGCTGCGGAGCGTGTTTTCGTTTCATGAAACGAACACTGCTGTCCGTGTGTTTGTTCCTGCTCTACCAAACAATTTAGATTACCTGAAAAATGGAATCTACGCTGCCGCTTCACAAGTTACGCCTGATTTGCTGCAACGAGTGTGGAAAGAAATTGTTTAGCGGTTGGATGTTTGCCACATCACAAATGGTAGTCACATCGAACCGAAGTGACACTTGACGCTTTTACATGGAACTTGAGGTTGTTCACCACAAAATAACCTATCTACTGATTCTGTAAGTTATCTCAATAAATTTCTATATCATTTCAAATTTGTAAAGTCCTTTTTGAATCACCCTGTATACACGTTAATGATATGTTTTCGAAATTGAAGCTGAATTTTTAATCTCTTGTGACCGTTACTTTGGAAATAAAAGATCAAATTTGCTTTTGAACATACGCATGGTTGACGCTTTTCAACAGAGGCAGTAATTCAGAATAAACTGTGTTTTGCATATTTAATAAGGTTCCTGTACTTCATTACAATATCAGATGCTGACTAATAAAGTATTGAGCAGAAATTTTCGGATTGTGGTATTTACGATACGGTTTCAGTTTCTTCACTATGAGAGTTTATCGAATGTTAAACTAGAGGTATCCGTGTGGTAGAATATAGTGGCTGTGGGAGTTCAGAGAGTAAGGGTATCCACGATGCCCACAGCCCTTTCTTTTATTGTCTCCCACTGAAGCTTGTTGACCATCTGTGTTGATTAAAAAGACCCCCTGACAAGCGAAGTAGACAGTTAAACCATTAGCAGAAGGAATGATACTTTTTCCGTGTTATTTAAAACGCTTAAGGCAGCTGATGGGTTGCTTTCTTTTAAAAGGACACGGTCAACTCTTCGTTCTGCGTCCTTATCCACTCTGATTTTCTTCTCCATCTATTAAGCTCGTGACGATTCTCACAAAGCCTCTGTCTGAAACTTCTCTCTCTTCCACTGATCTTACTTGGGTAGGGTCCCTGATGCACAAACAGTACTAATGTATTGGTTGAACAAGAGTTTTGCAAGTGCTTTTATTCGTGGTTTGCATTTCCTTAATTTCTTTCCTGTAAAGATAGTTCTGGTATATACAGAGCGACCAAAATAAAACTGTCCAGAGAAAATATTTCGTGCACCTACAGCTAGGCACCCCAACTTACATAAACTCAAGTTGCAGGTAATGTATGTTGGATTACCTATCTTAACGGGCACGAAATATTTCCCATTGACAATTTTATAAGGGGCAGTCAAATGAAAACTAGACAGATCGAAAAGAATAAGTGAACTGTTTATTATTTCAAACATGATCGCCATAACTGTTAACACATTTATCCCACTGTCAGACAAGACTGTTACTGCATCCATAGGAAATATTTGCGATTGCCTGCTGAACGATAATTTCGTGCAAGGGTGTACCTCTTCGTGCGAAGCAAATCGACTTCCACAAATGTCGTTCTTAAGGGCTCCAAAAATACGGAAATCGTAAGCGTACGGAGGATGAATAGGACGTTCCTAGCGAAAATGTTGTAGCTTACTCGAAACAACCTCGGCAACGTGTGGGACCGCCCCCGAGTACGCTGCAGAATTCTTCCGCTAGTAAATCCATACACATCTTCCATGCGCCCACAAGTTGCCAAAGTTGTTTCGAGTACGCTGCAGCAGTTTCTCCGGAAAGCCTTTTACGTCTATTATACAGTTCAGATCTCTCTGCATGCGGCTTCAATATTTGTGGAGGCCTGAAGAAAGACATTCGTCGCCGTCGATTTGCTTCGAACGACGAGATGCACGCCTGGGTACAATCATGGTGCAGTAGGTAATCCCAAAAGTTTTCCGTCTATGTATTAGACTGTCTTCTTTCACAGTGGTATAAATGTATTAACAGTTGAAATAATTAACAATGTACAACTTCCTGGAAGATTGAAACTGTTTGCCGGACCGAGAGTCGAACTCGGGACATTTGCCTTTCGCGGGCAAGTGCTCTACCAACTGAGCTACCCAAGCACGACTCACGACCCGTCCTCACAGCTCTACTTCCGCCAGTACCTGTCTGCTACCTTCCAAACTTTAACAGAAACTCTCCTGCGAACCATGCAGCACTAGCACTCCTGACAGAAAGGATATTGCGGAGACATGGCTTAGCCACAGCCTAGGGGTTGTTTCCATAGTGAGATTTTCACTCTGCAGCGGAGTGTGCGCTGATATGAAACTTCCTGGCAGATTAAAAGTGTGTGCCGGACCGAGACTCGAACTTGGGACCTTTGCCTTTCGTGGGTAAGTGCTCTACCAACTGAGCTACCCAAGCACGACCCACGCCCCGTCTGTTCTGCAAGGTATGCAGGAGAGCTTCAGTGAAGTTTGGAAGGTAGGAGACGGGGTACTGACGGAATTAAAGCTGTGAGGACGGGTCGTGAGTCGTGCTTGGGTAGCTCAGTTGGTAGAGTACTTGCCCGTGAAAGGCAAAGGTCCCGAGTTCGAGTCTCGGTCCGGCACACAGTTTTAATCTACCAGGAAGTTTCATATCAGTGCACACTCCGCTGCAGAGTGAAAATCTCATTCTGGTACTTATATTTATAGAGAGAGAGAGTGACGTCAAGTATAAAAGTATAAGGTCGTTAAAGAAACCTGCTGTCTGTCTAGAAATTGTATATACTAATTAATTCTTTGGTGGGACAATCTTTAGCCGTATAACGTCTCCCTCCTTTTTCACTTTACTACCCGTTATATTTCGCCCACCCTGTACATTAGCCGCAGTAAAATCTATCCTGACAGACAAGTGGTACAACAACAAAGTTAGGAAACTACTGCGCAAGCAAAGAGAGCTCCACTCCAAGTTTAAACGCAGCCAAAACCTCTCAGACAAACAGAAGCTAAACGATGTCAAAGTTAGCGTAAGGAAGGCTATGCGTGAAGCGTTCAGTGAATTCGAAAGTAAAATTCTATGTACCGACTTGACAGAAAATCCTAGGAAGTTCTGGTCTTACGTTAAATCAGTAAGTGGCTCGAAACAGCATATCCAGACACTACGCGATGATGATGGCATTGAAACAGAGGATGACACGCGTAAAGCTGAAATACTAAACGCCTTTTTCCAAAGCTGTTTCACAGAGGAAGACCGCACTGCAGTTCCTTCTCTAAATCCTCGCACAAACGAAAAAATGGCTGACATCGAAATAAGTGTCCAAGGAACAGAAAAGCAACTGGAATCACTCAATAGAGGAAAGTCCACTGGACCTGACGGGATACCAATTCGATTCTACACAGAGTACGCGAAAGAACTTGCCCCCCTTCTAACAGCCGTGTACCGCAAGTCTCTAGAGGAACGGAGGGTTCCAAATGATTGGAAAAGAGCACAGATAGTCCCAGTCTTCAAGAAGGGTCGTCGAGAAGATGCGCAAAACTATAGACCTATATCTCTGACGTCGATCTGTTGTAGAATTTTAGAACATGTTTTTTGCTCGAGTATCATGTCGTTTTTGGAAACCCAGAATCTACTATGTAGGAATCAACATGGATTCCGGAAACAGCGATCGTGTGAGACCCAGCTCGCTTTATTTGTTCATGAGACCCAGAAAATATTAGATACAGGCTCCCAGGTAGATGCTATTTTTCTTGACTTCCGGAAGGCGTTCGATACAGTTCCGCACTGTCGCCTGATAAACAAAGTAAGAGCCTACGGAATATCAGACCAGCTGTGTGGCTGGATTGAGGAGTTTTTAGCAAACAGAACACAGCATGTTGTTACCAATGGAGAGACGTCTACAGACGTTAAAGTAACCTCTGGCGTGCCACAGGGGAGTGTTATGGGACCATTGCTTTTCACAATATATATAAATGACCTAGTAGATAGTGTCGGAAGTTCCATGCGGCTTTTCGCGGATGATGCTGTAGTATACAGAGAAGTTGCAGCATAAGAAAATTGTAGCGAAATGCAGGAAGATCTGCAGCGGATAGGCACTTGGTGCAGGGAGTGGCAACTGACCCTTAACATAGACAAATGTAATGTATTGCGAATACATAGAAAGAAGGATCCTTTATTGTATGATTATATGATAGCGGAACAAACACTGGTAGCAGTTACTTCTGTAAAATATCTGGGAGTATGCGTGCGGAACGATTTGAAGTGGAATGATCATATAAAATTAATTGTTGGTAAGGCGGGTACCAGGTTGAGATTCATTGGGAGAGTGCTTAGAAAATGTAGTCCATCAACAAAGGAGGTGGCTTACAAAACACTCGTTCGACCTATACTTGAGTATTGCTCATCAGTGTGGGATCCGTACCAGATCGGTCTGACGGAGGAGATAGAGAAGATCCAAAGAAGAGCGGCGCGTTTCGTCACAGGGTTATTTGGTAACCGTGACAGCGTTACGGAGATGTTTAATAAACTCAAGTGGCAGACTCTGCAAGAGAGGCGCTCTGCATCGCGGTGTAGCTTGCTCGCCAGGTTTCGAGAGGGTGCGTTTCTGGATGAGGTATCGAATATATTGCTTCCCCCTACTTATACCTCCCGAGGAGATCACGAATGTAAAATTAGAGAGATTAGAGCGCGCACGGAGGCTTTCAGACAGTCGTTCTTCCCGCGAACCATACGCGACTGGAACAGGAAAGGGAGGTAATGACAGTGGCACGTAAAGTGCCCTCCGCCACACACCGTTGGGTGGCTTGCGGAGTATAAATGTAGATGTAGATGTAGGTTAAAGATGGTCGTGTCTATTTTTTGAACCTCGCACTACGTTTATCCGCGTTGCTGCTAGTTGTTACATCGAACGCTGATGACCTTCATATTTTCCTGACTTCCGCTGCAGTTTTCCGTTGACGCGACCTTTCTAAAAAAAGGACCATACGGCGTTTCGAACAGCCCCTGTGAACTGGAAACTTTATCTGCCACGTGATTTGCATACGCCAGGAACAACATTTGCCCCTGTCTTGAAAAAGAACGTAGTCGTCATTTTCTGCTTTTAATGTACTCTGTACGTATTCAGTGAGCGACGTATTCACGAAGAAGAGCCCGAGCCACGAACGTGGAAAAGCTCTCGGCGTGTGTACGTGTTTGAGGGGTCTCTTTGAACACACGGACCGCCCTGCGCATGTGGCGGGCAGCCGTGCGTCCTGGTAGCGAGGCGTGCAGTGCCTTGCCGGCCATTAGCGGCTGCATAATGCACGACCGTGTGCCTGCCGAGGTGCAAGCGGCGCTGGGCGCCAGAGTGGCGTGCACCTGCTGCCCCATATAGCCCTGCCTGTAGTGCGATACGTCACGAGACGCGCCTTCACTATTCCGTGGAAGGATGCGAGCCAGGCTGTGTCGAGGTCACCTGGATGAGAATGCTGAAAGAGAATTTGCGTTGGCTCGGAGCTCGCCGTAAGCCATTTAGGGAAAGGACGTTCAATTTGGTAACACATGACTCCAACATCTTGGTCCAAGACTACCGCTGTAGTCGGATGTGTCTCTGTCGTTGGGGATGATACCTTTCAATACCGGCTCCTTGACCAGTGTTCAAGCTTTACAGCTGAGCTTCTTGCTCCCTATCAGGCTGTTCAATATATCCGCCGCCATCGTCATTCTCCCTATGCCATCTGCTCTGATTCCTTGAACGCCATTCAGAGTCTCCGTGACCATATTCGGACCAGTCTCTCGTGCAACGAATTCAACGGTCCCTTCAGTCGCTATCTGATACCGGCGCTCGTGTCCTTATTGTGTGGATTCCTGGCCACGTTGGTGTGCCTGGGAACGAAGCTGCTGATGCTGCGACCAAGGCCTCGAACAGCTTCCTTTTGTGTCCCGTCAACTGATGTTAATGGGGTTCTTTGTCGGCGCGTTTCATCATTGTGGCATGAGGCTTGGTCCTCTCTCCATGAAAATAAGCTTAGGGCCATCCAACCGACCCCGACGGCTTGGACGACCTCCTCACGCCCTTCCCGGCGAGAGGAGGTCATTTTGGCCAGTTTGCGGATTGGACATTGCCGATTTAGCCAGCGCTACCTGTTGTCCGGTGGCCCCGCCCCGCAGTGCCCCTGTGGTCATCCATTGACGGTGCGCCATGTTTTATTGTTCTGTCCCCGTTTTATTCACTCTCGTGTTGTCCTGTCTCTGCCGTCGACGTACAGGAACTTTTAGCTGCTGACGCTCGAGCAGCTGCTCGTATCCTTAGTTTTATTACATTGACGGCCCTGTCCAAAGAGATCCAAGGTGGCATACAAAACACTCGTTCGACCTATACTTGAGTATTGCTCATCAGTGTGGGATCCGTACCAGATCGGGTTGACGGAGGAGATAGAGAAGATCCAAAGAAGAGCGGCGCGTTTCGTCACAGGGTTATTTGGCAACCGTGATAGCGTTACAGATGTTTAACAAACTCAAATGGCAGACTCTGCAAGAGAGGCGCTCTGCATCGCGGTGTAGCTTGCTCGCCAGGTTTCGAGAGGGTGCGTTTCTGGATGAGGTATCGAATATATTGCTTCTCCCTACTTATACCTCCCGAGGAGATCACGAATGTAAAATTAGAGAGATTAGAGCGCGCACGGAGGCTTTCAGACAGTCGTTCTTCCCGCGAACCATACGCGACTGGAACAGGAAAGGGAGGTAATGACAGTGGCACGTAAAGTGCCCTCCGCCACACACCGTTGGGTGGCTTGCGGAGTATAAATGTAGATGTGGATGTAGAACTCTTTTATTTTGTTTATCTGCGCCTTTGTAAGTCCTTTCTGGTGTTGTCCCCTTGCGTTTTTCTACGCTACGTTTGTGACTCGGCGCTAATGACCTTAGTAGTTCAGCGCCCTAAACAAAAAAAGAAACAAAAAAAATCCAACATCTTGAACATTCTTATCGTAAGGAGGATCGAATGCAGGATGGTTTGTTTTGTTTTGTTTTAGGGCGGAAAACAACTACGGTCATCCGCTCCCCATGTCGAAAGTAAAGAACGTGAAGACAGAGAGAGGAGTTAAATATGACTACACGTGTATCCCAGCTGACGGAAGAGAAGATAGCTAAAAACAGGGACGTAGAGAAAGTCTATAAAATACGCCACAGAGGAACGGAGGTCCAGAACTAAAAATTAAACGGCCTTCGCCATGTTACTGGGACGGATAAAAAGTAAAACGCGGTCGACAGCCTGCGCGGAAATGGCGGACAGTAAAAAGCTGAGCGCAGTGTGCACAATCGGGGGAGTACCACATAACGATGATGATGAAGTCCCATACTCCTCGTCAGAGCGTAGGAGAACGATGCGGGAGACCGGCACCGCCGTACTAGGCAAGGTCCTAATGGAGGTGGTTTGCGGTTGCCCTCCTCAGGTTGTAATGGGGACGAATGATGAAGATGATGATGATGATGATGAAGACGACACAACAACACCTAGTCATCTCAGGGCGGGTGAAAATCCCTGACTCCACCGGGAATCGAACCCGGGACCCCTTGCTCGGGAAGCGAGAATGCTATCGCGAGACCACGAGCGGCGGGCACATAACAGATGGCGATGGCTGAAAAGTCGGTGCCCAATAAACAATCTAGTTAAAATGATCTCCCGGCGGGAAGGGACGAGAGGAGGTCGTCCAAGCCACTGGGAGAGGCTTAATAACCCGGAGCTTGTTTCCATGAAGGGAGGACCAGTGGTGATGCCAAAGTGACATCACCTGCTGACAGACATCAACACAGAGTTCATCGGAGAGACGAGGACTGCAACCTTGGCAGCAGCGTCAGCGGCCTCGTTTCCTGTCAGAACGGAGTGTAGATGCAATGGGCACGGACAACCATTTGAGATTTGCAAGAAGCGTGGTCACACGAGAAACAATGCTCAACTTATGATTAATTCTTGAGAAAAGACTAAAGAAAGCTCAACACACATACGAGGGGCGTTTAGTAATTAATACGACACATTTGTTTTCCTCGGCCACTTTCAGTTGAGAAAATGTGGTCTTTGTTGGGGATTATTCCCTGTTCAGCCGATACAGTTTCATGAAGTTCCAATTGCTGACGGTGCTATAGGTGGCCTACAAAATGGCGTCTGTAACGGAGGTACATTGCAAGCAGAGAGCTAACACTGAGTTTCTTTTCACGGGAAATAGTGACATCGCAGGCAACCATAGGCGCTCGCAGTATGTCTACGGAGATCTTGCAGTGAACAAAAGCACGGTGAGCCATTGGGCGAGGCATTTGTCACCATCGCAACAAGGTCGCGCAAACCTGTCCTATCTCCCGTGTGCTGGCCGGCTACACAGAGCTGTGACTCCTGCAACGTTGGCGGTGTTCGACCGATGATAAACTCAACTGGACGCCTCTGTCGGTAGTACTGACCCGCTTGTCCACCAGGTAGGGCGTTCGAAGGTGTGTGCCCCCTGGGTCCGACGCAGCCTAACAGAACACCATAAAGTGCAAAGAAGAACAATCTAGGCGGAATTTATTGTTCGTTGTGAGGCTGATCGTGACAGTGTTGTAGATCATCGTCACAGGCGGTGAAAACGGGTTCATCAGTTCGAACCGGAAACAAACAGGCAATCCATTGTGTGGCGCCACACCACCTCTCCTCCGAAGAGAAAGTTAAAAGCCGCGCTCTCAGCCGGCAAAGCCATGGCGATAGTCTTCCGGTGTTGTAAACGGATTATTCTATTTGAAGCCCTCTTTCGCCGTGCATCGATCAGCTCTGAAGTCTATCGTGTTACCCCCAGGAAACTGAATAAACGACTTCAACATGTTCGTCGCCACAAAAATGCAAACGAACTTCTTCTCCATGACAACGCAAGGCATAACGTAAGTCTGCACACCGAGAGGAGCTCAGAGCTCACAGCACTTTGTTGCACTGTTCTTTCTCATCCACCCTACAGCTCGGATCTGGCACCTTCCGATTTCCTCCTGTTTGGTCCAATGCGGATAATGGGGAGCTTATTGATGCAGCAAGATGTTGGCTCCGATGTCGACCAGCAGAGTGGTACTATGCGGTCATACAGGCCCTCCCAGTAAGGTGACGCAAGACCGTGGCATTGAACGGAGATTGTGTTGAAAAATAGGATTCTCTAGCCAAACTAAAACTAAAACTAAACTCCTCCTGAACAGGCCGTGAAGGTCCAACGGTACCGACCGGCCACCGTGTCATCCTCAGCCCATAGGCGTCACTGGATGCGGATGTGGAGGGGCACGTGGTCAGCACACCGCTCTCCCGGCCGTATGTCAGTTTACGAGACCAGAACCGCTACTTCTCAATCTTTTAGCTCCTCAGTTTTGCCTCACAAGGGCTGAGTGCACCCCGCTTGCCAACAGCGCTCGGCAGACCGGATGGTCACCCATCCAAGTGCTAGTCCGGCCCGACAGCGCTAAACTTCGGTGATCTGACAGGAACAGGTGTTACCACTGCGACAAGGCTGTGGGAAATAAGATGATGTACTGTAATCCTGAATAACACCAACCTGCCTCCAGAAGAAAATGCGTTACATCACTGATAGAATGCCTCTCGTATATTGCCTTAGTCGAGGCAGAAAAAGGGCTCGACAGCATAGACTGCTGAAACTTTTTAGATAGACAGAGAGAGAGAGAGAGAGAGAGAGAGAGAGTGAGTGAGTGAGTGAGTGAGAGAGAGAGAGAGAGGGGGGGGCGGAGGCGTTAAGTATAATGGTGTAAGGACGTTGAAGAAGCCCACTATTTCTTGACTATCCAGAACGTGTAGATACTAATTAATCCTTTGGTGGGACAATCTTTAGCCATATAACAGGGACGTAACCGCAGCTGCCAGCTTTATATTGAAGGAATACAGTGCTTAACATTCTGTACCCCGACCTCAACGCCAAGTAGTTTGAAATCCAAGAAATATTAATTGTCTTCAGTCCTAGCTGCTTTGCGGAGGAAAAATCGGCCAGATGCGAGATGGACACACGCACTGAGGACTTCGTGCAAACTTAATTATTTATATAGACAGTTCATCCATTCCGGGTTCAAATGGTTCAAATGCCTCTGAGCACTATGGGACTTCTGAGGTCATCAGTCCCCTAGAACTTAGAACTACCTAAACGTAACTAACCTAAGGACATTACACACATCCATGCCCGAGGCAGGATTCGAACCTGCGACCGTAGCGGTCGCGCAGTTCCAGACTGTAGCGCCTAGAACCGCTCGGCCACCCCGGCCGGCTCCATTCCGGGAATCGAGGATATTGACGACATTGATACTGGCAAGATATCGCTCCTGTTTTCCATAACGTGTTAATTTCAAGTTCGAAGTCGGATAACAAATGAGAAAATAAATATTTTCTTCGTGTGATATAACTATAAATGAAAAAATTATGATTTTTTACCGTTACTTGTACTGTGAAACCATTTTTCTTGCCAAATTTAATGATTATATGCCATAGTTTGGACAAGAAGAGAATAGAAGCTTTCGAAATGTGGTGCTACAGAATAATGCTGAAGATTAGATGGGTAGATCATATAACTAAAAGGAGGTATTGAATAGAATTGGGGAGAAGAGGAGTTTGTGGCACAACTTGACTAGAAGAAGGGATCGGTTGGTAGGACATGTTCTGAGGCATCAAGGGATCACCAATTTAGTATTGGAGGGCAGCGTGGAGGGTAAAAATCGTAGAGGGAGACCAGGAGATTAATACACTAAGCAGATTCAGAAGGCTGCAGTACGTACTGGGAGATGAAGCAGCTCGCAAAGGTTAGAGTAGCATGGAGAGCTGCATCTAACCAGTCTCAGGACTGAAGACCACAACAAAAACAACAACAACAATACGCCAACGGGAGGCGCCCTGCAGGTTTTCGTGAGTAAGTTTTCTAGTCTCAAAACATGTGATTAGAAGTTCCAAGTCTTGCTTCGCCGAAGGACCATACACCTTAATATGTGACAAATTTGAACGTGGTGCGTATGCTCGTTCCTGAAAAGCCAAGAACTCCTTTGAGTCGGACGACAGCAAAGCGATCCCATAAGGGTTCTGTTTTTACGGATTGAGACACGGAACCCTGAAATATGGCCAACGGAAATCTGCCAGACTTCAGATTGGCTGATGACCGATTGAATTTCCCGAAATGCTTCCAGGTAATTCTCTCTTACAGAATAAATGAGGTCAGTGATCACAGGAGGAAGGATGGCGTGCAGGTACGCACATTGGGGGAAAGTTTAACGAACTAGATTGAAATTGAGAGGTCGTTTATTTGCAGATTGGAGAATACTTTGAACTGCATTAATCACGGAAAACGTATAAAGTCCTAACACTATGGTTCCATAAGAACTAACAGAGTTAATCGTTATTATTCAGCGGGGATTGAGTGGGTCAGAGGGCGTTATGTGGCTGCACGTAACATTCACATTCAGTGTCTCATACATTCACGGAATTACTGAAGATAATGATCCCCATTTTCTCGCCACGATTTCGGGGCCCGGAATTTGTGGAAAGAGACTAATATCGAAGAGGTTTTTTGATTGTGTGCGCAGGGATTATGGTGACCACTCGAACACCTTTTCATGAAATTGTACGGGTGAATCGTCAAGGTTTAACAGCTGCCATGTATTGTCACGAGATCTTGGGACGGTTGTTGCGAGGTGCTGTGGATCGAGACTTCGTACTGATGGACGATAATGGTCAATCTCATAGAGCAAGGGTGATTGGTGTTTTCTTGGAAACGAATGATATTGCACGCATGGTGTGGCCTGCTCGCTTTCCCGATTTGAATGCACTAGGGAGACGGCCTCAATCACCTCAGCATCCACCAACCACTCTCCAAGACTGCAAGCAGCTCTGCAGGTAGAACGGGCGTTATTTCCCCAACATAAGATTGATGACATCATTCACAGCAATCCCCGTCGTTGTCAGGCCTGTATTACTGGCAGAGGTGGTCACACCCTATACTGAGCACGTTAACCAGTTGCTGGAATGTGTGTGCAAATCCGTTAAGTTTGGAGATAAAGAAGAACATTTTCTTCTATCTTTATGCATCCAGAATGAGATTTTCCCTCTGCAGCGGAGTGTGCGCTGATATGAAACTCCGCTGCAGACTGAAAATCTCATTCTGGAAACATCCCCCAGGCTGTGGCCAAGCCATGTCTCCGCAATATCCTTTCTTTCAGGAGTGCTAGTTCTGAAAGGTTCACAGGAGAGCTTCTGTAAAGTTTGGAAGGTAGGAGGCGAGGTACCGGCGGAAGTAAAGCTGTGAGGACGGGGCATGAGTCGTGCTTGGGTAACTCAATTGGTAGAGCACTTGCCCGCGAAAGGCAAAGGTCCCGAGTTCGAGTCTCGGTCCGGCACACAGTTTTTATCTTTATGCATGTTGCAGTTGTTTACGTTATGTATTCATTACATTGTTTCTACTTTACTATGATCTATTTATACTGTTTTGTAGCAAAATAAACGCAACTTTGCAAAATTTCCGTTTGTTGCTTTAATTTTGGACACCAGTGAATTTCCGGGTCTTCCCTGAAATCTGACCACTGAGCTAAGGGAACGGTCGTTCACTTGCGGTCCAAAAATATTTTTTTTAATTATCAATTATCTGACAATTGCACTTAGTCGGAAATGGATCCTTTGTCGTGACATTTGACCTCGATTTTCTTTTTCACAAATAGAAACATATTGAGCTCAAACTTTCACATAAGCAACAGTCGACTGGCCTCCGATTAGAATACCGGAAGTCAACGAAATGGTTGTCACAGCGTCGCGTCCTTGTCAGTTGTGAGTGACGCGATTGCGACTATTATTGTCAAAATGCTGGGGTCTCATGATCGGCGGTAACTGAAGAAAACTTCACAAGCCAAGATGGGTACGAAATCATTTTATTGGGTAACCGGTTTCGACAGAGCTATGCCGGCCGCGGTGGTCTCGCGGTTCTAGACGCGCAGTCTGGAACCGTGCGACTGCTACGGTCGCAGGTTCGAATCCTGCCTCGGGCATGGATGTGTGTGATGTCCTTAGGTTAGTTAGGTTTAAGTAGTTCTAAGTTCTAGGGGACTGCTGACCACAGCTGTTAAGTCCCATAGTGCTCAGAGCCATTTGAACCATTTGACAGAGCTATGTAACATCGGTTCCCGTCCGATCACCGAAATGAAGCGCCGTTGGACTTGGCTAGGACTTACATGGGTCACCGTCCAGGTCAAGCGGGTGCTTCTGGTAGACTGGGTCCAGTCAGCCCTTGTCAGGCCAATTGAGGAGCTACTTGACTGAGGAGTAGCGGCAACGGTCACGAAAGCAGACAATGGCCGGGAGAGCGGTGTGCTGACCACATGCCCCTCCGTATCCGCGTCTGCTGACGTCTGCACATCGCTCCCCATTCCGATAACGTCAGGAATACATAACGGAATAGAAACGCTCCGGTCTCTCCCTCTCCCTCTTCCTCCTCCTCTCCCACGAACTTGTAAATTCCAGTGCGATGTTGCACCATCCTGCTGAAAGATCACATGTGCACTATGTGATCAAAAGTACCCGGACACCCCAAAAACATACGTTTTTCATATTAGGTGCATTGTGCTGTCAGGTAATTCATATCAGTGACCTCAGTAGTCATAAGACATCGTGAGAGAGCAGAATGGGGCGCTCCGCGGAACTCACCGACTTCGAACTTGGTCAGGTGATTGGGTGTCACTTGTGTCATACGTCTGTACGCGAGATTTCCACACTCCTAAACATTCCTAGGTCCACTGTTTCAGATGTGATAGTGAAGTGGTGACGTCAAGGGACACGTACAGCACAAAAGTGTACAGGCCGGTCTTGTCTGTTGACTGACGGAGACCGCCGACAGTTGAGAAGGGTCGTAATGTGTAATAGGCAGAAATCTATTCAGATCATCACACAGGGATTCCAAACTACATCAGGACCCACTGCAAGTACTATGACAGTTAGGCGAGAGGTGAGAAAACTTGCATTTCATGGTCGAGCGGCTACTCATAAGCTACACATCACGCCGCTAAATGCCAGACGACGCCTCGCTTTGTCTAAGGAGCGTAAACATTGGACGATTGAACAGTGGAATAACGAATCACGATACACACAGTGCCATCCGATGGCCGGGTGTAGGAATGGCGAATGCCCGGTGAACGTCATCTGCTAGCGTGTGTAGTGCCAACAGTAAAATTCGGAGGCGGTGGTGTTACGGTGTAGTCGTGTTTTTAATGTAGGGGGCTTGTAAAATGGTTCAAATGGCTTTAAGCACTATGGAACTTAACATCTGAGGTCATCAGTCTCCTAGACTTAGAACTATTTAAGCCTAACTAACCTAAGGACATCACACACATCCATACCCGGGGCAGGATTCGAACCTGCGACCGTAGCAGCAGCGCGGTTCAGAACTGAAGCGCCTAGAACCGTTCGGTCACGGCGGCCGGCTGAGGCGGCTTTAACCCCTAGTTGTTTTGCGTGGCACTATCATAGCACAGGTCTACACTGATGTTTTAAGCACCTTCTTGCTTCCCACTCTTGAAGAGCGATTCGGGGATGGCCACTGCATCTTTCAACACAATCGAGCACCTGTTCATAATGCACAGCATGTGGCGGAGTGGTTACACGACAGTAACAACCCTTTAATGGACTGGCCTGCACAGAGATCCCTTTAATGGACTGGCCTGCACAGAGTCCTGACCGTAATCCTACAGAACATCTCTGTGATGTTCTGGAACGCCGACTTCGTGCCAGGCCTCCAGGCTTCACCGACAGACATTGATACCTCTCCTCAGTGGAGCACTCCGTGAAGAATGGGCTTTCATTCACCAAGAAACCTTCCAGCACCTTATTGAACGTATGCCTGCAAGTGGGGAAGCTGTCATCGAGGCTAAGGGTGGGCCGACACCATATTGAATTCCAGCATTACCGATGGCGGGCGCCACGAACTTGTAAGTCATTTTCAGCCAGGTGTCCGGATACTTTTGATCACATAGTGTATCTATAGGGGCAGAAACTGAGGGATAGCAATTTTATCAAGCATGTCCGGATAAACGGTACCTGTTACTGTTTGTTCGATGAAGAAAAATTTCCCAGCCAAGTTGTCTTTCATCATCGCAGACAACATTCACCGTTCCGCTGTCTCTTACTCGCTCATGAGAACTGTGGGCGTTTTCCGCACCCCAGATGCGAATTTATGCCCATTAACTTTACCATACGTGTGGAAATTTGATTCGTACGAGAAAACGACATTTCCTAGATAGGGTTTTTTCTGATCTGACAAAACATCTTAACAGCAAATTCGTGGCGAAGTTTCAAGTCGTTTCGCTTCAATGCATGCACGACTTGAATTTTGTAAGCTTGGAAGCGAAGTCGTTAATGCAGCACCTTGTGAACTTATCTGGTGGCTCCCTTTGAAGTTCACACATTAGGTTCTCGTTTCTGGTAATTTTTTGTCACCTGAAACAAAACAAAAGGAATGACTTATAAGAAAAGTTAGATAACTTTGCGAGCTGCTTTACATAATTCTGCAGACCGCCAGTGTCCAGTTAGTTACATGTTGCAAAGATCATCTGAGCGGTACTTCTATTGGAATAATGTGGAACGAGTCAGTTTGCAGGTACGTATGCTTGATTAATGTTAACATTGATGAACGTATTATGTTTTAATCCTACTCATGCAGCCGGCCGGGGTGGCTGAGCGGTTCTAGGCGCTACAGTCTGGAACCGCGCGGCCGCTACGGTCCCAGGTTCGAATCCTGCCTCAGACACGGATGTGTGTGATGTCCTTAGGTTAGTTAGGTTTAAGTAGTTCTAAGTTCTAGGGGACTGATGACCTCAGAAGTTAAGTTCCATACTGCTCAGAGCCATTTGAACCATTTTTCCTACTCATGCAAATTCACTTGCTCGTGCATGGATGGAAGGAATTGACCTGAACAAATGGCTTTAGGTTCGATTTAAAATTTACTTCGTGATCTATAAGACATTTCATGTTTTTGGGTAAACGATAAAAAATTCTTGTTGCAGAATACTGTACAGTAGTCCTTTACGAGCCAATGATAGCTTTTATAATGAATAATAAAGGCCATTTGTCCCTCTAGTGTCCCACGGCCACCACTACTCTTCTCAGATTTTGATGGATTACTTATAAGGGATTTCAAAAGATGGTTCAAACGGCTCTAAGCACTATGGGACTTAACTTCTGAGGTCATCAGTCCCCTAGAACTTAGAACTACTTAAACCTAACTAACCTAAGGACATCACACACATCCATGCTCTTGGCAGGATTCGAACCTGCGACCGTTCGAACCTGCGACCGTAGCAGCAGCGCGGCCGGCCATAAGGGATTTCATCAGCGAATATGTCTACGAGGGAGATCTGATAAGTCCGGTAAATTTCCGTGAAAGAATGGACCATTTTCGTACGTAAGCTTGATTACTCCAGGGAACATTCAAAGATTTCGACAGTGTACAGCATGCAGTTCATTGTTGACAACCGTCTGAATGATACAGAGTTCATGCGGACTCTGCACCGTCATTGAAGACCATTTGCTTTTCGAATGAAAATTCGTGAGACTGCATAATATCATGCACGGAGAGTTAGCTATGCAGAAGCTGTGTGCGAGTTGGTGCCGCGATTGCTCACAGTGGACCGTATCCATCCAGAACAACGTTTCAAGAGAACGTCAGGCGATGTTTAATCGCAATCCGCGAGACTTTTTGCGCTGATTTGTGACTGTTGATGAAACGTGAATCCCTCACTGGATCTCAGAGTCTAAATGGTAGTGAAAACAATGGACGAAGGCTCGTGAAAAAACATCGAAAAAGTGAAGACCTTTTTGCTTATAGCCTTGGGAGAGCCAGCCGTGATAATTCTCTTCCAGGCAAAATGCCCTCAGACTTCAAAAAGAATATAATAATTCCAATTGTAAAGAAAGCAGGTGCTCATAGGTGTAAAGATTACGGAACTGTCAGACTGATAAGTCACGATTGCAAAATACTAACGCGAAGATCTTCGCAGACGAATGGAAGAACTGGTAGAAGCCGACCTTGGGGAAGATCAGTTTGGATTCCGAAGAAATGTAGAACCACCCGAGGCAGTACAGATCCTATGACTTACCTTAGAAGGTAAGGTGGCATTTGAAGACTTAGAGAAAGCTCTGGAAAGTGTTCACTGTAATAGTCTCTTTGAAATATTTGAGAGTCACAGGGGAGAAATACAAGGAGAGAAAGGCTATTTACAACTTGTACGGAAACCAGATGGCGGTTATAAGAATCGAGGGGCATGAAAGGGAGGCAGCGGTTAGGAAGGGAGTGAGGCAGGCTTAGAGTCTATTCCCGACGTTATTCAAACTGTACATTGAGCAAGCATTAAAGGGAACAAAAGACAAAATTTGGAGTAGGAATGGATAAAAAATTAAAACTTCGTGGTTTGCCGATGACGCTTTAATTCTGTCAGAGGTAGCAGTGGACTTAGAAATGCAGTTGAACGGAATGGACAGTGTCTCGAAAGGAGGATATCAGATGAATATCAACAAAAGCAAAACGAGGATAATAGAATGTATTCGAATTAAATCAGGTGATGCCGAGCGAATTAGATTAGGAAATGAGTCACTTAATGTAGCAGATTAGTTTTGCTGTTTGGGCAGCAAAATAACTGACGATGGTCGAAGTAGAGAGGATATAAAATACAGACTACCAATGGTAAGAAAAGCACCTTTAAAGAAGATAAATTTGTTATCGAGTATGTAAGTGTCAGGAAGTCCTTTCTGAAAGTACTTGTACAGATTGTAGCCATGTGTGGAAGTGAAACACGGACGATGAAAAGTGTGGATAAGAAGAGAACCGAAGATTTTGAAGTCTGATGCTACAGAAAAATGCTGAAGATTAGATAGATAGATCATTTTACTAATAAGGCGGTACTGAATGGAGTTGGGGAGAAGAGAAATTTGTGATATAACCCTACTAGAATAAGGGATCGGGGGTAGTGTAGGGGGTAAAAAACGTAGAGGGAGACCAAGAGATGGGCACAATAAGCAGATTCAGAAGAATATGGGTTGCAGTAGTTGATCGCAGATGAAGAGCCTTGCACAGGATAGAGTAACATGGAGAGCTGCATCAAACTAGTCTCCGGACTGAAGATCACTACAACAAGATTTTTCTGATGGGTTGAAAAGCTGGAGGATCGCTGGACCAAGTGTATATCACTCAAAGGAGATGAGATGTTTACGAAACAAACACTCTTTTTTGCTTTTGTTTTGCCGAACCTACAATCCACCCTCGTATTGTGATGGAGCAGTTAGAATTGCTAACTCATTCAAGAGCGAAGGTGAACACCACATAATATCCTTACAGCTCGCTTTTGTGCAATCAGTAGCTCTTTTTAAGTGATGAGTAATCCTAGAAAATTACTCCTTATGGCATGACCCATTGAAATGTGCAACATTGGTTTCTTTGTTGATTTGTTTCCAAACTGGCAGTTATACAAAGAGCAAACGTCGTTGAACTTGTTTGTCTGAGAAGCTCCATAATATGTTTCTTCTACTTCAAGTTACCATCAAAATGCACACCAAAAATTTGGAGCATTCTACGCTATATACTGACTCTTGTTCATATGCTACACGAGGTGCTGGTATTACTCTGTCTCTCGAACAGAACTGAATATAGCATGAAACTTCCTGGCAGACTAAAACTGTGTGCCGGACCGAGACTCGAACTCGCGGGCAAGTGCTCTACCAAGTGAGCTACCCAAGCACGACCCACTCCCCGTCCTCACAGCTTTAATTCCGCCAGTACCTCGTCTCCTACCTTCCAAACTTCACAGAAGCTCTCCTGCGAACCTTGCAGGACTAGCACTCCTGGAAAAAAGGAATTAAAACTGTGAGGACGGGGCGTGAGTCGTGCTTGTGTAGCTCAGTTGGTAGAGGTGACGGAGATTGCATTTACAGAGAATTACTTAACAATTCTTTGAAAAACACCGTTAATAATCTCTTCTGTTGATTTATTATAACGTCAGTAGCCTCTGCAAAATGCCCGGGAAAGGCAAAAGTCCCGAGTTCGAGTCTCGGTCCGGCACACAGTTTTAATCTGCCAGGAAGTTTCATATCAGCGCACACTCCGCTGTAGAGTGAAAATTTCATTCTAGGAACATCCCACAGGCTGTGGCTAAGCCATGTCTCCGCAATATCCTTTCTTCCAGGAGTGCTAGTTCTGCAAGGTTCGCAGGAGAGCTTCTGTGAAGTTTGGAAGGTAGGAGACGAGGTACTGGCGGAATTAAAGCTGTAAGGACGGGGCGTGATTCGTGCTTGGGTAGCTCAGTTTATAGAGCACTTTCCCGGGAAAGATAAAGGTCCCGAGTTCGAGTCTCGGCACGGCACACAGTTTCAATCTGCCAGAAAGTTTTATGTCAACGTACACTCCGCTGTAGAGTGAAAATTTCATTCTGAATATAGCGCGTTTTCTCAATTTTAACGGAGAGTGCATTTACAGAGAATCACTTAACAATTCTTTGAAAAACACCATTAATAATCCCTTCTGTTGATTTATTATAACGTCTGTAGCCTCTGAAAAATGCACCAATTTTGTACGTTGTCAATTGGAAGGTCATTCAGGTATATAAAGAATAGGAGTGGACCCAAAATTGAACCCTGTGGGGCTTCCGTGGTGATTTCTCGCCACTGACCAAAATTTTCTACCTTTCCAAAATTTTTTGAATTGTTCAGCACAATATTTTGCATTCTGTTTGTTAAGTATGGTTCAAACCAGTTGTGTGTAAATCCATAAGTTTTCGTTTGAAGATGAGATAGCCTGTAGCCTAGAACACTTGCAGCCCGCCTCGCGCTGTCGTTCAGTTGGCCCCCCTGACGCGACGTGCCGCGTCTGTATTCCGTGCCGGTCCCGGTGTGGGGTGCGGTGCGGAGGCAGAAGAGCATCCGGCCGCGGGCGGCGGCACGCTGGTCACGTGGTCTGAATTACGCGCACCTGTCTCCCCTGCGGTGCTCACGCGACCCCGACGTCGCGACAGCACGTGCCGGCGCCGAAAAGCGGCGTCCTTCCCCCGCGGAGGCCAGGTTCCCGAACCCCTGCCGTACTGGAACCTCTGAACCAGCGGGAAAACTGGAGACCTCTTTCAAAGCTTCGTAGTTACGTTTAACTAAACAAAGTTGATTGTAATGTAGGATATACACTGATCAGCTAGAATATTATGACCACCGACCCACTATCGATATACGAGGGGCGTTTGAAAAGTCCGTGCAAAGTCCGAGAGATGGCACCACCGGCGCTTATCGAGGTCATGTTTAGTTAGCAGCATCTTTGGAAAGAATGCACACCACGTTTCAGCCATATTAGTCTATTTCTTTGTTTTTGGAATTCGTGTGAATCAAGGAAGTCGAGTGATTGTCAAAAAATGCGAAAGGTGAAAGGTCCCCACTGTTGTGGGTTGGCAGGGGAGCCAACACCGGGTTACTAGAGGAAGCCGAAAGGCACGCGTTTTAGCTCACGCAGGCTGGCGTGAGGTCTGGAACAGGACAAGGAAATTAGAATTTAGAAAAACGGACGTGGTTGGTGGAATACTTAACCTTAACCCAATAATGATGAGCGTCGCTCTTGACTGTACAAGATTCACAATATCAATAGTAACTTAACATGGCGCCCTGCTAGGTCGTAGCAAATGACGTAGCTGAAGGCTATGCTAACTATCGTCTCGGCAAATGAGAGCGTATTTTGTCAGTGAACCATCGCTTGCAAAGTCGGTTGTACAACTGGGGCGAGTGCTAGGAAGTGTCTCTAGACCTGCCGTGTGGCGGCGCTCGATCTGCAATCACTGATAGTGGCGACACACGGGTCCGACGAATACTAACGGACCGCGGTCGATTTAAAGGCTACCACCTAGCAAGTGTGGTGTCTGGCGGTGACACCACACCCACATGAATGACTGTGCTGATAAACCTCTTACATTATTTGCTTTTCAAACAGCTGAGCAAAACTGAACGTACTCAGACATTACTCTGTTTACTTATTCTGATCAACACTAAACTGATACACAATACTTTTAGCGCAACGCAATCTGACTTTCAAAAATCCTTACAAAAGAATGGCCCTGACTAACAATAACATATACCTTTCATGACTCACTTACCTCACAAAAATCTTCGTTACTCAAACTACTGCAATACAGCGAGCGCCAATACTGCCAGCTAAATAAAAGAAGGCACTAACTGCTGATGGAATAGTTAGCAAATGAAAGATTTTGATAAAGAGAAAACAATGTATTTACCTTAATAGTGTTCAAAAGTCATATATATATATCAGCTCATGACATTCAGTCATAAATTTACTGTCAATGATGGACACACGTCCACATCATCCGCTTTCAAAACTCCGCCATCTCTCTCCCCACATCCACCACTGCAGCGGCTCACCTCCAACTGCGCAACGCTACGCGCTGTTAACATCCAACTGCCCAACACTACAATGGCAAATATTACAACAATGCCAATCAGCCACAAACTGCACACAGCACAGTCAGTGATTTTCATATAGAGCGCTACGTGGCGTTACCAATATAAAAACCTAAACAGTCTACTTACAAATGAACGAAAAAGAATTTCGTGTAGTGATTAAACATTACTTTATGAAAGTCAAAAATTCCTCGGGAGACTAAAGAGAAGATTGATAAATATTACGGCGACTCTGCACCTTCGATTAGAACAGTTTATAAGTGGTTTCAAAATGACTCTGAGCACTCTGCGAATTAACTTCTGAGGTCATCAGTCGCCTAGAACTAATTAAACCTAACTAACCTAAGAACATCACACACATCCATGCCCGAGGCAGGATTCGAACCTGCGACCGTAGTGGCCGCTCGGTTCCAGACTGTAGCGCCTAGAACCGCACTGCCACTCCGGCCGGCTTATAAGTGGTTTCAAAATTTTCGGAGTGTCGATATGGGCACAAGTGATGCTGAACGTTCTGGACGCCCCGCGGAGGTTACGTCTCCAGAAGTCATTTCCAAAATCCATAATATGGTGATGGATGACAGAAGAGTTAAGGTGCGTGAGGTTGCTAGTGGTGTGGGCATCTCGAATGAACGGGTACATAATATTTTCCATAAACATTTGGACATGAGAAAGCTATCCGCATGATGGGTTATGTGATTGCTCACGCTTGACCAAAAACAGAATCGTGTGAAGTGTTGCAAGGATGATTTGCAGCTGTTCAGGAAGAATCCGCAGGACTTTCAGCATCGTTTCGTCACTGTGGATGAAACATGGATACATTACTATACTCCTGAGACCGAACAACAATATAAACAATGGGTTACCAAGGCAGAATCTGCACCAAAAAAGGCGAAGACCATTCCTTCGGCCGAAAGGTTATGGCAACTGTCTTTGGGGATTCGCAAGGGATAATCCTCATCGACTATCCGGAAGAGGGTAAAACTATTACAGTTGCATATTATTCATCGTTATTGGACCGTTTGAAAACCGAGTTGCAAGAAAAACGCCGGCGATTGGACCGCAAAAAGTCCTTTTCCATCACTACAATGCACTAGCACTTACCTCAGCAGTTGTGGTCGCAAAATTAATGGAAATAGGATTCCAACTTGTTTCACATCCCCCCCCCCCCCTATTCTCCAGACTTGGCTCCCTTAAACTACTATTTGTTCCACAGTTTGAAGAAATGGCTGGCGGTGCAAAGATTTTATTCAAACGGAGAGGTGATTGCAGCAACTAATAGCTATTTTGCAGACTTGGACAGTTCCTATTTTTTGAAAGGGATCAACAAATTAGAACAGCGTTGGACGAATTGTTTAAGTCTAAAAGGAGACTATGTCGAAAAATAAAAAAACTTTTACCCCAGACACGTAAGTAGTTTTTATTTCTGCACGAACTTTTCAAACGGCCCTCGTAAACCTCTCCAGGCGATAGCAGGGTCACCTGGCAAGAAATGACTGCTACTCAGACACACTCGCCGGCCGCTGTGGCCAAGCGGTTCTAGGCGCTTCAGTCCGGAACCGCGCTGCTGCTACGGTCGCAGATTCGAATCCTGCCTCGGGCATGGATGTGTGTCATGTCCTTAGGTTAGTTAGGTTTAAGTAGTTCTAAGTTCTAGGGGACTGATGACCTCCGATATTAAGTCCCATAGTCCCATAGTGCTCAGAGCCATTTTGAACCATTTTTTTTGTTAGACACACGCACGATGCATGTGTTATCAGTGAGCGTGCTGTCCCTGTGTAGAATGGGGAAGGTGTGCGATCTTATTTTGACAGAGGGCACATTGTGATGACGCGGAGGCTCAGCAAGAGCGTTTCGGACACTGCACAACTTGCCGGGTGTTCGAGGAGTGCTGTGGTGAGTGTCTTCAACACGTGACGAAACCAAGCTGAAACCACGACCACACATCGTGCGGTTGGGCGGCCAGTCCTCATTATAGATCTCGGACCTCGTACGTTGGGCATACAGGTAAAAGGCGGGACAGGCGGTGAACTGTGGCGGAACTAACATCAGACTTTAATGCTGGGCAGAGTACAAGCGTTTGTGAACACCCAGTGTACCGAACACTCCTAACAGTGCCCGTGCATGCGCCAATGTTGACACCACGACATCGGCAACTACGAGTGAAATGGATACGTGACCACCGGCACTGGACATTGGCACAGTGGCAGAGCATTGCATGGTCTGATGAACCCCGATACGTTCCTCAGCATGTCGATGGGAGGTCGCGAATTCGTCGTCTTCCAGGAGAACAGTTCCTTGACAAGTGTACCGCGAGACAAGCTGGCGGTGACTCCATTATGGTCTGAGGAACATTGTATTGGGCAACAATGGGTCCAGTGGAGCGCGTGCAAGGCACCATGACGGCCAAGGAGCATTGTACACTAGTTGCAGATCACGTACACCCTTTCATGACGGTCATGTTTCCCAACGACAGTGGCATTTCTCCACAAGATAATGCGCCATGTCACAAGACCAGGAGTGTGATGGAGTGGTTCGATTAAAACAGTGGCGAGCTGCAATTGAAGTGTCCCCCCCCCCCCCCCCCCCCCCACCTCTCAAGATCTGAACCTGATCGGAGACATCTTGGATGTGACTGAACATGGCGTTAGAGCTTACCGCCCCTCTCCGGAATTTAGGAGAATTGGCTGCCTTTTGTGTGCAGATGAGGTGCCAACTCCCTCCAGCGACCTACCAAGGTCTTGTTGCTTCCATGCCACGACGCGTCGCCGCTGTTATCCTCCCCAAATGTACTGTTAGGTGGGTGGTCATAATGTTCTGACTGATCGGCGTACGGTATACCGTCTTTAGCGACTGTAATAAAACAAGACGATGCGCGTTTCACTTTATTCAAGCTACTGTAGTGGCCACTGTAACGATGTGGTTTTTCTTACAAATTGATTTTTCCGATATCCATTCATTTCTTACTCTTCTCGCCCTTTCGCTTCCTAAACCCTCCTCCGTTGCTTTTTTATCTGACTGTATCGGGAAACCGTATATCTCATTAACTAATCTCTGATCCTCCTCCAGTTCATCTAATCTTCGATTTAATGGTTGCTGATACAAACTTTTCACACTTTCTTCTTGTAGCAGACGTATAATAAGTTTTGGATCCTCTATATCTTTAGTTCTAGTGTCGCCCCCCCTTTCTCCTCCTGTTTTATCTTGGTCTTACTCGGAAAAGAGCCGGCCCGTGTGGCCGAGCGGTTCTAGGCGCTTCAGTCTGGAATCGCGCGACCGCTACGGTCGCAGGTTCGAATCCTGCCTCGGGCATGGATGTGTGCGATGTCCTTAGGTTAGTTAGGTTTAAGTAGTTCTAAGTTCTAGGGGACTGATGACCACAGCAGTTAAGTCCCATAGTGCTCAGAGCCTTTTTTTTTTTTTTATGACTTCAGATGTTAAGTCCCATAGTGCTCAGAGCCAGTTGGACCATTTTACTCGGAAAAGAAATTTTTGGAGTAACTGTAAAATGATCGGAGACACAACCTGCTTCTGTTTGTACCACCTCAAGTACCCGCTGCTTCTACACTATTACATAGTCTATAATTGACTTTAGGTTCCTTGACGGGCTGGTCCAGGTGCATTGACGTACTTTGTGCCCGAATTGGCCATTCATAACAGTACACTTCAGAACTTTAAAGACGTTAACGAACTCCCTCCGTTATCGTTTTCTACATCCTCTCCCCATTGTCCTACAACGTCGTCATTTAAAGTTTTTCCAATTGTCGGTTAAGTCCCCCATTATTAACCTCACGTTCATATGGATATTCGTCAACCGCTTCTAGTAAGTCAACGAAGATGTCCTTTTCATGAGGCGCGTTTTGGTTAGGTCCAAACACCTCAATTTGTTTTATTCCATACATTTTTATTTTTACAGTGATTGTCCTTCGCTCCCTCCAATTAATTATTTCTTGTTTCCATTTTCTTCTTATAAGAACTGCTAATCCTGATTTTGATCTTTCATTTTTTTCCACTCCACCCCAAAATAGAAGATAACCTCCAATTACTTCTCGTCCAGAGCCTTTCTTTTTCGTGGTCGTGCAATGTCTTGCTTGAGTCGGAGGTGTATGTTTTGTGCGAGTTTAGCTACTGTGATGCCGCTCCTCCTGTCTGTGGCGAACCAAAATGCAACCATCATTTTCAAACAGACCCTGGATTCGTCAGGAAACACTATCTGGTCCCATTCCTGCCTCCAGTGACTTTGTTCCATTGCCGTCTAGCATGTTTCTGCACGTTTGTCAAAGCTTGGTGGAGAAGTGGACGACGGACACGTAACCCTTGCCGTAATAAACGGCGATGGACAATCACCCCTGCCAGCATACAATGTGAAACCCATGTCACCCGTTATAGTGTGTGATGCGTTGGACTGTTTCACTAGCGCCGAGGACGACGCGGATATATCGTGCAATGTCATTCGGATGACATGTCAATCTTCTTGGAGGATGGTCTGGGGTGGCTGCGCGGTTCTAGGCGCTACATTCTGGAGCCCAGCGACCGCTCCGGTCGCAGGTTCGATTCCTGCGTCGCGTATGGATGTGTGTGATGTCCTTAGGTTAGTTAGGTTTTAATTAGTTCTAAGTTCTAGGCGACTGATGACCTCAGAAGTTAAGTCGCATAGTGCTCAGAGCCATTTGAACCATTTGATGGTCTGTGTGGTGCGACCTGACTCACCTCGTCTTGTTCTACGGACTTCCGTGAACCATTCGGCACACACCCAAAGCACTGCCGAAACACTTCGTCGCACACGAGCAGCAGTTTCCCGGATGGATGCGTTACATTCTCTCATCCAAATAATGCGCCCTTTTTCAAATTCTCTGATTTAACGGTACGGTTCGCGCATAGTCTGCATAGCACTGTTTTTTTTCTGAACATCAGTGTATATCCAGTTCACACATATATATGCAACAGCATAGCATTTTAGTGTTCGATATTATGTACAAGAACCAAGAGGGCACAATAAAAATGGAAGTCCAAGAAAGAAATGGTCGATTAAATAGTGTGTAGGTAGAGAAGCAGTCTTTCTCCCTTACTGTTAAAGTTGTACATCGAAACAGCAATTTTCGAATAAGGATTCAGATGTGGGATTAACATTTAGGATGAAAGGATATGTGAAAGATCCGACGATGATTTGCTATCCTCATTGAATGCGAAAAAGAATTGCAAGACCTATTGCATGAAGTGAACAGTCTACTGGATTGACAGGAAACTGCAAAAAGACAGAACTTACGAGAAGTAGCAGAAATGAGAAAAGCGAGAAACTTAACATCAAAATTGTTGAGCGTTAAGTAGTTCTTAAGCTGAGGAATTCTGATACTTCGGAAGCAAATTAGCCCTTGTTAGACGATGCAAGGAGGATATAAAAAGCGGGTTAGCAGCGTAAAAAAGGCATTCCTCGGCTAAAGAAAACTTATAACATCAAACATTGGCCTTAATTTGAGGAAGGAGATTCTGTGAATGCACGTTTGCAGCACAGCACAGTATGGTAGCGAATCATGGACAGCAGAAAAAGCGGAACAGAGGAGACTCAAAGCATTTGAGATGTGGTGCTACAGGAGAATTTGAAAATTAGATGGCTGATAAGAAATGAAGAGATTCTCCTTAGAATCGGCGATGAGAGGCACATAAGAAAAACACAAAGGAATAACTTCCATGGTACTTACGGGAACTGTAGAGAGTAAAAGCTATAGGGGAAGACATTTGAGGACGTTGCATCCAAGTGCTATTCTGAAATTAAGAGGTTGACACAGGAGAGGAATTGTGGGAACGCATCAAACCAGTCAGAAGATCGCAAAACACTGTAGTCCGACGTGGCACTGAATGTGAAGGAAACGCCATGCGAAATGCGAGCTAATAGACATCAAGCACATGCTCTTGTTCACTGGTGGATCGAAACTGTTCAAAAGGAAGAGAAGAGATTATGTTGGAAACGAAGACACTGGAGTCTGATCTGGGAGGCCGGCTGTTCCAATAGCCGTTCGATCAACTAGAAGCCAGTTTTCCATGGTTCCCACAACTCGCTTAAGTCAAATGCCAGAATGGTTCCTTTGAAAATGAAACGGCCGATTCCTTTCATCTTCCTTCATTCTAGCTCGCTTCGTTCCTCAACAAATCGTTAAATATGGCTCCCACGTATATGCCGCGTTCCTTGAATTCCGTAAGGCATTCCAACTTCCGCACTAAGGTTTATAAGACCAGCTGTCTTGAGGGGATTGAAGAGAGCATCAAATAACCCTCAACGGAGAGAAATATTCAGAAGAAAGAATAACTTCAGGCATACAGTATATATTATGGTTACTTGACACTGTCAGTAGAAAAGCGATGTCTGAAGTTGAATGTCGTAGTCTTCTTACTAACGAAGTTTATTTACTCAGATCGCAATAAATATACACTGAGAGCTAGTTTCAGCGAGTTATATTGCCATTTTCAGTTCATCTGCATACATGGACCATTGTGCCATTCTTTGTTGTGCACGGTCATGTAGTTATGGACGTATTTGGGAACGGCTTGCTGATGGAGACGCTCTAGTGTGACGTTACACATCGTACAATGAAAGCATGATTAAGTCAAACGCGTACAAACGCGTCTGCCCTGATCAAATACACGTGTCTCGTAGGAATGGCAGTTGTCCATCAGCATAAACAAATGAAACGTATTTCGGTTAAATAGGAAGACACATTACTGAAATTTCCTTGCTGACTAAAACTGTGTGTCGGATCGAGACTCGAATTCGGGACCTTTACCTTCCGTGGAATAGGGCTCTACAGACCAAGCACTACTCACGATCAATCCTCACAGCTTTACTTCTGCCAGTATCTCATCTCCTACGAGTTTCATATCAGAGCACACTCCGCTGCAGAGTGAAAATTTAATTCTGGAGAGCCATTATTGTACAATTAAGCGATTGCAGAACGATCACCAGACGCATTTAATTCCATAGATTATGTAGGAGTGTTTTTACGGAGCTATTTCAAGTGGAACGAGTATGAAAAATTAATCGCGAGTAAGGCAGATGCCAGACTGAGATTTACAAAAATCCTCAGGAACGTAGTCCACCCACAAAGGAGGCAGCTTTCAAATCCCTCGTTCGACCAGTACCTGAACACCCCTCGACAGTCTCGGATGCGTGCCAGATAGGATTCATAGAGGAAATAGAGAAGATTCAAAGAAGAGCAGCACGTTTCGTTACAGGTTCGTTTAGTAAGCGCAAGAGCGTCACAGAGATGATCAGCCTACTCGGTTGGCTGCAAGAGAGGCGCTCTGCATCACGAAGTGTTTTACGGCAACAGTTCTTGAGAGTCATCGTTCGTAGAAGAGACAGCCAGTGTACTGCTTCCTCCCACGTACGTATCGCGACAATAGATAAAATTAGATTCGAGATCACACATGGCGACTGACCAGCAGTCGTTCTTCTTGCGAACGTTTCGTGACTGGAACAGGAGAAATTAGAATTAATTTTTAATACCTGCTGCTGATGGGTGTTGATATATATCAACGGGGACAGGTGAAAATGTGTGCCCCGACTGGGACTCGAACCCGGGATCTTCTGCTTACATGACAGACGCTCTATCGATTTTTTTCTCATTTTGTTCATTACTGTTCGTTGTATTTGTTCGCGGCGGACGTCTCATGACGCTTGTATAAATTTATCGTTGATCCATTAACTCAATTTTTTTATTACAGAGGACAGCTATCCCTCTTTTTTGTTGTTTTGTTTTTTTTGGTAGATCTCATTTTGTTCTATATTGTTCCTTCAATTTGTTCGGCGCGGACGTCCTATGACACCCATTCAGGTTATTCGTTGATCCGTTCACTCAGTTTTTTTATTAATCCATCTGAGCCACCGAGGGCACAGAGGATAGTGCGACTGCAGGGACTATCTCGCGCACGTCTCCCGCGAGGTCCACATTCTCACCTTGTATTTCCACACACTACATTCATACATTCATAGTGTCCCACTGCAAAACACTCATTACTCGTGGAAGACATTCTTGTTGTTCTTGTGTTGTGGTCTTCAGTCCTGAGACTGGTATGATGCAGCTCTCCATGCTATTCTGTCCTGTGCAAGATTCTTCATCTCCCAGTACCTACCGCAACCTACATCCTTCTGAATCTGCTTAGTGTATTCATCTCTTGGTCTCCCCCTACGATTTTTACCCTCCACGCTGCCCTCCAATACTAAATTGGTGATCCCCTGATGCCTCAGAACATGTCCTACCAACCGATCCCTTCTTCTGGTCAAGTTGTGCCACAAACTTCTCTTCTCCCCAATCCTTTTCAATACTTCCTCATTAGTTATGTGGTCTACCCATCTAATCTTCACCGAGCGAGGTGGCGCAGTGGTTAGCACACTGGACTCGCATTCGGGAGGACGACGGTTCAATCCCGTCTCCGGCCATCCTGATTTAGGTTTTCCGTGATTTCCCTAAATCGCTTCAGGCAAATGCCGGGGTGGTTCCTTTGAAAGGGCACGGCTGATTTCCTTCCCCATCCTTCCCTCACCCGAGCTTGCGCTCCGTCTCTAATGACCTCGTTGTCGACGGGACGTTAAACACTAATATCCTCCTCCTCATCCTTCTCCATCTAATCTTCAGCATTCTTCTGTAGCACCACATTTCGAAAGCTTCTATTCTGTTCTTGTCCAAACTATTTACCGTCCATGTTTCACTTCCATACATGGCTACACTCCATACAAATACTTTCAGAAACGACTTCCTGACACTTAAATCTATACTCGATGTTAGCAAATTTCTCTTCTTCAGAAACGCTTTCCTTGCCATTGCCAGTCTACATTTTATATCCTCTCTACTTCGACCATCATCAGTTATTTTGCTCCCCAAATAGCAAAACTCCTTGACTACTTTAAGTGTCTCATTTCCTAATCTAATACCCTCAACATCACCCGACTTAATTCGACTACATTCCATTATCCTCGTTTTGCTTTTGTTGATGTTCATCTTATATCCTCCCTTCAAGACACCATCCATTCCGTTCAACTGCTCTTCCAAGTCCTTTGCTGTCTCTGACAGAATTACAATATCATCGGCGAACCTCAAAGTTTTTATTTCTTCTCCATGAATTTTAATACCTACTCCGAATTTTTCTTTTGTTTCCTTTACTGCTTGCTCAATATACAGATTGAATAACATCGGGGATAGGCTACAACCCTGTCTTACTCCCTTCCCAACCACTGCTTCCCTTTCATGTCCCTCGACTCTTATAACTGCCATCTGGTTTCTGTACAAATTGTAGATAGCCTTTCGCTCCCTGTATTTTACCCCTGCCACCTTTAGAATTTGAAAGAGAGTATTCCAGTCAACATTGTGAAAAGCTTTCTCTAAGTCTACAAATGCTAGAAACGTAGGTTTGCCTTTCCTTAATCTTTCTTCTATGTTAAGTCGTAAGGTCAGTATTGCCTCACGTGTTCCAACATTTCAACGGAATCCAAACTGATCATCCCCGAGGTCAGCTTCTACTAGTTTTTCCATTCGTCTGTAAAGAATTCGTGGTAGTATTTTGCAGCCATGGCTTATTAAACTGATTGTTCGGTAATTTTCACATCTGTCAACACCTGCTTTCTTTGGGATTGGAATTATTATATTCTTCTTGAAGTCTGAGGATATTTCGGCTGTTTCATACATCTTGCTCACCAGATGGTAGAGTTTTGTCAGGACTGGCTCTCCCAAGGCCGTCAGTAGTTCCAATGGAATGTTGTCTACTCCGGGGGCCTTGTTTCGACTCAGGTCTTTCAGTGCTACATCTACATCTACATTTACATTTATACTCCGCAAGCCACCCAACAGTGTGTGGCGGAGGGCACTTTACGTGCCACTGTCATTACCTCCCTTTCCTGTTCCAGTCGCGAATGGTTCGCGGGAAGAACGACTGTCTGAAAGCCTCCGTGCGCGGTCTAATCTCTCTAATTTTACATTCGTGATATCCTCTGGAGGTATAAGTAGGGGGAAGCAGTATATTCGATACCTCATCCAGAAACGCACCCTCTCGAAACCTGGCGAGCAATCTACACCGCGATGCAGAGCGCCTCTCTTGCAGAGTCTGCCACTTGAGTTTATTAAACATCTCCGTAACGCTATCACGGTTACCAAATAACCCTGTGACGAAACGCGTCGCTCTTCTTTGGATCTTCTCTATCTCCTCCGTCAAACCGATCTGGTACGGATCCCACACTGATGAGCAATACTCAAGTATAGGTCGAACGAGTGTTTTGTAAACCACTTCCTTTGTTGATGGACTTCATTTTCTAAGCACTCTACCAATGAATCAACCTGGTACCCGCCTTACCAACAATTAATTTTATATGATCATTCCACTTCAAATCGTTTCGCACGCATAATCCCAGATATTTTACAGAAGTAACTGCTACCAGTGTTTGTTCCGCTATCATATAATCATACAATAAAGGATCCTTCTTTCTATGTATTCGTAATACATAATTCAAACTCTTCACGCAGTATCGTATCTCCCATTTCATCTTCATCTACATCCTCTTCCATTTCCATAATATTGTCCTCAAGTACATCACCCTTGTATAGACCCTCTATATACTATTTCCACCTTTCTGCTTTTCCTTCTTTGCTTAGAACTGGGTTTCCATCTGAGCTCTTGATGTTCATGCAAGTGGTTCTCTTATCTCCAAAGGTCTCTTTAATTTTCCTGTAGGCAGTATCTATCTTACCCCTAGTGCGATAAGCCTCTACATCCTTACATTTGCCCTTTAGCCATCCCTGCTTAGCCATTTTGCACTTCCTGTCGATCTCATTTTTGAGACGTTTGTATTCCTTTTTGCCTGCTTCATTTACTGCAATTTTTATATTTTCTCCTTTCATCAATTAAATTCAATATTTCTTCTGTTACCCAAGGATTTCTACTAGCCCTCGTCTTTTTACCTACTTGATCCTCTGCTGCCTTCACTACTTCATCCCTCAAAGCTACCCATTCTTCTTCTACTGTATTTCTTTCCCCCGTTCCTGTCAATTTTTCCCTTATGCTCTCCCTGAAACTCTGTACAACCTCTGGTTTAGTCAGCTTATCCAGGTCCCATCTCCTTAAATTCCCACCTTTTTGCAGTTTCTTCAGTTTTAATCTACAGGTCATAACCAATAGATTGTGGTCAGAGTCCACATCTGCCCCTGGAAATGTCTTACAATTTAAAACCTGGTTCCTAAATCTCTGTCTTACCATTATATAATCTATCTGATATCTTTTAGTATCTCCAGGGTTCTTCCATGTATACAACCTTCTATCATGATTCTTAAACCAAGTGTTAGCTATGATTATGTTCTGCTCTGTGCAAAATTCTACCAGGTGGCTTCCTCTTTCATTTCTTAGCCCCAATCCATATTCACCTACTATGTTTCCTTCTCTCCCTTTTCCTACACTCGAATTCCAGTCACCCATCACTATTAAATTTTCGTCTCCCTTCACTATCTGAATAATTTCTTTTATTTCATCATACATTTCTTCAATTTCTTCATCTGCAGAGCTAGTTGGCATATAAACTTGTACTACTGTAGTAGGTGTGGGCTTCGTATCTATCTTGGCCACAATAATGCGTTCACTATGCTGTTTGTAGTAGTTTACCCGCATTCCTATTTTCCTATTCATTATTAAACCTACTCCTGCCTTACCCCTATTTGACTTTTTGTTTATAACCCTGTAGTCACCTGACCAGAAGTCTTGTTCCTCCTGCCACCGAACTTCACTAATTCCCACTATATCTAACTTTAACCTATCCATTTCCCTTTTTAAATTTTCTAACCTACCTGCCCGATTAAGGGATCTGACATTCCACGCTCCGATACGTAGAACGCCAGTTTTCTTTCTCCTGATAACGACATCTTCTTGAGTAGTCCCCGTCCGGAGATCCGCATAGGGGATTATTTTACCTCCGGAATATTTTACCCAAGAGGACGCCATCATCATTTAATCATACAGTGAAGCTGCATGCCCTCGGGAAAAATTACGGCCGTAGTTTCCCCTTGCTTTCAGCCGTTCGCAGTACCAGCACAGCAAGGCCGATTTGATTAGTGTTACAAGGCCAGATCAGTCAATCATCCAGACTGTTGCCCCTGCAACTACTGAAAAGGCTGCTGCCCCTCTTCAGGAACCACACGTTTGTCTGGCCTCTCAACAGATACCCCTCCGTTGTGGTTGTACCTACGGTACGGCTATCTGTATCGCTGAGGCACGCAAGCCTCCCCACCAACGGCAAGGTCCGTGGTTCATGGGGGGAAGACATTTTTACCATTCTTACCCTACTTGGTAATACATTCTTACCAAGTCCGAAAGAACAGACACCATATCCATATAAGGAACAGGAGAAGGTGAAGTGACAGTGCAGCGCCCCGGCACACACCGTAAGGTGGCTTGCGGAGAACAACTGGAGATCTAGATATAGACGTTCTTCTATCCGAGCTTGAGCACCGCCTGTAATGACCTCCGCTAACGACCTTTTCGTCGACGTTAAACTCTCACCTTCCAATCCTTTTTAATTGCCTTAGTCCTTTAGACGCAAGGTTGTGTACGCGAGACATACATGTGGCGTGGAGTCTTGTGACATTTCTGCAGCACACCCTGCGGCCACTGCCCGAGTGTGTAAACAAACTAGTCTCTTGAGTCCCTGCGGTACGCTCTAGCGGCAGCTGCCGGGTCGCCCTGGGGCAGAGGCGACGCACGGCCGGATATTGACCCTCGAGGCAACCTCAAACCCCTCTCCACCACCACCACACCCCCCCCTACCCGCCCTTTTGCAGCACCTCCGCAGTTTTAATTTTTTCTCTGTTTTCCACGCAGCTTTAATACCGTGATTTATGTACGACCACGGGTGCCACAGGGGTGCGGTTCCAGCCCCAACCCGCCCCTCCTCTCTCTCTCTCTCTCTCTCTCTCCCCCTCCCCCCCTTCTCCCTCACCCTCTCCTTTCTTTTCCTCTACCTAGACTAATCTTCTCAGGGCATCGGGTGGTGGCAGCTGTGTGCGCTAATAGCTTCCATTGCGGTAAAATTCGTAACGGCAAGCAGAGTACGGTGTCAGAAAGACGTTCAGCTTTCTCCCCCTGCATCATTCTTGAACATGTACTAGTGGAAATTGAAAAGTGAATACCTCGAAGCAGAGCTGCCAACCACGAAGCAGGAAATTGCGGGTTCAGACGAGTATTTTCGCGTGCGGAAGTTGTTGCGTTTATGGCACCTTGTGGGTAATAATTTAATTTCAGTACAGAATTACCTTCAGTGCAATTGCTGCTGTTGGTTTTGTGTGTGTGTGTGTGTGTGTGTGTGTGTGTGTGTGTGTGTGTGTGTGTGTGGCCGGCTGTGGTGTCCGTGCGGTTCTAGGCGCTTCAGTCCGGAACCGCGAGACTACTACGGTCGCAGGTTCGAATCCTGCCTCGGGCATGGATGTGTGTGATGTCCTTAGGTTAGTTAGGTTTAAGTAGTTCTAAGTTCTAGGGGACTGATGACCTCAGATGTTAAGTCCCATAGTGCTCAGAGCCATTTGAACTATTTGTGTGTGTGTGTGTGTGTGTGTGTGTGTGTAGCGGGAGGGTGAGTTTCAGTAGGTGGGAGAACTTATCCTCGAGGTACAGCAGACCGTGTAAGCTACAGTATAAAGCAGACGGCAATATGCCTTCAAGTGATAGTAAAAGATAAGCAACTCATTAAAAAAAAGCAGATTGTAGTGGAATCCTGATTTAATCTGCAGTATTATTTGTTAAAAATAAATTCGGGAAATTTATTCGGGAGATCTCCCCGAATTTCTGGAGATAAAGAAATGAATCAAATGTTCGGTCTCAAACGGAAGTGCGCTCCGCCCGCGCAAGTGGGGAACTATAAAACGTGGACATTAAGCAGCCTGGCTCGGTGCTTGGTGATTAAACGTAACTCATCATCGAAGGAATAAATTTTAGTTTTGTAGTAAAAAGGGAAATAAATGTTTAAAGTGTTGCGGGCAACGTTTGATGCGATATTGAATGACCAAAGAAAGACACTCGTGATCGTAACATTACCATATCGGCTTTTTCTGGGTCTCAAGTGACATTGATTTTATATATCGCCAGATACGTTTTCTTATTTTGCACAATTGGACAAATAAACACGGCGGCATTCGGTTTTCTTAAATCAGAAACTTGGAATATTATTGTAGTGCCGTTAGTTGCCATCCCAATGACCACACGTTTAGTGTTGAAAACAGCTGTGTTCGCGATACCAGTAAGGACAAAGAGACATTTTCAGAAGCCATAAAGTAAAGCACGCTTGTCCTCTGTCAGCAGATCACCGAATGCAGTGGTGTGGTGTGGTGTGTTGGGGCTTATAGGCGCTCAACATCGAGGTCATCAGCGCCCTGACACACATTAAAAGGAACGAATTTGGACAGACCTAAGAAAACTAAAGCACACACTCAAACAAAGCAGGAAAAGAAGGAAAATGCTACCTAAGAAAGTAAAACCTACGGAAACGGGAAACATAGCAACAAGAATGTCACAGGAAATTGTTATTGGCTGGCCACTTACATAAAATATGGGCGAGCTTGTCACACAGTGAGCAAATTAAAATCCTCTCCCTAAAATCTTTGTAAAAACATTTGACAGGGCACAGAACTTTAAAACTTTAACCACATTCGTCCGAGTGTTGCCTAAAAGAGATGGCAGGTCCGCTGGCAAGTCAGACGCGACCCGCTGGTCAGAAAAAAAACGCAATCCAATAAAACGTGGCGCACAGTGGCCTGGACGCCGCAAGCACCACAAATTGGAGGGTCCTCTCGCCGGAGCAGGAAGCCGTGCGTCATAGGGCTGTGGCCTATTCGAAGCCGAGTGAGGAGAACCTCGTCCCGTCGATGGGGCTAAAAGGAAGTACACCACACACGCGTTGTGGGCTTGACTATACGGAGCTTATTGTCAGTCACTTCCAGCCACTCATCCTCCCACCGACGCATGACCCGTGAGCTCAACAGCGAGGTGAGTGCGTGCAAGGGGATAGCACACTGAGATACTTGTGGGGCGAGACACGCCTCCTTGGTTGTGAGATCTGCCCTTTCATTCCCAGCAATGCCAACATGCTCCGGAACCCAGCAGAAAGCTACAACCTTCCCCAGTCGCTGTAGTCGGAGGAGGGCATCCTGGATGGTCTGGACAATTTTGTCTGCCGGATACAAACGTTGCAATGCGTGAAGGGCACTGAGTGAATCGGAACAGACAAGAAATTTAGGAGAGGAAGAATGTCTCATGCGCTATGCAGACTACTGGGATTTGCTCTCGTAGTTTTTCCAGCGAAGCCGTCCATGTGCAATTTAGGGAACAACTTAACGGAGTTACCAAATTCATATGCAGAAAGGTTCCCCTTCCCAGAAATCGCTACAATGTGTCCCATTTAAATAGGAAAAATTACAAGATAAATGATTAAATGATTTTTTTTCCATGATGGATTCAAGAATGCCGCGAATATGCCGTGTGTCATTGTGGAAGGGATTGCAGCAACCAATCGCAATGTTACCAAATTTATTTTAGTGTTCTTTGCCGGTTTCTGGTGTTTCCCCACACATCTACGCGAGGTGCATGCTTAATTTATTATTTGAAACATACACTAGGCCTAATATTTACTCTTAGCAGTAGTTTGCTTTTTCTTTTCCTACTGTATTGGAAGCACAAAGGATTGTGAACACAGCTTGTGTATCTCTTACATAGCACAGTGACACAGTCTGACAGGAGTCTGGAGGTACAGTATATTTTGTTTTTCATTTACGACTTTAACAAACTTTTACCATTATATATGGCTGTAACTTGTTATTTTGGCGATTGCTTGGCTACTGCACTGTGTATAAGTTTGAGTTCAGATGCTTATGTTTACGAATAGGTGCCTGATTCGTACGCTCGCCTTCGACGGCTCATTGCATCGATAGCCACAAACAGTTCAGCAGTTAAACTGAAACATTTCTTAAGTTTACGCGCTGCAGTCAGTTCAGCTGAGGTTTCGAACGCACACACACACACACACACACACACACACACACACACACACACACACACACACACACATTATACTACGTATATATTTTTGTTTTGCTGATGTGTAGTGTGCAGAATACGAACATACTGAATATCCTACCAAATTTGTAATTGGATATAGGATTTTCTTGTAGACAAAACTCAACATGTCGTTCGTAACGGAAGAAGATCGACAGATGTAGAAGTTATTTCGGCAGCTCGTGGTCTAGTGGCTAGAGTTGCTGCCTCTGGATCACGCGGTCCCGGGTTCGATTGCCTGTCGGGTTGGGGATTATCTAGGCCCGGGGACTTGGTGTTTTTGTCGTCCTAATCATTTCATCATCATCATCATTCGTGACAATGGTTAGACTGGACTGTGTACGAAATTGGACTGTGTAAAAAATTGGGGCTTTGTACGGGTCCCACAGTTGAATGCCCCACAAGTCAAACATCATCATCATCATCGGGAGTAAGCCAAGGGAATGTTATAAGGCCGCTACTACTTCCAGTTTATATTAATAACTAGCCTTTTCTCCGCAGCTTTGCTCGCGTACTCGTTTGACACATATATTACTTAAATCTCCTCCTCTTCTTTGTGTCCACCTCTTCCTTCCCCCATCTATCTGTCCACCTCATCCTCCCCTCTTTCTCTGTCCCTTCATGTCCTCCTCCCCTCCCTTTTTCCGTCTCCTCTGGCCCCTGTCTCTGAATATATCTTCCTTCCTCTATCGTCATCCCCTTGCACTCCCTTCGTCCATTTCCTCCTCTCCCATTTTCTGCCGTTAATTCCTCCCCCATCTCTATCTCCTCCTCCTTTTCTCAGTCCATATCATCCTACGCTCTCACTATCCACTATCCACCCCCCCCTCCTCTCTCTCTCTCTCTCTCTCTCTCTCTCTCTCTCTCTCTCTCTCTCTCTCTTGCTGTGCTGGTTTCCCGGCGGGATCAGGGATTTTCTCTGCCTCGTGATGACTGGTCTTGTGTGACGTCCTTAGGTTCGTTAGGTTTAAGTAGTTCTAAGTTCTAGGGGACTTATGACCATAGATGTTAAGTCCCATAGTGCTCCGAGCCATTTGAACCATTTTTTTGCTGTGCTGGTGCTCATCTGAAATTATAGCCCCTGCCGGGCATGCTATTACTAGCCACGCAACATGCCTGTCATGCAGGTCAGCTAACATGTCCGGGATATGAAACCCCTTTTTTGCCCATATCTCCGCTTCTACATGACCTAAGGTATTCTAACCTCCACAGTACTAATTCTCATATACAAAGCAGTATGTGTGCCAACTTTGGTTGAAATTGATCCATTGCTTTAGGAGTAGTTTCTGGACATAAATAAATTCTGTTTTATATATAAAAGGATGTAGCGAATAGCACTGGAAGTCCTGTGAGGCTATCTGCAGACGATGTTGTCTATAGGAAGGCTGCAGCTACAGAAGACTAGCAAAACGCAGGAAGACAGGAAGGCACACAGAGGATCGACTGTTGGTGCAGCAATGGGAGCTTGCGAAAGTAAGTGTGATGCATTGTGCATCAATAGGCGAAGAGATGTCGCTTTTCGTGATTGGCGCCAAATTGCTATAAACACTAACTTCCATAAAATAACCTAGGAGCAACCTTTTCAAGCGACCTTAAGTCGAGTAATCACAGATAGTAGGATAAGCAGATGGTGCACAGATGTTCTTTGGGAGAATCTTCAAGAAATGTAATTCATACAAGATAGGCGACTTACAAAACACTGGTTCTACCGATTCCCTTTTATTCATTACAGTGAGACCTCAGCAAGTTGGGTTAATAGAAGAAATACACGAGGCCCAACGAAGATCTGTGTGTATAGTTATTGGATCGATTACTCGGTGCGAGAGCGTTACAGACATGCTCAACAAGCTTCACTCGCAAACGGACAAGAGAGTTGTTGTGCATGATGGGAGACGTTTACTGTTGAAATTTGTAGAGCGTGCGTTCCAAGAACAGTGGTAAAATTTACTTTCTACGATATTCGTCTTTGGAAACGATCACAAGGAGAAAATCAGAGAAATTAGATGTTATTGGGAGCTTTAGCCACAGTCATCCTTCCTACTCGCCACCCGTGAATCGAAAAGGGAAAAGGGGTAGCAGATAGTGGTATCAGAAGTATCCTCCGATACACGCCATAAGGTGGCTTTGGGTGTATAAATGTAAAAGTAGATGCTCAGCTCTTTTCTACATCATATTGTACCTTATTTTTTTATAGCTTGTACTCATACTCCGACATAATTTCACTACTGTATAGTGCATGTATCAAATTTCCAATCTTTTTTAAGCGGCATTTTCACGTACCTGGAAACAGTGTCCTCAGATATGGTGCTAATTCTCAGCTGAAGCTCGAGAGCGCTATTACAAACTTTGCTGATTTCTGTCTGCCCTTTTTGTGCATCAAAACAAGGCGTAACTAATTTTCTTCTTTGCCTTAGGAGCAAGCTGTCGTAACCATCACGACTGTTCGGAACTAACTTCCTGACATCATCTGTAATTAATTTTAGTCTCAAAATACAGTACTACTAAACAGTTTTGTGGAACTTAGTTTTCGAATAACAGCTATAGGTCAAGTCGAGAACGGATATACTTCAGTCGTTTGATGAAGACATGCCTTACGACCCTAATCTCCTTTCACAGTAAGTGGAAGAAACAGCCCGTCATCAACTAGAGTGTCAAAGTGCGTGATTTACACGTTTGCTATGAATATGCGACACGTTAAATGCACTGTAATTTGTTTGACTAAAATGTAGATGGAAATGGAACGAAATATGTTTAAATGAGAAGAAATTGGAAAGTGTCTATCTTTCCTCTAATCGGATAGGACGCTTTTAGCTATGAGACCAGCGAGCCGCCAGAAATGCGAATTACGACCTCATTCCTTGAGGCGCTGCAGAGGGACTCTAGATTTAATTCCGGATTAAAACACGAGGACTACAGATCAAAGCGCCTGCGGGAAACAGCTAATTAGCGAACTCTCCCTCTGGGGGCTTGTGGTATCCGCGTAACGTTCCCGGAAATTCTGCAGATAATTTCTGAATTGATAAAGCCAAGCGATCTTTGGGAACAGAACGAGCTGAGCCCGAAAATACATCATGTTTCAAAGAGAAAAAACTGATTTGAACCATTTATAACTAATGATGGACGTATCTTACAAAAACAGAGAGACTACACATTCTGAAGTATAGTACTCACAGGAACTTTGTTTGCTACGTTTTACTATGGTCCATAACCAGATGACAAAAAGTTACGAATTATTATTTATTTAATTGTGTGTCTTGACTACAATTGCTTTATTAACATCTTGACGTGTTTTGTGCTGTGGCGATCGTTTAAAGTACATAAAACAAAATGATACGAATTATCTCGACAACGTTGTCAGTAAAACTCATGAACACAAACTAGATCTCTCTTAACGTGAACAACAACGGTCCTGACACACCTCTCTGATGCAGCAATCGGGTTGCTTCTACATCTGTTGATGACTCTCCATCGAAGATAACGTGCTGCGTCCTTTCTTCCAAGGTACCCTCAGTCCAGCCAAAAATGTCGCTTGATAACCCATATAATCGTACATCCACAGTGTAAAACCGTCGTGTCTCTCTGAACACACTAATATTGACAACTGCTAAACGAATTTTCATGGGGTTTCTACAGGTAACGTGAGCGTAATTTGCTGCAATTATAGGCTTTATTTTATCAAAATGGGAACATGGAAAAAAAGATATCGTTAGTCAAAGTTTTATCTAAAATCGTCTGCTCAGCTCAGTAGTTCAGGTGTTTAATCATCGTGACACAATACACCAAATAACCAATAGATGGCGCTGTTAGTTGTTTTCTAGTTCAGTGACATGTAATTTTGAAAGTCTGTAACGATTACGTCTAAAGTAAGGTGTGATGTTCATGGATAATAAAGAACAGTTCTGACTGCGTATCTGATTACATGTATCTGTGTATTTACCTGACCCTGTTTCAGACAATCTGTGTACTAGCAATAAAGCCATACCAGTAAACCCAAACTAATTAAAACCTGTGCACGATAATGGCAAATTTGAGGTAATTACATTCAGATCTACTCGATCTTATTACGGCCCTGTAAATCTGAATAAGTACAAAAGTGGTCCCTGTGCGAAAATCCATAAACTGTGTGAAATAAATTTCTTACCTCGTATTGGTGTCGCCTTGGATAACGCATTGTTCTGCTCTCAGCTCTAACTACAGTTGCAAAAGCCAAAATGCAAGATATTTGACTGAGACTCATTTAGAATTTGATTCAATAAAGACGACTTGGAATTGGAAGGCGGAACATGACTGAGGAGAATGTCTATTATAGCTTACTTCAAAATCTTCCTATATTGTGAAACTGACATGCAATTGTTAAGTCATATCATAAAAATTACATTTAAGCAAACAAATGGTCTTCACAAAAAATTACAATAAAAAACTCGGGGTTACATACAAAGCTGGTCTCAATCAAATTCGTTCTACAGCCAAAGACCTTAAATACATGAATATTGATTACCTTATTGTAGATCGATGTAGCAATATGTAGAAAGATTCTTCATCAAACTTTTATTATAATATTTGTAGCAATTACTTTTACTTCAAATATTACTTCTTCCATGTATCGTTAGCAAATCATTAACAGACAACACTGAAATTATTATTGAATATTTAATACTAAGCAACTGCCCACTCAGGAGCATCGCAACAGACACTGCCAACCTCTCGCACGCTACTCCTGCTATCCTGAGTAGCCACTACTTACTAACATGAGTTCTTTGTTACACATACTCTTCCTCAGCAATAGCTGCCTCGCAGCGTTCTTTCACACGTACATCTTTGTAATCGACATATCGCTTATGCTCATGGATAATACGTTAAAATTTACAATTTTCATTATATGTACATATTTCGAGTTCATGTCATGACAGAACCAAGCAACAGTCTTATGTTGACGAATACAAAATAACAACGAACTTACTTGGCTGTGATACACAGTTCGATGATTTTTCTTCGTGTATTAAAAATTTAAACACTCTGCTTTGCTACTTTCGATAGGTTTTATTTACATCATTTGCCAGAAAAAAGGAATTTATTAAGTTTGCTTTGTGATTTGAGTGCCTATTCATTACATTTTGATTACGTCTTGTTTACGAATAAAAACGCCTAGGATATGGTTGAGTCTTTCTGAATACATCTGAAACGCTAAAAGACTGAGGGCTATGTGGTCTTAAGAATCGAAAGAAGATCGTGAGGCGAGACTTGAGTGGCTCGACAACATCAGGCTTTAACTCGCTCTTTGCAAATTCCTTCTGAAAGCGAGGAGCAACGTAACTCTGATCCAGAGCGTCATGCATTATCTCGCTTCTCAAAACCCTTCGCTCACAGAGGTTTAAAGTGACTTCCCTCCAGTGTAACATCATAGAAGCGGAAATGGTGCAGGCAGGCGAGTTTTTATACCCCAAATCCCAGTTACTCCCAAGAACTTACTGTTTCAGTTTAAAGGTGTACAATTGCCAGAGGGGTTATGTTAGCCAACGACTATAAACAAAGCACAAAGCCAGACGCTACGTGCTGCGGACGTGGACATTGGTGTCAGTTGCTTTTCGCACTACCAGTTCTACGTGACACTCTTCCCTGTTAGTGAAGCAAGCAACCTTTTTGTTCAGTCCCTAGTCATACTACACTGAAGCACCAAAGAAACTTCTATAGGCATGCCTATTCAAATACAGAGATATGTAAACAGGCAAAATTCAGAGCTGCGGTCGGCAGTGCCTATATGAGACAACAAGTGTCTGCCGCAATTGTTAGATCGGTTACTGCTGCTAAAATGGCATTTACATGGGTTTGAACGTGGTGTGATGGTCGGCGCACGAGCGACGGATCTCCGAGGTAGCGATGAAGTGGGGATTTTCACGATTTTCACGAATGTACCGTGAGTATCAGAAATTCGGTAACACATCAAATCTCCGACATCGCTGTGGCCGAAAAAGATGCAGCAACAAGGGGAGCAACGACGGCTGAAGAGTCTCGATCAACGTGACAGAAGTGCAACCCTTCTGCAAATTTCTGCAGATTTCAATGCTGGGCCATCAACAAGTGTCAGCGTGCGAACCGTTCAACGAAACATCATTGATATGGGCTTTCTTGACGACCGCACGACGTAAAGCTTTACGCCTCGCATGGGCCCGTCAACACTGACATTGGACTGTTGAGGAGTGGAAACATGTTGCCTGGCCGAACGAGTGGCGTTTCAAATCGTTTCGAGCGGGTGGACGTGTACGGGTATGGAGACAACTTCTCCGTGGGCCCTAAATGTCAGCAGTTGATGGTTCAAGCTGGTGGAGGGTCTGTAATGGTGTGAGGGCTGTGCAGCTGGAGTTATATGGAACCCCTGATACGTCTAGATACGACTCTGTACGTAAGAATCCTATCTGATCACCTATACCGTCTTGGGCAATTCCAGCAGCAAAATGCGACACCCCGCAGTCCAGGATTGCTGCAGAGTGGCTCCAGAAACATTCTTCTGAGTTTAAACACTTCCACTGGCCATCAAACTCCACAGAAATGAACATTATTGAGCATATCTGGGATGCCTTTCAACGTGCTGTTCAGAGTAGATCTCCAGCCCCTCGTACTGTTACGAATTTATGGAGAGCCCTGCAGGATTAATGGCGTCAGTTCCCTTCAGCACTACTTCAGGCATTGGTCGAGTCCATGCCACGTCGTGTTGGGGCACTTCTGCGTGCTCGTGAGGGCCCTACACGATATTAGGCAGGTGTACCAGTTTCTTTGGTTCTTCAGTGTAGTTCAAACGTTGTATACGAAGAAGCTTTATAAGTCAAAAATAAATTCCATATGTACAGAGTCTCGGGCACAGATATGAAAAATTATCCAGCAACGCCAGGTTTCTCAGCTAGTTCTTTAATAAGCGTTAGCGTAGTACTGCGTCAAATGCTTTTCAGAAGTCAGAAAGTTCTGTATGTAGCTAACTGCCTTAACACACGGCTTTTTATACAACCTAATTTGTTGAAGTCTTGCGTTATAATGTGACCGCTATTACAGGCTGCAGGTTATTCCTTTATGAAACTGTGCTCATGGGTTAGCCACCCAGGGGCATCAGCGGAATCCTGATGATCATCCCAGCAGAGGGATCGAAAGGTCGAGCAGTGAAGACGTTTGACGAAGCATTTGACGCGGTCAAACGACTGAGGAGATTTTACCATCTAACACAATGCCCATGAAAATTTAGATACTTCTGTGACCTCTGTTTCCTTATTTAAAACCACAAACTGCGTTGGATGTTAATGCAGTTTTCCTCGTCCCCTGGTCGCTGGAGTTCAGAGTGTGTGAGTGTTCGTACCTGGGCAGACAGAGAATGTCACACTTATTGTAATACAGGAGACAGAAACTCGAAAGAAGGCTCTTAGAAAAATTGATAATAAATAGGGCGATCAAAGGCAGAGGTGAATTGATAGAGGGAGTCGGGGGAGGGGGGGGGGGGGGAGGGGGAAGTTTTGCAGGCTGAGGAAGCTCGGAACATGCACGGATTACACGGGCACTTGATGGCAAGTATGTTGCTACATCTTGTGCGAGATACGGTAACATGTATTAATTCAGTCCAAAGGCTGTTGAATATCCTCGCAGTCTGCAATAATGAAGTCAGTGCACATGTAGTATTAGTTGGGCTGGACCTGATTTTCAGAGGACTTAATCATACTTGAGAACGTACACTGGCGTGGAACAGTTGTGCTTTCATTCTGAGCAGAACGAAAATTGCAATGGATTTCGAATCTCTGTTGTGGAATGTACGAGTATTATCGCCTCAGATAATCGTCAGAGTCAGTGGGTTGCAGGTGGTAATCATTAGACTGTAATCAAGAAAGGAGGCACAGTAGTTAAGATGGCATCTTAGAACAAATACTAGTTCTGATCTACATAAATACCCCAGGTATCAGATGGAAGAAGTTGTCGTTGCTGTGAAAGTAATATTGTAGCTGCTGAGAACTCCTTGCAGGCAAAACAACTGAAACCCCCGAGGAAGTTTGCAATTGGACAATATGCAACAAAGTTGCATTCACCATATTGAAAATAAATGGCATGAATTTGTTTGAAGGTGGAAAATGTCACTCTTAAATTAAATGACTACCTCTATTAATCTGCAAGAAACACACAATTTCTAGTAATGATATTGATTTTCACTTTGAAGTAATGTGAACGCACAGATGTACTTGCAAACTGAATCTCATCACCACGTCATGCCCCTGCAATCCTGTTATCAGCGTGTAACAGGCAGTGTCATCTATGTACGTTCTATTCAATTCTTAGCCAAGCTACAGAATAAGGCGCTGAGAATAACAACAAAAAGAAGCAGTCAAACTGAATGTAAATATCTCTTCAAAACATTGAGGATTGTAACTGCATAGTGTGTAGAATTACCAGTTCAGCTACGCACATCAAAAGTGATTACTGTACAACCAGTTGTGTCTACGACCATTTAATAATATCTTGACTGCATCTAAGATGAAATAATAAACTTAAAACTCAAAACATAATTTTCCACCAAGGAATGAAATTGTACTATAAAATGCCAACAAGATGAGAGAGATTACTACAATCGTTTAAAAAGGTAGTTCAAGTACCTGTTAAGCAGTGAATTCCATACAGTCAAGGATTACTTTGAAAACACATAGGGTTCGGTAAAAAAAAGTGAACCAAATAAATAATAATGATAAAACATTTCACATGACGTTTTCGCACTGTCTCATCAAGTATTGTTTTCATTTTACTCGGTTCATTTATTTAATGCAAACTGTTACACTGTCACAGTTTTGATTATAGTGTTAATGTTTTTCATGGTTGCTCATTTTGTATTTGTTTATTAATGATATTTTTTTCTTCATTTAATTGGTTTGTGTATCACTCTCCATGTTTTATACCTCATGAAGTAGCCTTGTCAAGTACTAATTTTTTATTTTATTAGTTTTGTTTATTAATAGAAACCGCTATTTAGGCATGCAGTTTCTATTTTGTGTTAAAATTTTTCCTGTCTACTCCGTTTTTATTTATTTACTGTTCAAATTTTTTACTTTTTTACATTGCACAACCACCACAATGCCAAAGATGTTACTTATTGTATGTTTCTGCTTCAATGTAGACGTGTAGCTTCTCTTCCAATGTTGTTTACAAACACTGTCACTTCTTTGGTGACAATACCCAGCAAATGTCTGAAGATGGCCTTGTAAGCCGAAAACCGGTTAACACAATAAAAGCAATACTGTAGAAAAAAGCAAACTAGTGCTTTTCATTTATTATAGTGTTGTTCCACCAAGAATCGACGGAAGAGTCAGTTAACATGATAAGTTGTTGTACTTACGAATGACCAACAGCTGAAATCTGGACCGTGTAACAATAAAATAAAAATTATAACATTCAAATGGCGGCCACATTATTCAAAAAATATCCATAATAAGTTTTCTGTTAATTACGTAAATCGATTAAGGCTGATGGTCTGTTTGAAAAAGATGCGGCCAACTTCCTTCTCCGTTTTTCCTCAATCCAAGCTTGTGTTGAGTTTCTTATGACCTCGTCGTCGACACTACAAAAAACAGTAATTTCCGCATCATCGGACTGGACGGGCAGACAGGCGAAATCGCGTGTGGGAGAACATTTAAACAAACAAGTCACTGATTGTTTTGTGCTGAAAGTAAAGGAGAACTGTCCAGGTACCCCTTTCCGAGTCTTGCAGGCTATCGATCAGAGAGTGATCTGCGAAGTAGGTATGTAGACGTGAAAAACGCGCGCGGTGCTCGCCTCGGTAAAAACGGCCGCTATTTCTGGAGAGAGTTAGCCTCTCCAGGCGCACTCCAGCTGATTACTGGAAGGGGCGCTGGCCGGCTCTTCGCAGTCAATGTCAGGCCGCCGCAAGCCTCACTTGGTCTCCTGCGCTTCTAACGCATTGTGAAACGAGAGTTTCTCACCGCGTGTAAAGTATTCAGGCAACTTATGGGCGTGCAGCAGGGTGGCGTCTTCTAGAACCGCCGGTGTTTCGACAAGTGAACAGACCGTCAGTTTAAAGGCACAAGTGCAACGAGACAGCGCTGTGCTTAGTTCGTTAGTTACCTGTCCCATAGAACATGTTAAAGATTGTTTTTTCGAAATGATGTGGAGCGCGTAAGTTTCCAGGATGTTTAGTGTTAACATTAATGAACACATTATTACGTTTAATCCAACTCATGCAAGTACAGTGTTATTCACCATCAGTTTTTAAGCGAAAATTCGTAAATGGAATAGGAGTAGTGGCCCACGAGAAATGATTTTAAATTAGCTTTAAAGCTTACGTCGTTACCTGTCAGACATTTTACGATGTTGCGAAAATGCTAAAAATATTTCTTTTTACATATTGAACTCCTGTCTGAGCCAATGACGTATAGACGTCACATACTTCCTTTAAAAAAAAAATCTCTAAGCACTATGGGACTTAACATCTGAGGTCATCAGTCTCCTAGACCTTGAACTACTTAAACCTAACTAACCTAAGGACATCACACACATCCACGCCCGAGGCAGGGTTCGAAACTGCGACCATAGCAGCAGCGCGATTCCGGACTGAAGCGCCTAGAACCGCTCGGCCACAGCGGCCGGCCTTACTTCTGAAACTGTAATGGATTATTTACGACGAATTTCATTAGCGAATATATGTATTCTGACGTCGCAGTTAATATTCCTAGCTCCTTGAAGGGATACCTACATAACGTCCGTGGGTGAAAAGTACGTACTATTCTTACTGCTCGTTTTTGTGCAGTCAGTACAGTCTTTCTAAGGGATGAGTTACCCCAGAAAATTATTCTTAAGACACTGCGTGGTAATATGCAGAATGTCAGAAGGTTCATACGTTTGTTTTCAAGGTTAGTCATTATACGAAGAGTAAAAGTATCTAAATTTTATTATTTGAGACGCTCAGTAATATGCGTCCTCCCGTTGAAGTTTTCATCATAATTTTTAATTAAAAATTTGGAATATTCTACCCTCTTCACTGCCTCCTGCTCATGTGCTGCATCAATCGTTTCTATCACTCTATTTGCTGTACAGCGTAGTATGTTCTTTTTTCTTTCAGAATTTAGGGATAGTCTGTTTTCAAAGAACTGCTGCATATTTCTTTTGAAAACATCATTTACGAACTGTTCTGCTGCTTTCTTTATAACGAGATTTTTTGTAACACTAACATTGTCTGTAAAAAGTACCAGTTTCGCTTGTTGAATGTTAAGTGGCAGGTCATTCACATAATTCACATACATTGCCGGAAAAAAATCGCAATGCTGAAGAATAAGTAATATAGAGTAATGATCTTTAGAAAATACATTTGCGTAGGTAACACATTTTAGTGAAACTTTGAAGATCACAGATTAATGTAAGTGCGAATGAAGCCACTGCAAATGTGAAATGCTGGAACGTTAGTAACAGGTACAACCGCCAGTATGTTGATGAAAGCATGCAAACGTGCATGCATTGTGTTGTACAGGTGCTGGATGTCAGTTAGTGGACTGGAGTTCCACGCCCGTTGCACTTGGTTGGTCAATACAGGGACTGTTGAAGCTGTTTGTGGATGACTCTGGAATTGTCGTCGAACGATATGCCATACGTGCTCTCCTGGAGACAAAACTGGTGATCGAACAGGCCAAGGCAACATGTCTACTCTCTATAGAGCATAATGGGCTACGTCAGCGGCATGTGAGCAAGCTTTACCCACTTGGAAAGGGATGGTTCAAATGGCTCTGAGCACTATGGGACTTAACATCTATGGTCATCAGTCCCCCAGAACTTAGAACTACTTAAACCTAACTAACCTAAGGACATCACACAACACGCAGTCATCACGAGGCAGAGAAAATCCCTGACCCCGCCGGGAATCGAACCCACTTGGAAAACAGACCCTGAAATGCTATTCACGACAACAGTTCGAATCACCGGATCGACATCCAAACTAGCAGTCAGGGCGAGTTGGATAGCAAGTGTGACATGAGTTTTGAGGATATGTTGCAGCACACGACCACGTGCACCAACAGCCGTCCAAGAGTGGTAACCGCGCTGATGAAGGAACGAAACGCCTTACCAAAAGAATCACCTGCCAACCTTGTGGCCAGCATGGGAACACATTACAGAGCATGCATTGCCTTTCGTGGTGATCTCACACCGTAATTACCATGTCCAACCTTTTGTAGTGTCCAGGGAACCATAATAAATTGCGGTGACTTCAGTGTAATTACTGTCTTTAGCTAATTTTGTAATTTTCAGAATGAGATTTTCACTCTGCAGCGGAGTGTGCGCTGATATGAAGGCAAAGGTCCCGAGTTCGAGTCTCGGCCCGGCACACTGTTTTAATCTGCAAAGAAGTTTCATATCAGCGCACACTCCGCTGCAGAGTGAAAATCTCATTCTGGAAACATCCATCAGGCTGTGGCTAAGCCATGTCTCCGCAATATTCTTTCTTTCAGGAATGTTAGTTCTGCAAGGTTCGCGGGAGAGTTTCTGTAAAGTTTGGAAAGTAGGAGACGAGGTACTGGCAGAAGTAAAGCTGTGTGGACGGTCCGTGAGTCGTGCTTGGGTAGCTCTGTTGGTAGAGCACTTGCCCGCGAAAGGCAAAGGTCCCGAGTTCGAGTCTCGGTCCGGCACACAGTTTTAATCTGCCGGGATGTTTCAATGTGTAATTTTGTTTGTCCCACTGCGTATTTCTTTCAGTTACCTTCTGCACTTCACAGGAGCAGTTCATCCCGTGTAGGTTCCAAGTTTCATCGAGCTATGTTACAAGACAATGACACATCATGCGAAAGTTACTTTCGTACTTAATTTTTGCTCACCAGTGTATTTTATTGCCTTATTTCGTGAATTACTGATATTTTGTTGGATTCGTGACGTATCATACGACAGAATTTCAGACAATCGACTTAAAAAAAGTACCGCATCCGTAATCATTTTCGTAATACAAGATAATCATAAAATCATCCGTATCTTAAGTACCAAAGAAATCTACCTGTAACAAATATTGGGTGGATAATCGTCACGTCGATAGGATATAATAAATGTTGAATGAAATTAGAATTATATTAACACCTCCAGCTGCTCACGGGCGTTGATATATATCAACGAGGACAGGTGAAAATGTGTGCCCCGACCGGGACTCGAACCCGGGATACGCTCTATCCATCCTTTTTTTTTTTTTTTTCAAGTTTGTTCGTTGTTGGTCGTTGCGGACGTCTCATGACATCCGTTCAGGTTCGTTTGTTGATTCTTCCGCTCAGTTTTCTTACTACAGAGGCCAACCAGCTCTCTGACTGCACACGCTGAGCTACCGTGCCGGCGCCCATCCGAGCCACCGAGGGCACACGCCTCCCGCGAGACCCACATTCTCACCTTGTACGTCCACACACTACATTCGTAGTGTCCCTACCCAACACTCTCAATACTCGTGGAAGACATTCTTACCAAGTCCCGGAAGAGTTCGGGGAATATGTGTGCATCCGCACAGAAGAAGAAGGTCATGGCCGGTATGCCACAACTGTCCGAAAGAACAGGCACCATATCCATATAAGTATATGATAAATGTTTGTGTCACCTACAAAATGAGTTCTTGTAGCATGAGATGTCTCGAAACTGGTGAACTTATTCATACAAAAAAATGGCAATTTTTTAGAGTCTTAAATAACCCCACCCAGTGGATAAAATTCTACTGAGGCCGCGTACGCCCATGGACCTCGAGTAATTTCTTCCCTAGGTATAGAAAAAAAGGAAAATCGACCACAGACAAATCAGCAGTGAAAGAATATTCTTCTTAACCACACACCAAAAACCTCACGTTCGCTACTAATGCGCCACGCTGCGTTTTAATTACTTGGCTATAAAAACGCATTATCCGCATGTCAACGGATGTCTGTCGCAAACAATCTGCATATTAATAGCGGATAATTTCGTCGGCGAGGACGGCAACCACACGTGTAAACAGCGCCAGCTGACAGCTGAACAAACTCCGGATGTTTTATAAAATGTCGGCGGGACGGCCATTCCGCGCTCAAATTTATTCCCGTGACACAAAACGCCAACATAATGGAAATTTGGTTATTGTCCGGTGAGCGTGTACATAATGATAGCTAACCGCGTGCCCAAATTGCGACGCATTGCACCGATCTTTCAACGAGCTCTGCAATATTGTGTGACAAAGTAACAGTGCAGTAGAACAGCCTTCTCTCTCCAAAATTTTGATGGCTAGATGGGCGGCAACTATTCACCATCGTAAATTTTAGCATCGACACCCAAATGAAACGACTATACAAACGGTCTCACTTTTGCATTTCCTCGTTGACAGAAATGCTACAACACTATAGCCCAGCTAACCAATTACTGTCAAACTGTTCCATGTTTATCACCTGTAATTTCAACTGCAGCACTGCGAATGCAAGCTGATACAAATGAAACTCCGAACCGTTCAATGCTTTGCGCATTTTTAACAACAACAAAAAATGGTGCCTCTAAACATCAGGGAATTCGGTTTCAATATGAAACATAAGACGAAAATCTGTGAATGTATCCTGAGAAATGGAAATTTTGTGTCCGATTGCGATTCGATTTCGGATCTACTGCTTATAGCGAGCAGTCGCCTTATTCGTGAGGCAATCTGAAAACGCCTTCAGGCCTGAGTCTAGATTTTCACTGTCAATCACATTTCCACCTGTTACTACCGAAGACTAACAATCAGAGGTTCTCCTATGGATCATGCGGGAATGGCACCACTAGGAAACGGAGGCCCTTAATTTACTCTGCTATAGACATATACCAACTCAATTAAATTCGCTGAAATGAATTCAATGAAATTTTCTTTTTTCACCACTTCCACTCGCATTTACAGGTTCAGAATTTCCCTTTCATTTCTCGTTGTTGCATTTCATTGGTTTCTGTCCTGGAGATTCCGTCAAATTAACTTCAGTGACTTTAATACAATAGGAACGAACGCATTTATTAATAAACCACCTGCGTCCATCGGTGTTACTCACGGTTAAAGTTATTTATAAAGAAATGTGAATGCCCAAACTGACTATCCACTCATATGCGCCATCACTAAAGTAATAGAGATATTGAGGCGCGAGGCACTTGCGGCCCAGCAAAACGCGCTTGTCATCGGAAAAAAATACATCAAATTTTGAGGCCATGGGAGAAGCTGACAGAATATATATCGCTCACAACTCACTCTTTTACTTAAGGAAAAAACTAATCTCTACGCGAAACTTAATACAATCATTTCGTAGTTAACTTTAACGGTTGACTTTTTAGTCACGTCATCCATCCCACTGGAACAGCTCACCTTTTTTTTTTTTTTTTTTTTTAATAAAAGGTAACCTTTGTGTTAATTCAGGGTATCTCCACTCCGAAGTTCATCCAGAAGTAACAAACATATTAACTCGACGAAGAAAGAAAATAAGAAGTTCCTAGTTCGGTGCAGCACAAATTGTACGTGCAACATCATCTGCTGCCACGTGTGAGCCTGTTACCAGTGGATACGCTCGCACATCATAATCAAGTCGGGCCTCACTAAAAGCCTACCACGTTCTACATGTAAATCCATGTCCTGTCTCTGCTGTACAGCATTTGATTGACACCGTCGTTGAGAGCCTTCACGCATCACAGAAGCTGTAAGATACGCCTGATGCACAGCAGCTTGTATGAAAGAGGATTGTAAAAGCATTGTGTTAATTACGTTGAATTGTATTATGTAGGACATATTAAACAATAAAAGCATTTTCACAGAAAACGATACCAGTTCAAAATTTAAAGAGTAAATAGCTTTTACTAAGAGTACTTATTGTTCCACTCTTCGTGTTATATTCTTCAGATCAATAAATATCTCGTACTACACACCTCTAAAAGAAGTCCGTTTTAATTCAATGTACAAGCTAATTCCATTCCAAATCCGTCGTGCCGTTTCAGCGTGAAGGAGTAACAAACACGCTTCCACGCAAACTTTCGCATTTATAGTATATATGGGATTTATTCCAGACAGATAAATACCCCGTGCTTAAACTCCTAGTGGTCAGGTGATCAGTCATGGGGAGAGAGAGAGAGAGAGAGAGAGAGAGAGAGAGAGAGAGAGAGAGAGAGAGAAATGTTCAAATGTGTGTGAAATCCTATGGGACTTAACTGATAAGGTCATCAGTCCCTAAGTTTACACACTACTTAACCTAAATTATCCTAAGGACAAGCACACACACCCATGCCCGAGGGAGGACTCGAACCTCCGCCGGGACCAGCTGAACAGTCCATGACCGCAGCACCCTAGACCGCTCGGCTAATCCCGCGCGGCAGAGAGAGAGAGAGAGAGAGAGAGAGAGAGAGAGACTCAAAATTCTCCCAATGTTTTTACCGTCATATGAAGCAAGGCATTACTTTTTTGCAATTCGTCATCCCTTCTAAGGATTTAAAGGTGTCCTCCCTGTTTTCCCAATATTTTCATCTCTACATAGTGTACAACTTTGCTTCCGCCGTTTTTTCCCCAACATTTGAGGCTTTAATGAAACAAATTGGTTACACATATATCATTCCAAGTACTTTCCATCGCTGGCCACTACTTTCTCCTATCTTTCGGGCAGAGTACGAATCCCGCGTCGAAAAAATTGTTCATATTTTGAAGCGATCCACGAATCGATCGGCCGCGCGGGATTAGCCGAGCGGTATTGGGCGGTGCAGTCGTGGAATGTACTGCTGGTCCCGGCGGAGGTTCGAGTCCTCCCTCGGGCATGGGTGTGTGTGTGCGTGTCTGTCCTTAGGATAATTCAGGTTAAGTAGTGTGTAAGCTTAGGAACTGATGGCCTTAGTAATTAAGTCCCATAAGATTTCACAAACACACACATCGATCCGATTTATGACTTCTTCATGAGATTGGATGCGCCATTGATCTAAACAGAGTCAGAGGGAGCAATGTCTGGAGAATACGGCGGGTGGGGTAGGACTTCCCATTTTAACGTTTCCAAGTACGTTTTGACCTCTTTTGCAACGTGGGATCGAGCGTTGTTGTGCTGCAAAATCACTTTATCGTGCCTCTCGCTGTATTGCAACCGTTTGTCTTTCAATGCTCTGCTCAAACCCATTAATTGCGTTCGATAACGAGCACCTGTCATTGTTTCAGTTGGTTTTAACACCTCATAGTACACGACGCCGAGCTGGTCCTACCAAATGCAGAGCATGACCTTGGAGCCGTGAATACTCGGTTTGGCCGTCGACGTGGAAGCATGGCCGGGATATCCCCATGATTTTTTGCGTTTAGGGTTATCGCAATGAACCCATTTTTCGTTCACGGTCACAATGGAGTGCAGAAATCCCTTACGTTTTTTCATCTGTAGCAACTGTTCACAAACATGTTAACGCCGTCCAACGTCTCTTGGTTTCAGCTCACTCGGGACCCAAGTTCCTTCTTTCTGAATCATGCCCTTAGCCTTGAGACGTTTTGAAATGGCTTGCTGTGTCATTCCCACTAATCGCCCCAATTCTTCTTGAGTTTGACGCGATTCTTCACTCAGCAATGTCTCGAATTCTGCATCTTCGAAAATATTCTCTCTTCCACCACTATGTCGGTCTACGACGTTAAAATCACCGTTCTTGAAGCCTTGAAATCACTCACGACACGTTCTTTCACCAATAGCGTCCTTACATACGTACTGGAGATCATTCGATGAGGCTCAGTCGCTGTTTTCTTCATGTTCATGACGAGAATTAGGCTCGTAAGCTGTCATTTTGAATCAAGAACAACTTTATGACGAAGACACAAATCGACTAATGTTTGAATGAGGTTATGTTGACCCATGGTCCAAGCTAACTGCCTGACGCCTGCGGTATGTTTCTTTCGACCGCTACTTACCGTTGTCGCCACCTATCGGCAAACGGCGGAAGCAAAGTTGTACACCTTTTACATACATTCTACCTCCTACATTGTCGTCGGTGTACATATCGGAGCGAAATCGTCACATGCAGACGAACATCTGGAGCACCCCAAGTGAGTGTTACAGGGTTGTTTTGTGTGTGTGTGTGTGTGTGTGTGTGTAATACGAGTATATTCAGGAGCGACATAAGACCTAAAGTGGAACAACGACATAAAACTATATGCATGAAAAGGAGATGGCAAAGTCAAGATTCGTTGGACGAATCCTAAGGAAACATGTCACGTTCAACCCCCCCCCTCCCCCTCCCCCCTCCCCCCTTTTGTCCGCATGCTAGTTCAAGTCTCTTCATCCCTGCGTAACTACTGCAAGCGACACCCATTTGAACCTGTTTACTGTAGACACTCCCTGTTCTTTCCTTACAGTTTTAACCCCGGCACTTCCCTCTATTACCAAATTAACAGTGCCTCGATGTCTCAGGATGTGTTCTATCAACAGATTCTTCCTTTAGTCAAGTTGTGCGTTCGGTTTATTTTCCCAGCGGTTCGATTCAGTACAGCTCCATCAGTTATCTATCTAATAATCTGCATCGTTCTATAGAAAAACATTTTAAAAGCTTCTATTCTCTTCTTGTCTGTAGTGTTTCTCGTACTTTCAACTTCTATATAACTACTACACTTCAGACAGACACCTTCGGAAAAGGTGACACTTCAGTTTAATTACAAGTTAACAAAATTCTCTTTATAAAAAACGCTTTCCTCGCTGTTATCAGGCTACGTACATTCTATATCTTTTCTGCTTTGGTCATCGTCAGTTATTTTGCAGCTTATATGGCAGATGTCATCCACTAATTTTAGTGTTTCATTTCTTAATCTAATTCCCTAAACATCGCCTGATTTAATTCTGGAACATTCCGTTAATCTTGTTTTTTTTTATTTATTTTTTTTCATCTTATAACTTATTTTCAAACCATTATAAAATGTATTCTGTTGAAGTTGTAGATAAGTTTTTGCTCCCTGTATTTTATTTCTCATAACTTCAGAATTTCAAACAGTGCAATCTAGTCAAAAATGTCAAGAGATTTCTCTAAATTTACAGGTGGTATAAAAGAAGGCTTACATTTCTTCAGTCTGTCTTCTGAGATAACTGGTAGAGTCAGTGTCGCCGCATGCATTCGTCCATTCTCTGTAATCTAAACTGATTTTCCCCGATGTCGGCGTCTATTAATTTTCCTATCCGCCTGCAAACAATACGTTTTAATATTTTCTAACCAAGACTTATTGAACTGATGTTTCGCTAATATTCACACCAATCAGTATCTGCCTTCTTTGGAAATAGTAACAACAGAAGCCGCTTAATGCCGTCTTCTTCTACAAACAGAGCCACTTAATGTGCGTCACGCTATCGCGGCTTTAGACTTTGTTGCCGCGCATACCTTCCGTCAGTTTGTGGTAACATAACAGAGAAATCTGTAATTGAGTAAAGAGACGAGTGTAGTAGTGGCGAAAGGCAACAAGATGCTGCGCAGGAGGGTGGCGGCTCGGTTGGCGGCTGGGGGGGGGGGGGGGGGGGGAGGGCGGTACCTGGGTGCAGCCAGCCACCGCCTTCTCAATTAGCGGCCCTAATGAAGGCTGCCGCAGTGCATAACGACGCCTCGCCAGCAGCCAAACCACTTCCTGTCGTCGCGCAGGCGCCCTGCCCTATGATGGCAACAACTGCACCTTCTATTTCTCTACAAGGTGATTCAAAAGATGGCGCACAAAATGAACTGGTGGTCCACCTCGCTTGCCCACCGCTTCAGTTACTAAATGGAACCCAATGAAGGTAATGCCATATCTTGTGGTCTTTGAAGAATCGGACTCGGCCCGATTTGCAAACGAGGGTCACTCCAAGAGAAATGCACGCTATTTTTGTAAAAATTCAGTTTTCATTCTGCATGTGTGAAAGTTTTACAGTGTGTAGATACATTCTTCCCGCTTGTTTTCAAACTTAGTTCAACCTGTTCCCGTGAGTGGCGCCGTCACAGCATGTCTTCAAGATGGCTGCTACACTTGACGTTCGTTAGGACCAACGTGCTGTCATAGAATTCCTGTGCTGTGAAAACGAGACAGTGAGAAACATCCACAAGAGGTTGAAAAAGGTGTATGGAGATGCTGCTGTCTATCACAGTACAGTTAGTCGGTGGGCAAGCAGGTTACGTGATGAAAGCGGACACGGCAATATTGAGGACTGCCCTCGCAGCGGCAGACCTCGTACTGCACACACTCCAAACAATGTGCAGAGACTTAACGAATTGGTGACTGCTGACAGACGCATATGTGACGATACTGAAGAAACTTCAAGCTCGACTGACTCGTGTTCGACCACATCAACAAAAGCAGGATGTTTTGCTGTTGCACGACAATGCACGGCCACGTGTCAGTCAAAAAACCATGGAACCGATCACGAAACTCGGATGAACAACACTGAAACACCCGCCTTACAGTCGTGACTTGGCTCCATGTGACTACCATCTCTTTAGGAAACTGAAAGACACTCTTCGTGGAACAAGGTTTGAAGATGATGAATCCCTTGTGCACGCTGCCAAATTGTGGCTCCAACAGGTTGGTCCAGAATTGTACCCTGCGGGTATACAGGCGCTGGCTCCAAGATGGCGTAAGGCAGTTGAGAGGGATGGAAATTATGTGGAGAAATGAAAATATTGTTCCTAAAGGGTGTATCTACACACTGTAAAACTTCCAAACATGTAGAATAAAAGATGGATTTAAAAAAAATAGTGTGCATTTCTTTTGGAGTGACCCTCGTACTTTTGAACATTGATTAACCGAAGCTAATCACGGGAGCCGGCCGGAGTGGCCGTGCGATTCTAGGCGGTACAGTCTGGAACCGAGTGACCGCTACGGTCGCAGGTTAGAATACTGCCTCGGGCATGGATGTGTGTGATGTACTTAGGTTAGTTAGGTTTAATTAGTTCTAAGTTCTAGGCGACTGATGACCTCAGAAGTTGAGTCGCATAGTGCTCAGAGCCATTTAATCACGGGAGTTTAGGTCAATCCGAAGGACAGTTCTACAATCATAAACAAAGGGGAAAGCTCAAATTCGACTTTTTAATTGACGAGGCAACGGAAAAAGAGTATGAAGTACTGAAATCTGGGGAAAGAGTGCACTAGCGTTCAATATCAAGTACACATTGAAATGGCAGGGAGCTAGGATGTGGAATCGGTAACGTGCTGAGCGTAAAGAAAACAATCCTTTGAATATATTTATCTTCCACAGCAAAGTGACTAATACCTTTTCCCGACAGGGGCCTAGTTTAACATCAACAATCACGAACCATTATGTTCACGGGAATAATCCAAATATAAATAAACTGATTTCAGTTCTTATAATACTTCAGAGAAATTTTTTTTTACTAAAAACAAACACTCTTTGAACTCCATAAATATCTGAAATCCGTCCCCGAGGCTCTTACTGGGTCTAACAACAATTTTGATTAATTGCAAAACGTAAAAGATCATAGGGTACATACATTTTGAGAACACATCGATTAATCAACGCAAGTAAACGGCTTGAACTCGGCCTGTGCCCCGAACTGTTGCTCGATTCAGGTCAGATTCTAGAACCCGCACGCATGAAAGACATCAGATTTACTTAACATATAAACGACAAATAGCATGCACGCTGCACACGTTGACAGGGAAAATGGGGGCTGACAGCTGAGTCCGATAGCCCTGCAAGTACTTGTGATACAGTAGGATGTAGAAACTAAAATAAATTACGACACACACATGGACCTTTTAATTTTAATTGACACTGGAAAATATTATAGATACCTAAACTTGGAGAGGAGGTGCAGGTAGCGGCGAATCTGTATAGATTAGAGTTAACTGACAGAGATTTTTCTAAAAAAATACCTAAATCTAGAAAATGTACGCACCATAGAAGAGTTAATGACAAATCTTTGGTTCAAATGGCTCTGAGCAGTATGGGACTTAACATCTGAGGTCGAGGTCATCAGTCCCCTAGAACTTAGAACTACTGAAACCTAACTAACCTAAGGACATCACACACATCCATGCCCGAGGAAGGATTCGAACCTGCGACCGTAGCGGTCGCTCGGTTCCAGACGGAAGGGCCTAGAACCGCTCGGCCACACCGGCCGGCGACAAATCTTTCTAGATCAAGGTTAACAGACAATAATTTTTAAAAGAAATTAAATATAACCAAACCTAGGAAACACACGTGCCAGTAGCTTAAGTAGAAGCGCGCCGAGAACAGGTACTCCCAAATAGCACACGGTAAAGTGGAAGCCCTCTTAAAATCCTTTTACCGGGATTTCGGCCAAAACAATGGTTAGCAGTATAAGCCTTTCAGCTTACGGCGAGAACATCAAACGAAATTCAGTAGGAAAAGCACAGGATATTTCTCGAATCGCAGCGAACACTTTACCCCACCCAAGAAATGTCACTGAGGGTTATTTTTGCGTCAGGCCAAGGAAAATCAGGGACAGTATATGGGGCAATGTCCACCAACCAAGGCAGCAGGAAACAGGCCTAGTCGAACTCCAGTAGTAGGGCCCGATGACGCACAAGTACAGGGAAGTGGCGACTCTCCAGCAGGCGTAGGCGCTCTCCACAAACTAAACATCCGCCATCCAAACACGCTGAATGGACCGTCACAGCTAGAGAGCTCAGGCTGCGATCCAGAGGTATTCCTTCCGAGACAGTCAACACCCAGCACACGGACAGCTACTGACAATAAAAGCTGTTCGCGTAGTTAAATCCCGCTCGAGGCGCTGAGAGGGTGCCAGGTAAACCGTAGCTAGGTAACGTATCCCAAAGACGCACTGCAAGCGAAGGTATCGATATCAGCGTCGTAGGCTGTAGCATGTCACCCTGGTGTGTTGACGACGTCTCCTGTGATGCACGCGGGTGCTACATGTTGACCACTCCATGACACCGACAAAAGTGTGGCTGCTAGGTCCTGTAGTGGTTAACTGTAACTTAAACTACGAGGGCCGAAGCACCAATTGCTCAATAAATACCTCGTCATATTTCCCATATAAAATGTCACGCCTGCGCAAAACGATGTGTGTTGTAAGACGATAGTTAGTTGTTTCTTACGACATAGTCAGCATTTCATTTTGTGTGTTAATATTTCTCACAATCACTATTTGTATTATACATTCTGCAATATCTAACGAGACTTTCGATCTGATTTCTAGTGTAGAAGTAGTAAGTGTGTAAGTAAGTAAGTAATTCCTGACCTAGCCATCGACACTTCGAGATCACGTTTTGGTACAATTTTCTGGTGTTGTGCCTTTCCTATATACGTCATCTTTTCAACGTTAGCCATCAGATTATCTTGATATGTAACAATAACTTTCAACAGCATCTTCGACAGACGGTCGTATTCGCCTCTGCACTTTGCGAGATGTCAGAGTTTGCAGACAGCTGTGTAGAGAGCTTGTCAAAGAAGCACGAGTTGCCTGCCGTGGTCAATACTGAGAGCAAAACTAAACATCTGTTAGCCTGAAAGCTTCAGGCGAAAATCCTGTTACCCAGTTCAATGCAAATTTTTGAAGTTATTGTGTGTCGAGGTAAGTACTTGCAGAATATAAAATTGTAAAGGCTTTATTGTACCACTTCGTGTCGTATTGCCTATTGGTTCGACCGACGGTTGTTTAATGACTTTCTGACGTTTCGCCAGCACGAGCTCCAAGGTTTATCCTCCAGTGCTGGTGGCGGACTGCAGGCGAGTGCGCGGTCAGAGTTCTATGACTGACGTTGACGCCCCGCACAGATACAAGTTTTAATAAGTGACATTGAACATTGTAAGTTCTAAGTTTTGATCTAAGATATCAGTAGCCGAAACGATGGTTCAAAGCAATTCATACACATATCAAACTCCTGTTCCCTGAATTCCTGAAGATGGATGTTGACTGTGCATATTGTATCAAAGAGACAGTCCCTTTGACTTGTCAGAGATGTCACTAAACTCGCGCAAAGATGTAAACAACCATGCATGAGCAGCGCCTATTAGACGGAGGGGGTCCGACAGCCGATCAGTTCCAGTCATTCCACCAGAAAGGAGGTACACGGCTCATGTTGTCTGTAGTTCAACCATGCCCAGATGGTCAATACCGCGGTTCGATCGCGTCCGAATTGTTGCTTTGTGCAAGGAAAGGCTCTCGGAATGAACCAAAGCGATGTTGTTCGGACATGGAGGAGATTCAGAGAGACAGGAACTGTCGATGACACACCTCGCCCAGGCCGCCTAAGGGCTACTACTGCAGTGAATGACCGCTACCCATGGATTATGGCTCGGAGGAACCCTGACAGCTACGCCACTATGTTGAATAATGCTTTTTGTGCAGCCACAGGACGTCGTGTTAGGACTCAAACTGTGCGCAATTGGTTGCCTGATGCTCAACTTCACTCGCGATGTCCATGGCGAGGTCCATATTTACAACCACGACACAATGCAGCGCGGTACAGATGGGCCCAACAACATGCCGAATGGACCGCTCAGGATTGGCATCACGTTCTCTTCACCGATAATTCCGTTGAAGTGGATTGGATATGTATAAAAAGGGCGACCTTGACGTTAACCGCAACTGTTTTACATGCACAGGAAATCCAGCAGCGCCTGTACTGCGCAAACTGCTTAGAGTGATGTTATATTGCTCTATTCTGGGAAGCGAGTTTGCTAGATGAACACGAAACGCTTTTCTAGTTGGCGTAGCTATGTTGTAGTAAGGGGGCTTCGCGTGCGCTGTGCAGACGTTCGTGTCCACACCAGAGGTGCAATCTATGGGTCACACGCAGCCCTGTGAAAATTGGCGAATTACGCTATCAGCTGAATCAGATGGTGCAGAGCTGGGGAAAGACCCCTGCACGGAATGGTTACTGCAGAGTGACGAAATCTGGATGAATTAGAAAGTTGGTAAACCAATAGTACAAAGATCAGCACTTATGATTCCCATTTCAATGGTTTTAATGTCAATTTAGGTTTCAAAACTGTAACAACGAAAATGCGACATTAATATTATGCTCATGCAATGTACTGTGTTCCGATTCTCCCCTCCATTAATGTATAAAACAGATTTACGAACTTCATAAATATCTTTAATTATTTTTAAATCAAGTGAACTTTCTTATAGTGACAAGTCACAATGAGTGAAAAAAAGGTGACTCATCGACGAAAATGTGGCTCTCTGAAAGAATAATTTTTGGTCTAGGTGGTATAATCCAGGTTTCGATTTTCGGATACGAACACATTCACTTGTGTTTGGCGACATTTGTTGTCATCCTGAGCGGTGGCTTATGGATGCGGAAAGATTCTCTCTCTAACAGTGAAGACCCACCCTAGATATTTTGAAACTTCAATTCATGTATAAACTCGCACTTACTATAACCCACCCGTCTTGTGCAGTTTTTATCGAACGCTCATTATCAGCTAACACATGACGTGCTTTTATGTTCACTAGACACCTGTCTGCAGTAGACTGCACAGATATCATGTGTAGCTCAGACACGGTCTCTCTATGTGGCGAAAAGCGGCAGTTGACCCTAAATAATGAAAAGTGTGATGTCATCCACATGACTACGTAAATCAGATATCGGTTACATGAAAAATGGCACAGCCTAAAGGCTGTAATGCGATTAAATACCGAGAAATTATAATGACGAACAACTTAAATTGGAATGATGACATAGATAACGTGGCGGGTAAGGCAGAACACTTAGAAGACGCATATCATCTGCTAAAGAAACAGCCTACACTACACCTGTCTGGAGCACTGCAGCACGAAGTGGGATCCTGATGAGATATGAGTGGCAGAGGGCGTCGAAGAAGTTGAGAGAAATATGGCTCGTTTTGTACTACCACGAAATCAGAGAGAGTGTGTCGGGTATGATACGCAAGTTGAGATGGCAATCATTAAGACGTGTTTTTCGTTGTGGCAAGACCTTTTTACGAAATTTCAATCACCAGCTTTCTTCTTCGAATGCGAAAATATCCTGTTGACGACCACTTATATAAGGAGAAATGAGCATCATAGTAAAATTAGTCAGATCTCGAGCGGTAAAATTCAAGTGCTAGTTTTTCCCGTGCGCTGTTAGAGAATGGAACGGTAGAGAAATAGTGTGGCACTGGTTCGAACCCTCTGCCAGGCACTTAAGTGTGAATTGTAGAGTAGTCATGAAGATGAAGATGTAAACATTCGTGCGTCATACACAGGGCACCACATGGGACAACCTTTCCCGTCAATTTTGACCACGCAGTTTAAATTTAGAAACATCTTTCTGTCTCGTAATATGGTCATCGGTTTTCCTGGAGCAGAAAGTAAATATTGGGAGGCGAAATTTGATTCACGTCTTTTATGTCTTCACACCGAAACTGAAGTTTTACTGAGTTCCTAAGTTTCTGAAAAACACTGGCCAGAGTTGTTTTAATTCGTGTGACTTAATTTCTCGTCTGCTCCCTTGTGACAGCTAATAATTTTATCCGGTATCCTTCTGATTTGAAATTATGTGTAGGGAAGAAATTAATAGGGTGAGGGATGGGAGGAAAATTATTTTCTTAGTGACGAACAAGCGTTGATCTACGCTGTTTGTATACATTGTGATATACTAGGAAATGTGTTAGTTATGAAACCACTAAAGTCTTGAGCAAAGAAATCCAATTATTAGAATTCAGCCGTGCTTTCGTCAAATTTAATATGTAAAATCGTTAGAAGATATTGCCTCAGATATCTGCGTCATCTCACGGCGTCCGGGAGAATGTGCAGAAGTATAATTTCCTGTGAAGAGATTTATGGAGTTTAATAACAAGGAAATCGAAGGAGTGAGCGTAATGTGGTGCCAGTAAATCTTAGGTGGGTTTATACTCGGACAGACGAGATCGTAAGTGAATTTTAAGTTAAGTATCAATCGCACTGTTTGGATAGCTGCCAGAATAGTGGCGTCTTCGAGCTGCATATTCTTCCCCTCTGCAACTCAAGTTAAGAACTCGAATGAAACTTTTCGCAGTTTATCACACGCCACCACTTACTTATTCGTGTTGGATTGTGGCTCACATCGTGGTTTTTGCGAAGTGACCATGTGGAGTGTTTCAGCATAGAAGTGTGACGAGTAGCTTCCAGAGGGAGAACAGTTGTATGTGTTTTTATCGCGTTGTTACGAAGTTCCGAGTTAAGGCTGTGAACAGCTGTGATTCAAACATTCGTCCTTCTCGAGTCAACAAACAACCTTGATGGGTAATTTCTTCGATGTCATAACGTCCAAGGCCTCGCCTAAACTAATAAAGCAGCATTCCCGCTCAAATTGCCAATAAGTGATACATAGTTCCAGTTAAATTAAAAACACTGAATGTAAGTGGTTGGAGTCATTGGCGAAAAAATCGATGACCAGGCAGTGATTCAAAGTGTCAGTGGCAGTTGTTCATAAATGACGAATCTGCAATGTAATGAATATGCTGCGATTATCAAAACCAGTAAAAGTGAAAAATAATCACAGGACCTGTTGAATAGTCTAATGAGTATAGAATATAGACTGAGGGTAAACTGAAGAGAGACGAAAATATTAGCGATAAACTTATCAAAATTGGTGACCAAGAATAAGATGGCGTGAAGGCATTCTGCTATGTTCGAAGCAAAATAAAACACAATATAGAAGCAAAGAGACAAAAATCAAACTAGCACAGGCCGAGAAGGCATTCATGGCCAAAAGAACTCTACTAGTATCGATCATCGGCCTTAATGTTTTAAGGCTGAAATTTCTGAGAATGTTCGTTTGGATCACAGTATTGCATGGAAACGAATCGTAGACTGTGAGAAAGAAGAGTCGAATCGTCAGAAATGTGTTGTAAAAGAGTGTTGAAAATTAGCCAGACTGATGAAAATGATATAACATATGAATATATTTCGATACTTCTTATTTCGCTGCTTCTGTATCTTTCATAGGCGATCTAGTTGGATTCGAGAGACGCTTGCGCGCTTTCTCATACATCACTACAGCCATTTTCATTCTAGTTGTTGTCTACTAGAAATTATAAAAGACAAATCTGCCGCTTTGTGAACCCCACTTATACGATAGCCCAGTCCTGCAATAGATCTTGCTGCGCCTTAACTTCAGCATTAGCGCTTATTGACCCGATTAATTACAATAAATATTTATACAGGGTAAAGTTCAGCCACTCATTGTGAACGTAGTTGTGTGGAATGCGTTCTAAGGTAACGTAATTGTGAAACCAATTAAAGAAGTCACAGTGTGAGCTTATTTATAACTGAATTATTTATCGATCCTTATTACTTAAGTACTTAAGAAATACTTTTAGTAAACCAACCGTGATTAATTCGAAACATAAGCGAAAGTTTATCTGGAAGACTAGGATATAAGATTCGTTATACAGACTAGTTTTTACTTTGTTGATCCGCAAGTGTCAAATTAAAACATTCAGTTTGTTCAGACTAGAGCCTGCAATAATGAGAAAGCTTAGCCAAAGCCAACACATAAGACACGTGCTACTGTCGTAATGCATGCTAGAACTCAAAAACACGCACATTTACCGCTACTTTCATAGTAGTCGTAATTTTGTAATAGTGCCTAGTAAGCACTATTATATTGTGGTGGTTCTGCGTAGAATCAGCAAGGGGAGAAACACATGGAAAGTGCTGGGAAGAAGTGACTGGAACTGTGGTTGTCAAACTGCCGCCTTACTCAAAATATTCATGCAGCCCGTGGTTGTCAGCCGTATTTTGTGATAGTACGCATCTAGCAACTAAAAGCCAAATCCAAAAGCGTTAACTAGTTAAGATTTTTTTAGGGGTGTAATTTTCCTGCTCATTAGAAAACAAAAATACTTACAGAGATAATAATTTTTCAAGATACATTTAATTTTAATTGACGTTGCTGAATTCGGCCGTGAGGTAAGTAAAGTTGGCCACTTACCTCAAAGGCTGAGGAGTTAGTAGCGCGGCGGCTGCAGTGTACTATAGGTTTTGACGCGAAAGTAATGTAGATTCGTGAATGTGCATTATAGAGGCAGTTATCATAAAATGCGATACGTATTTTCGGCAATGAATATGAAATTAAATTGAGACTGTTGTAATACAGTGCAGTGAGTAGGAGGAAGATGACAATTACAGAATTTTGTAAACGTCTGTGACCCTGTCTCTTATTTCATAGAGCAGTTAAATATAGGTACAACTACCGTTATTAACCAACTGATTATTTACTCATTCAAACAACACAACACCACTTCGTCACGCAATTAGTCTCGCAAATTTCGGGTCGCTGAGGGCGGCAGTAATGTAAAACGGAGAACAGTGGACGCGAAGTGTTCCGAAGGGTGACGACTTCTGACGGTCAGTACTTCAGGGCGGCAGCAAACTTATCGTGCAGTTACTATACAGGCTCTCTCAACGAGTCAGCCAAAGCAGACTGCTCATCACATCTTTCATGCGACGCCTAGCGTCGACCTGTTTCCCGCTACAAACAATTATTTTCAAAGCATAATTGTACGTATCCATTCGATAGAGCGGTCCCAATTAGTATAGTGCGATATTCAATTTATCGGTATCTATTACTATGGACAGAACCGCAGCAGCGATTGAGTAGCGCTGCTGCACGGTCGTAGCAGGCAGTGTAGGCCAGGGCAGTGTTTTCGTTGCTGAAGTACTCGTTATGCTTTGTGTTTTACTGTCCGTGTTAATACATACCGATGAAAAAAATATCACACCGCTTTATCGAGTGCGAGCATAAAATTCCGCTTTTAAAATTCGGTTTGCTTACAATTGTAAACCAACTGACGCTTTCCGTCGACAATGAGTGTCGCATATGTGATGTGACGAGCGCTACTTGCTTGGGCTGACTACAGTTACAAATTGCAAAAACTAATTTGCTAATGCCTGCCGAAACTTCAGAGAAAATGTACCTGACGAGTCTTTGGAGAGGCGCCTGGTATATCTAGTTTGTTGAAGGCTCATAGAATACTTATTTAAATACGTTACCAGTTAACGATAAGATCAGTATATTTGCGTTCCTAGGGCCGTTACACAACGTCAGTATTGCCTCTTGAACAAAACATTTTAACGACTACGGGACTGGTTGATAGGACGTGTGTTAAGACATCAAGGAATAACATTCATGATGAACCTTCCTGGCAGATTAAAACTGTGTGCCTTTCGCGGGCAAGTGCTGTACCAACTGAGCTACCCAAGCACGATTCACGACCCATCCTCACAGCTTTAATTCCGCCAGTACCTCGTCTCCTACCTTCCAAACTTCACAGAAGCTCTCCTGCGAACCTTGCAGACCTAGCACTCCTGGAAGAAAGATGATACTTGAGGAAGCAGCAGTGACTAGAAGCTGTAGGGAAGACGGAGATTGGTATATATGCAACTAATAGAGGACATGTGATGTAATTATTACTCTGAGATGAAAAGGTTGGCTCAGGAGAGGAAGTCGTAACGGACCTCATTAAATTACTCAGAAATCTGACGACACCTCTTCTGCACTCTGAGCAGACACCTCGTACATTAGGCTGTCTGACCTGCTTCCTGCTTGGTCCAATCTGTCAAGTCTTCTCTGCTCCTGTTTTAAGGGGCAGTCAAATGAAAACGAGACAGCTAGAAAAAATTTATTACACTATTTATTATTTCCAAGGTAATCGCCCTAACCGTCAATACATTTATCCCACTCTGAGAAAGCCGGACAATGCATTCTTGGCAAGATGTTTACTGTTATCTATGGGATCATGACTGTAGCACGCGTGCACCCCTTCGTCTGAAAAGAACCAACGGCCACAAATGTCTTCCTTTAAGGCGCCAAAAATAGGGCAATTGCATGGGGAGAGATGAGGGCATGTAAGAGTTTCCCATCGCAATTCCTGTCCGCCCCCGGTAGCTGAGTGGTCAGCGCAACAGACCGTCAATCTTAAGGGCCCGGGTTCGATTCCCGACTGGGTCGGAGATTTTCTCCGCTTAGGGACTGGGTGTTGTGTTGTCCTAGTCATCATCATTTCATCCCCATCGACGCGTCAAATCGAAAGAGTTGCACCAGGCGAGCGGTCCACCAGACGGGAGGCCCTCGTCACACGACATTATTATCGCAATTCCTGCAGCGTACGCCAAACAACCTTGGAAACATGTGGGCCCATTTCGTTGGGAACCCCTTACATAGCGCCAGATTCTGCAAGAGAGGCGACTTGTACCATGGAATGGAGTACCGTTAAAATTCCAAGCGCATGCGTTCCATGCAGACTCAACCACAATGTTCCTTTCTACCAAATAAATACCACATAAATCTGCCGGCCGAATGTGCTCGACGATTTTTTTCAGCATCAGGATTCGAAGCAGCTATCTCCTAGTCGGATCACCACCGCGCAAGCCTGCGTTCCATACCTGTGCTACGGAGGTGGGTACCGTTTTCTTTACAGAGACGGCTCGCGTTCGGTATTAGAGCTGGCATGAAACAAGTTTGTGAATCACAGAGCGCAGTGGCTGGAATCTGTGCTGACGCAGTGCAGCCAGACATGCATGACACGGCTTTGCACGTCCTTTCAAAACGGGCAACATAATGATTGGTGGGCGGTTGGCCCCTACCACTCGATTCACTCAAAAGTCAATCACAATTTAATCAAAGTTGTAGAAGTATTTGCTTTGGATCCCTGAGGTCTTCACGGAGTAATATAATCACAAAGCCAGACTGCACAAAATAACTAGGAGCCTAGCTACGGACGACACGGAAGAACACTAGACAACGGTATAGGTCGGGTGCTCATTTGTGAAAGACCACCACGTCGTAGGGGAGGTGTAGCCAGGCCGCAGACAAACGTATCTCTCACGTAACTGCTGCTAGCAAGTCTAAAAACAATGCTACTAACAGGTTATGTCAGTTTGGGTAGTAATTCATCAAATAATTTATAATTTCTTATACTATAATACTGAAAAATATCTTCTTGTCTGTCGGCCCTGCGGCATAGAATGCGTCGTCATGACATTTTTTAATGAATGTTTAGTTGGAATAGACGCCCATATTGCATCAGTGCGTAAATTGACTACTCCTTATTGGTTGCTAGGTCATTATAATCACGTAAGTTATTTGCATAGAATATTTTCGTGAAATACTTTCGACAGCCGGATAGACAGTTTATTCTGGGTGATGCTTCAGGTTTACAGTGTAATCTTTGCTAGTCAGTGATGTTAGTTGCGTTTCATTGACCTTATAATTTTGTTTCATTTGTATCTAAGGTTATCTTTTGGTTCCTGTTTACTGGGATTTTTATTCGTTCGTTTCCCAAAATGTCAGCAAAATTTTCCAGGTAACTTTATGTTTGAGATCGATTTGTTCTTCTAATTCTTCCAAGATGTTCATGAGATGACCTTTTGGTATTCTGTGTAGAATTTGTGTTTTTGAGTTTTGAGATGCAGTTGAAAGTTAGATTAATTGTTGTCGCAATTTCTTGTGTGTTCTTTGAATCGAATGTTAAAATTTCGTCCTGTGTGAGCGATATAGGATTTTGCGCAGTAGTTACACGAAATTTTCTATTTGCTCGGGTTAACAAAAGTCGCGATTTTGGTTTTTCGAGATCGAATTTTCGTTTCTAGATTGTTGTTTGTTCGGAAAGCTAGTTTTATGGTTCATTGGTTTAAGATTTGGCTTATTTTATTCGATATTTGTCCCAAGTATATCGTCGGCAGGTATGTTGTTTTTCGCTTAGTTTTGTTTTCTCTTATTAATTTTATGTCGTTCTGTGTGGTTTGGGTTTTAGGTTTAGTGTATTTCTCGTACAGTCTGTGAACTATATTCGGGTTAAATTTATTTTGTTGGGCTATATACAGGAATATTGTAAGCTCATTTGCTCTCATTTGGTGTTCTAATGGTAAATTGGTTATTCTATTGACCATTGAGTTGAAAGAGGATTTTTTTGCGATTTTGGGTGACAAGAACTTCGACTGATTATGCAGTCTGTAATAGTTGTTTTTCTGTAAATTTCAAATACTTGATGACGGTTTTGGTTACTGATGAAAATAATAAAAGCAATGAAACGCAACTAACATCACTGACTACCAAAGATTATACTATAAACATAAGGCATCACTGACAATAAGCTGTCAATCCATCTGACGAAAGTATTTTATGCAAACAAATCTTATGTGATTATAACGATCTAGCAATCAATTGACAGTCGACAGTTTATCCACTGATGCAATGTGGGCATCTATTCCAACTAGGTGTACAAATTTTATAAACGGAAGTAACTCACCAAATGTACCATCTACAGGTTTACTTGAGAATGGCAGTGCAGCCGAAACGAGCTTGTGGTCAAGAAGCATTACTAATAAAACTATTTGCAGCTTACCTCTAATTATTCATTAAAATGTCAAAAGACTGAAAAAGATACGAAGGATCAACCAAAACTAAAAGAGATGGACAACACACCTGCAGAGGGAAATCTCACAAAACAAAAAGGGTAAAAATATATTGCAGTGGGCATCACTCAATACGATCACTTAGTACGATACTGGCAATGTGAAATAAAGAACATATCGTGTGGATATTGTGTGTCAGTTCAGTGATAACCTGTTAGGCAGTACTACCTAAATTATAAAATTTCCTCCTTTGCACCTTCCCGAAGTAGTGAACCCCTGTGAAGTACTTGTAGTGATGTTTGCCTCCTCCTGTATTCCATTTATTGAGTGAGTGCACTAGTTTCTACAGTCTCCCAAAACATAGCTTTTAATACGATTTCTGCGTCTTCATTTGCCTCATCTGACAGAAGTTAATGTCGTTGCATAGAATCACATGTACCTCATATGAAGAACTTTCCCTGCACATATGGTGGGCAAAAAGTGTGGCGCCTAGAGAGACGACGATAAATGCCCGAAGTGCACACGTTGGCAGGTGACATCCAACTCGGGCGGCCACCCTACAGAAGAACGTGGTGGACTCGCCCACTGCTCACAACGAGAACGCGTTTCCGCGCCAGTGCAGAGTTATTCTGCGCGAACTCGACTTAGAGAAAGTAAGCGAACCAAATGCTTCTCATGGTCGCATAAAGGCCGCCACACACGAGCGGTCTATTTCGCCTGATGTCGTTGGGATTCAGTCCGTTTAGTCTTCGTCCAAATTAAGGGGACACTTACAAGTGGACCGTACTGATCTGCGTCATGCTGCCAGTCTGCTGTTGTTGGTGAAGTGTTTGCAGTGAACGACTGTGGCTGTAAACGAAGAGAAATTCCTTAATTTAGCTGCCGCCACTTTTGGCTTTTATATAGTGAAAAGAATATGACAGAAAAGACGGCTTTCAGCTAGAAGACAACTGGATCAAGAACTCTAGCTCGAAACTGGTGGTTGGCAAAATTATCTCCGAATGTATCAGGCTATGTAAAACAGATTACTTCAAATAGGCTACCTAATGGTCAAGAGATAAGGGTGCAATCACAACACAAGGCCTCACCTAGCCCAAGAGATTGACTGCTACGCTTCGATACATTACATGTCAGTGTATTGTGAGAAAAATTTCCAACAAACTTTTCAACTGATTTTTTGCAGGTACATGCTGATACCTATCAAACGACTCTGAGATATCTAAAAGTCTACAGCGAAATAATTGTTACAGCAACTTATCAACAGGAAAATTTACCAAAGTTTATAGGAATATCATTGGTGGGTGTTAAGAGGGAGGGATGGGATATGTGGCGGAAGAGTAGTGTGTTACACGCTTTTTCGTTGTTGGGCCCGTGTTTTCCTGCTGTTAGCTGCGCAGTTTGTTTTATCTCTCGCGACACTGTTCGGTGAGGCCGTTGCCCTGCGATCACACCCGGCGCGACGTACCGGCCTTGTTGGTAGCCATGACGCGGGGAGCCCATCGCCATCTTCGCTGCTGACGTCGTCAGGGTGCTTCTCAATTTAGATTCCCCCCCCCCCCCCCCCTTACTTTGCGTATGCGTATCCACGAGGTCCTGGAAGTAATCGTGCTTCTTGAAACTTAATAGCCTGCCGGCAATCGCGATGGTGCTCCGCCAGTGTCGATCTGTGGAGTCGCGCGTATTAGTAGCGCAGGAGCCTCATTGGACATCGCCGCGACCGGCTCGTCACTGATTCATAGAAAGTTGCCAGTTGCCAGCAAGCCGTGCAAGTCACGATCAGTCTGCCGTACAGCTCTCTCTCTCTCTCTCTCTCTCTCTCTCTCTCTCTCTCTCTCTCTCTCTCTCTCTCTCTCTTAAAACACACCGACGTTATTGCAGGGCCAATAAAATCTAGCACATGTGACCACGACGGTCTGGTGCGACATACACAAAAAGAGATATGTCGACGCACCCTCTCCTCAGCTAATTAACCATAGCCCTTCGGAAGCCCGCTGCAACTCAAGCGAAACTACTGTAAAAATTTCATAAAAGGACGCGGCTATACACCCTGAAGGAGTTTTTGGAAATTTGGGTAAGTTCCTATGGGGCCAAACTGCTGAGGTCATCGGTCCCAGGCCTTTTTTTTAATCAGTCTTCCGACTGGTTTGGTGGGTCCCACCACAAATTCCTCTCCTGTACTAACAACTTCATCACAGAGTAGCACTTGCAACCTACGTCCTCAATTATTTGCTGGTTGTATTCCAATTTCTAGCCCTCTACAGCTCCCTCTAGTAACATGGAAGTCATTCCCTCATGAATGAGATTTTCACTCTGCAGCGGAGTGTACGCTGATATGAAACTTCCTGCCAGATTAAAACTGTGTGCCAGACCGAGACTCGAACTCGAGACCTTTGCCTTTCGCGGGCAAGTGCTCTACCAACTGAGCTACCCAAGCACGACTCACGCCCCGTCCTCGCAGCTCTACTTCCGCCAGTACCTCGTCTCCTACCTTCCTTCGAGTCTCGGTCCGACACACAGTTTTAATTTGCCAGGAAGTTTCATATCAGCGTACACTTCGCTGCAGAGTGAAAATCTCATTCTGGAAACATCCCCTAGGCTTCGGCTAAGCCATGTCTCCGCAATATACTTTCTTTCAGGAGTGCTAGTCATGCATGGTTCGCAGGAGAGCTTCTGTAAAGTTTGGAAGGTAGGAGACGGGGTACTGGCAGAAGTACAGCCGTGAGGACGGGGCGTGAGTCGTGCTTGGGTAACTCAGTTGATAGAGCACTTGCCCGCGAAAGGCAAAGGTCCCGAGTTGGAGTCGCGGTCCGGCACACAGTTTTAATCTGCCAGGAAGTTTCATTCCCTCATGTCTTAACAGATGTCCTGTCATCCTGTCCCTTCTCCTTATCAGTTTTTTCCTCATATTCCTTTCCTCTCCGATTCTGCGCAGAACCTCCTCATTCATTGGCTTATCAGTCCACCTAATCTTCAACACTTGTCTGTAGCACCACATCTCAAATGCTTCGATTCTCTTATGTACCGGTTTTCCCACAGTCCATGTTTCACTACCACACAATGCTGTACTCCAGACGTACATGATCAGAAATTTCTTCCTCAAATAAAGACCGATATTTGATATTAGTAGACTTCTCTTGGCCAGGAATGCCCTTTTTACCATTGCTCCGTCCGTCATTGGTTATTTTACTGCCTAGGTAGCAGAATTCCTTATCGTCATCTACTTCGTGACCATCAATCGTAATGTTTTCTCGCTGTTCCCATGTCTACTACTTCTCATTACCTTCGTCTTTCTTTGATTTACTCTCAATCCATACTCTGTACTCATTAGACTGTTCATTCCGTTCAGCAGATCATTTAATTCTTCTTCACTTTCACAGAGGATTGCAATGTCATCACCGAATCGTCTCATTGATCCTTTCACTTTGAATTTTAATTCCGCTCCTGAACCTTTCTTTTATTTCCATCATTGTTTCCTCGATGTACAGATTGAACAGTAGGGGCGAAAGGCTGCATCCTTGTCTTACACCCTTTTTAATACGAGCACTTTATTCTTGGTAGTCCACTCTTATTATTCCTTCTTGGCTGTTCTACACATTGTATATGATCCGTCTCTCCCTATAGCTTACCCCTACTTTTTTCAGAATCTCGAACATCCTGCACCATTTTACATTGTCGAACGCTTTTTCCAGGTCGACAAATCCTATGGACATGTCTTCATTTTTCTTTAGTCTTGCTTCCATTATTAACCGCAATGTCAGAATTGCCTGTCTCGTGCCTTTACCTTTCCTAAAGCAAAATTGATCGTCATCTAGCGCATCCTCGATATTCTTTTCCATTGTTCTGTTTATTATTTTTGTAAGCAACTTGGATGCATGAGCTGTTAAGCTGATTGTGCGATAATTCTCGCACTTGTCAGCTCTTGCCGTCTTCGAATTGTGTGGATGATGTTTTTCCGAAAGTCAGATGATTTGTCGCCAGCCTCATCCATTCTACACACCAACGTGAATAGTCGTTTTGCTGCCACTTTTCCCAAGGATTTTAGAAATTCAGATGGAATGTTATCTATCCCTTCTTTCTTATTTGATTTTAAGTCCTCCAAAGCTCTTTTAAATTCTGGTTTTAATACTGGGTCCCATATCTCTTCTAAATCGACTCCTATTTCTTCTTCTATCACATCAGACAAATCTTCACCCTCATAGACGCTTTTAGTGTGTTATTTCCACCTATCCGCTGTCTCCTTTGCATTTAACAGTGGAATTCCCATTGCTCACTTAATGTTATCACCCTTGCTTTTAATGTCACCGAAGGTTGTTTTGACTTGCTTGTATGCTAAGTCTGTCCTTCCAACAAACATTTCCGTTTCGATGTCGTCACATTTTTCCTGCGGCCATTTCGTCGAAGCTTCCCAGCACTTCCTGTTTATTTCATTCCACAGCGACTTATATTTCTGTATTCCTGAGTCTCCCGGAACATTTTTGTACTTCCTCCTTTATCGATCAATTGAAGTATTTCTTCTCTTACTCATGGTTTCTTCGCAGTTACCTTCTTTGTATCTATATTTTTCTTCCCAACTTCTGTGATTGCCCTTTTTAGAGATGCTCATTCCTCTTCAACTGTACTGCCTACTGAGCTATTCCTTATTGGAGTATCTACAGCCTTAGAGAACTTCAGGCGTATCTCTTCATTCTGTAGTACTTCCATATCTCACTTCTTTATGTACTGATTCTTCCTAACTAATCTCTTAAACTTCAGCCTACTCTTCGTCACTACTATATTGTCATCTGAGTCTATATCTGCTCCTGGGTACGCCTTGAAATCCAATACCTGATTTCGGAATCTCTGTCTGACCATGATGTAATCTAACTGAAATCTTCCCGTATCACCCGACCTTTTCCAAGTACACCTCCTCCTCTTGTGATTCATGAACAAAGTATTTGCTGTTACTTGCTGAAGTTTATTACAGAACTCAAACTTTCTCCTCTCTCATTCCTCATCCCAAGCCCATATTCTCCCGTAACCTTTTCTTTTTCTCCTTCCCCTACAACTGCATTCCAGTCTCCCATGACTATTAGATTTTCTTGTCTCTTTACATACTGTATTACCCTTTTAGTATCCTAGGCTTACACAGTACTTAATCTGACTTAAACTAACTTACGCTAAGGACAAAACACACACACACACACCACACACACACACACACACACACACACACACACACACACACACACACATCCACTTTCACAATATGTCTAGATGTGTGTGCTTTTCGCGGTTTTCCTGTTCTTCGTTATTGTTAACTGAATTGATGTGTATGTAGAATGCTACGATGATTGTTTGTCACCGTTCCGGTCTAGCGGTTCTAGGCGCTCAGTCCGGAACCGCGCGACTGCTACGGTCGCAGGTTCGAATCCTGCCTCGGGCATGGATGTGTGTGATGTCGTTAGGTTAGTTAGGTTTAAGTAGTTCTAAGTTCAAGGGGACTGATGACCACAGATGTTAAGTCCCATAGTGTTCAGAGCCATTTGAACTATTTTTTTTTTATGATTGTTTCCTCGTTTGCAATTGGCGAAGCAGCAGTTGCTTGTCCAGTAGCTATCCAAAATTAGATTCTTAAATTTAGCAACTCAATCAAGAAAATTACGTCGTTTACTATTACCTGGCATTAACGCACCTTAAACTTTAACAAAGCTTGCAGTTTCTGCAACATGTCCGACACTATAATCGTGTGGTAGTTTTGGTGTTTCCACAAATAGTTCTTTTATTCGTTTCACGATTTTTTTTCTTTACTTGTGGTCGTTTGAAAAATGATGATCTTTATGAGACGGAATAGGTACTGACTGCTTGCCTGATATCTATGTAAATATGTCACTGTAGTCTTGACGCCGCCTACACGAACAATTTAGTAGACCAGATGGTAAGAACCTTCAACATCGCAGCGGGTCAGCAATCGTTGGTTAATATATTAAAAAACTAAAAACACGCCTCGATTGCCAAAAAAGGACCTAGTGTTAAGTGTTAACCCAGGTTTCGGCGGAGATAACTACACCTTCTTCAGAACAACAATAAAACCCGCAAGTGCCTAATAAGACCTTTGTCAATGATTAAAAGAACACCATAGCTATACATTTATAAACGAAAAAGAAAAGGAAAACAGTACATATGTGCAAAGTCAAAACCACTACTTAACTTAGGCTGGTGTGAGGTGGAGCGTACACCATTAAGTTAAGTAGTGGTTTTGACTTTGTACATATGTACTGTTTGTGTTTTCCTTTTTCGTTTATAAATGTGTAGCTATGGTGTTCTTTTAATCAATTACCCACGTAACTTGTATGACATAACAAGTAAAATCGCCGGCCGGTGTGGCCGTGCGGTTCTAGGCGCTTCAGTCTGGAACCGCGTGACCGCTACGGTCGCAGGTTCGAATCCTGCCTCGGGCATGGATGTGTGTGATGTCGTTAGGTTAGTTAGGTTTAAGTAGTTCTAAGTTCTAGGGGCTGATGACCACAGATATTAAGTCCCATAGTGCTCAGAGCCATTTGGACCATTTTTGAACAAGTAAAATCACGCAATATACGACCTGTTATACAACACGCGACAGGTCTTTACTTGAGAAATAAATAAATAAAAATTTCCTGATTGCATGACCGCCTTAAGCGAGCACAGCCTGACTGGTCAGGGTGACCACACCAGTTCCTGTATAGTATAGAGTATGGGAACCATGATTGAATGTTAGGCCATGGTTGACTCTAAAGACGTTAAACGCGTCTTTATCCATGGGCGTCTACATCCAGCAAAGGCTACTCATTCCTGGCGTTTCTTTCTGTAATCATTCAGCGTGAGGAAGTTAGCACAGTAAGAAGTAAGGCTGAAAGGAATGTGTACAACTGATGAAACAGACAGGGCCTAAAAAGGGAAGCCTGCAATAAATTTCTATTGGTTGTAGGCGAAAGCAGCAGGCATAATGTCGTGCATTAGTTACTGTCAAGGGGGAGGTTACCATGGGAAAAAGATTGAATAATCAACGAAAGGATAACGTTCTACGAGTCGGGGCGTGGAATGTCAGAAGCTTGAACGTGGTAGGGAAACTAGAACATCTGAAAAGGGAAATGCAAAGGCTCAATCTAGATATAGTAGGGGTCAGTGAAGTGAAGTGGAAGGAAGACAAGGATTTCTGGTCAGATGAGTATCGGGTAATATCAACAGCAGCAGAAAATGGTATAACAGGTGTAGGATTCGTTATGAATAGGAAGGTAGGGCAGAGGGTGTGTTACTGTGAATAGTTCAGTGACCGGGTTGTTCTAATCAGAATCGACAGCAGACCAACACCAACAACGATAGTTCAGGTATACATGCCGACGTCGCAAACTGAAGATGAACAGATAGACAAAGTGTATGAGGATACTGAATGGGTAATGCAGTGTGTAAAGGGGGACGAAAATCTAATAGTCATGGGCGACTGGAATGCAGTTGTAGGGGAAGGAGAAAAAGAAAAGGTTACAGGAGAATATGGGCTTGGGACGAGGAATGAGAGAGGAGAAAGTTTGAGTTCTGTAATAAACTTCAGCAAGTAACAGCAAATACTCTGTTCATGAATCACAAGAGGAGGAGGTGTACTTGGAAAAGGTCGGGTGATACGGGAAGATTTCAATTAGATTACATCATGGTCAGACAGAGATTCCGAAATCAGATACTGGACTGTAAGGCGTACCCAGGAGCAGATATAGACTCAGATGACGATATAGTAGTGATGAAGAGTAGGCTGAAGTTCAAGACATTAGTCAGGAAGAATCAATGCACAAAGAAGTGGGATACGGAAGTACTAAGGAATGACGAGATACGTTTGAAGTTCTCTAACGCTATAGATACAGCAATAAGGAATAGCCCAGTAGGCAGTACAGTTGAAGAGGAATGGACATCTCTAAAAAGGGCCATCACAGAAGTTGGGAAGGAAAACATAGGTACAAAGAAGGTAGCTGCGAAGAAACCATGGGTAACAGAACAAATACTTCAGTTGATTGATGAAAGGAGGAAGTACAAACATGTTCCGGGAAAATCAGGAATACAGAAATACAAGTCGCTGAAGAATGAAGTAAATAGGAAGTGCAGGGAAGCTAAGACGAAATGGCTGCAGGAAAAATGTGAAGACATCGAAAAAGATATGATTGTCGGAAGGACAGACTCAGCATACAGGAAAGTCAAAACAACCTTTGGTGACATTAAAAGCAACGGTGGTAACATTAAGAGTGCAACGGGAATTCCACTGTTAAATGCAGAGGAGAGAGCAGATAGGTGGAAAGAATACACTGAAAGCCTCTATGAGGGTGAAGATTTGTCTGATGTGATAGAAGAAGAAACAGGAATCGATTTAGAAGAGATAGGGGATCCAGTATTAGAATCGGAATTTAAAAGAGCTTTGGAGGACTTACGGTCAAATAAGGCAGAAGGGATAGATAACATTCCATCAGAATTTCTAAAATCATTGGGGGAAGTGGCAACAAAACGACTATTCACGTTGGTGTGTAGAATATATGAGTCTGGCGATATACCATCTGACTTTCTGAAAAGCATCATCCACACAATTCCGAAGACGGCAAGAGCTGACAAGTGCGAGAACTATCGCACAATCAGCTTAACAGCTCATGCATTGAAGCTGCTTACAAGAATAATATACAGAAGAATGGAAAAGAAAATTGAGAATGCGCTACTTGACGATCAGTTTGGCTTTAGGAAAAGTAAAGGGACGAGAGAGGCAATTCTGACGTTACGGCTAATAATGGAAGCAAGGCTAAAGAAAAATCAAGACACTTTCATAGGATTTGTCGACCTGGAAAAAGCGTTCGACAATATAAAATGGTGCAGGCTGTTCGAGATTCTGAAAAAAGTAGGGGTAAGCTATAGGGAGAGACGGGTCATATACAATATGTACAACAGCCAAGAGGGAATAATAAGAGTGGACGATCAAGAACGAAGTGTTCGTATTAAGAAGGGTGTAAGACAAGGCTGTAGCCTTTCGCCCCTACTCTTTAATCTGTACATCGAGGAAGCAATGATGGAAATAAAAGAAAGGTTCAGGAGTGGAATTAAAATACAAGGTGAAAGGATATCAATGATACGATTCGCTGATGACATTGCTATCCTGAGTGAAAGTGAAGAAGAATTAAATGATCTGCTGAACGGAATGAACAGTCTAATGAGAACACAGTATGGTTTGAGAGTAAATCGGAGAAAGACGAAGGGAATGAGAAGTAGTAGAAATGAGAACAGCGAGAAACTTAACATCTGGATTGATGGTCACGAAGTCAATGAAGTTAAGGAATTCTGCTACCTAGGCAGTAAAATAACCAATGACGGACGGAGCAAGGAGGACATCAAAAGCAGACTCGCTATGGCAAAAAAGGCATATCTGGCCAAGAGAAGTCTACTAATATCAAATATCGGCCTTAATTTGAGGAAGAAATTTCTGAGGATGTACGTCTGGAGTACAGCATTGTATGGTAGTGAAAGATGGACTGTGGGAAAACCGGAACAGAAGAGAATCGAAGCATTTGAGATGTGGTGCTATAGACGAATGTTGAAAATTAGGTGGACTGATTAGGCAAGGAATGAGGAGGTTCTACGCAGAATCGGAGAGGAAAGGAATATGTGGAAGACACTGATAAGGAGAAGGGACAGGATGATAGGACATCTGCTAAGACATGAGGGAATGACTTCCATGGTACTAGAGGGAGCTGTAGAGGGCAAAAACTGTAGAGGAAGACAGAGATTGGAATACGTCAAGCAAATAATTGAGGACGTAGGTTGCAAGTGCTACTCTGAGATGAAGAGGTTAGCACAGGAAAGGAATTCGTGGCGGGCCGCATCAAACCAGTCAGTAGACTGATGGCAAAAAAAAAGAAAAGAAAAAAAAGTTTCTGTCATTGTGTTCATAGTGGACGAGGACTTGTTTAAAGCAACACAGCAGTAAGAAATACCGAACTGACACAGCTCCTTCAGGGATGCATGAAATAGTAAAAAGCAATACGTGAAGATATGAGACCTTGCACTGAACCGCCGATCCTGTCGCAGCAACTCAGTAACGATGTCTGGAGCAGGGGAAAGAAAGGCAATCTGCAAACCAACAGGCTTCACAGCAGCCTAACCATGTACCCAATATCGACGGTCCGCCGCAGATCAAATTATAAGTTCTTTTCCCAGTTACTTGAAAAACCCATAAAGAAAAACATTAAGCTGTAGCAGGTTCAACCTAGAAGATACGGATAGACGCAGCAAAATTCACCAGTCCCTGTTGTAGACAAGTTTTCTCGTAGAAAAACATTTTTTGACCGTTCAGCAAAGTCACAGAGTTTCTATATATTCTTAGTGCGGTCTGACCCTCCTTGATATCTTCGCCAGAATAAATGGAAATTCTCCTGATTTTTCCTTAAATAATTAATTAATGTCAGTAAAGACTCAATCCTGGTCTCATTCAACGAAATATTCCGCTTTAAAACCGATCCTCCCGACCACAATCGCCGATAAAGTTTCAAAACAGAATCCTAACACACTTCGCAGTATCGATTATTTTCAAAATATCAATACGTGTCGACCTCTCACCAATAAAACTTCAAACCAGTTAACCATTGAAGATCGTTCACACTCTCGACAAAACCCTGCCAGAACCTCTCAAGAAGTCTGAATTTTAATAAAACTTGCAAATCTCACACATAAGTAATATTTACGATGCATGTCGTAACAACAGAGTCAACTGACTGTTCCAACTTCCAACTCGAAGTTTATTTAACAGTTGATAACCAATTGACATCAATTACAAACTTTATCCTTACACATTCAACAGTGAACTTCTTTTCATTTTATAAAAAAAAACAACATAAAACCTATTTTAATAATGGTCAGCATGATGTTTCAACGGTTCTTCCAGCCCCCGGTCGTCGACCACGATGCAATAGTGGTTAGCTCTCGTCGCCCGCTGCGTCTGGAGTCCCCGCTGGATCATCTAGCTGCCACGCTCGACATGAAAGAAAAGAAACAAAATCGTTTTAAATAACAAGTTCTCGCTTAACATACTACAAATAAATAAATATATATAGTAACGTTTCTTACCTGGCGTCGCTCAAGCGGTAAAGAAACGCGATGTTTCCTGATTAGACTTTCGAAACACCGCAACCTTATAATGCTATTTCTGGTGAATTTTTCCAAAAATCCAGGCCAAGAATACGAACAGATGTTGGTGCACGTTTCGGATGCGACAGCGTTTACAGATATCGTGTCACCTTGCTGTAATATAAGTAGATATCTTAAGGAACAATTCGGTGCAGTTCAAAATATTATTATGCCTTTTAGTAATATAGGAGTTCCTAATAAGGGATTTCCAGCAACAGTTCATACCTGGGCTGGACAGTCAAGTGAACTATTTGACGCTTATTGCGCATTACGTCAACACATATTCGTCTCTTGTGAATAGTTTTATTTACAACGAAATACCGTGATTAAGGAGAATGGAATGAATATTACTAAAGAAATAAAAAATGGCTATGGAACACTTCTCTGGCTATGTTGCATAAATGTTGTGTCGCTGCCAAAACATGAAAAGCTTTAGAACATCATGAACGGCTTCCTTGTGCTGCTCATTGTACTAACACTGCAAATTGTAACACTTTCGATGGTAACTTATTGTTCAGTTACGCCCCGGACACCTAGTGCAAAATGCGTTGTTCGATGCGTGAAAAAAAATGGTCTCCGTTTAAACGAAGAGTGTTGCGACATTATTCCACAAACATGGGAATGCAATACCTCATCTCGGTGGATTGCTAAGTCAGCGCCGGAAATCGAACCAGACCTCCCGAGCTATGCCAGCCAATCTGAGTGTCTCCACACACGTCGAGGTTCGGCTCGGCGCAGTACCATTTGGCTGGATGGGTCGTTTACACCTGGTGGTCTTGAGGAGCCAAAAGCTCCTTATTTCAAAACTTAGCGCACCACTTTTGACAGACGTTGCGCAATTGTTAATCCATTAAGCTTGCATTCGGAAGGAGTATCATCCAAATCCCAGCCAGGACATTGAGGCGCACATCTACTGACGATGGTTTATTTGAAAAAGACACGGCCGCTTTTTTGCTTTCCCCTCTTATGCCGTGGAGTTTGCGCTCCCTCATCTAACCTTCCTTCATTTCCTTCAGCGAACAACACAGAACAACATTTTTTTTAAAGTTTGAAGATAGCGTTGAGAGTCAGTGCTGTAAATTCTGTCTAAGCAGACTGTCGCAGGGAACTGTGTATAGAGAAGGGAAAGACGTGGTGGATGTAAAAGTTTCTGCAGTGGCTTTCCATCGCGGAGCAGCTAGCAATTTTGGAGTGAACTTGAGCACTCGTGTCGGTGTTGCCTCTTTTGTTTAAAAATGCCTGTCAAGAGGCGGCCAGCAGTCGGGAAGATACACAGCCGCCGGCAGGTGCTTGCCTTGCACTTGGCGAGTACGCGACGTGAGCCACTGGGTGGCTGAGGACACCGGAGCAGGTGCCGGCGTCCCGGGGGAAATTCACACACACACACACACACACACACACACACACACGCACCGTGCCGTGAATAAAGGATGAGCGTGGGCGGTACTTGCTCCCCAGGGAGGCTAGCGCGGCCACCGCCGCCTCGGCCCACGACATGGTGTGTGTGTGTGTGTGTGTGTGTGTGTGTGTGTGTATGCGCGCGCAACGAGGCGCCCTACGGGGCCCATTTCAACCGGCGCCCCTGTTGCTCATTCAATCACGGGCTGCAGCGCTTTCTTCGCCACCTCTCTAACTGCCGAATAGGTGCATTCGACGGCTGTTCGTAGGCGACGTCTACATTGGCAGTAGTGTTGACAAATTGAACCCAACAATTCGTAGTTTAATTCAACCTACCGATACCTCACGTCGACTTTGACCCGTGACGTGACGTGGTATGTCACGTCATACAGGCGGCGGCGTTGATCTATGTCGTAATGATATTACGGCGTCTGGCATCACACAAGCGAAAACGGAAAGGTTGATGTCTATATTATTTTTTTGGAATGTAGATGTTGATTGATGTGTATCGTACACGAGCTCTATGTTAGTTTGAAAGATGGCAAACCGGTATTGAAAAATTCAGTTAATTCAATGGTTCACCATTTCTTGTAAACATGTTGGACAATCCCGTTGATACAGCTTTAAAACAAGCAACGTCATTCGAGGTATGGTCATGGGCACGTCGAAACACGAAAGCTATTTTCTGTGATTATCCCACTTCATCAGCTTGATCCATGTTACTGTGCTGATCCGACACTACAGATTAGGTATTAGACACGACTTCGCTGCCGTCATTTACGTCAGTGGGGCAGGATCACACGGCAACATGGTTTTTCTGCGCCATCTACATCGCTGCAAAGCGACCATTGTCGTTTTGTAAGGGGTGGCTAATATTTTCTTGGGCAAGCTTATTTTCTGCATCTCTGTATACATACTTCGCTATGTGAGGACAAACTGCAGGGAGCGATCGCTGAGAGAAAAAGAAGAAAAAGACATATCGGCGTGTGGCCAGAAATGTTTTCCAGCGGAGGTACACCTGCTTGAAGGTGGAGATAAAAGATCCTGGACAGTGTAGGTTTCAACGACTGAAAGCACACATGAGACCACACCAGGCAAATGGGAATTCACTGTTTGTATTATAGTGTTTTAGCTCCAAACTGAAGAGGGCAGTGAGCTGGAGCACCAACATGTAGTAGTATCATTTACCCATCGTACCACCAAAGGCACGTCTTCCAGCAGGGGAGGCGGATCAGACGCAAGAAGTGCAGATACGCCTCGCCTGTGAGGTGTTGTGGAAGGATGACTGGTCCCAGGAGGCAGTCGTAAATAATTCCCGGCCTGACATTGAGGCTGAACCGGTGCTGATGATTCGCTGCCACCATACCATGGGATTCTTCGTAGCCCAAAAGTGGGTACTGTGAAGTTTGATGATGTAGCCTCATCTGTGTAATAGGATAAATGACAGAAATCGCAGCACCGTGGTGGCCTGTGTGTCGAAACGGTCGTCGCTGGGGAAGAGTGCAGGCAATAATGCCTGAAGGAAAAGTGGAGAGATCCGAGCTCATGCGGGGGCTTATCCAACAATCGCCAATACATGTTGTGGATGACGCTAAAGTTGTCGTCCGATGATGTCCCATACGTGCTCGCTTGGTTTCATATATTGTGATCTAGCAGGCCAAGGCAACATGTCGAAGTCTGTAGAGCATGTCGGCTTGGAACGGCGGTATGTGGACAAGCGTTATCCTGTTGAAAACCACCCCGTGAAATGGCAGCGTAACAGATCGAATCACTAGACTGACTCACAGATGTGCAGTCATGGTGCGTGGGGTAACCACGCGAGTGCTCCAGCTATTATACGAAACCACACCCCAGACCATAAGTCCAGGTGTAGGTCCAGTTTGTCTAGCACGCAGACAAGTTCGATGCAGGCCCTCAAATGGCCTCCTCTTAACCAACTCATGGCCATCACTGCCACCGAGGCGGAAGCAGCTTTAATCAAAAAGTACAACAGACCTCCACCCTCCCCTCCAATGACACCACTGAAGTGGAAAATGGCGGTGGTTGGGGGTTAGTGAACTGAACGGTACAGGGTGGTTGGCTCGGAGCTGTCCTTGAAGGAATCGATTTTTGGAAATTCGTTACGTTACTGAGGTGCTAACTGCTGCTCATATTGCTGCTACAGATGCAGTAGGGTGCTCTAGAGCCATACACCGAACACTGTGCGCCACATGGCCGTCCGGAGACGTGTTCTCTTGCGACCGTGACCTCTGCTGCCAGCATTCCTTTACAGTGGCTGCATTCCTGCCAAGTCTTAAAAAGGAACACCCAGCTTCTCGTAGCCTTATTACACCACCTCACCTTAACTCAGTGATGTGTCGATAATGGCAAATTTGTCGCCTTAAAGGGATTCTTCTCTAAGATCAACTCACCACGTCCAATGTCAAAGGTAGCTAACACTCACAACCGTTAGTGTGTGTAATTAAAGCAAATCTGATACCTGATTTGCGATCTCATAGTGGTGCAACTAGCGCCACTCTTGTGGAGTCACCCGAAATTTGAATAAACACAATCTTTCAGCAGCAGTTATGCAGAAATGCGCCAGCCAATTTTTGTTCATGTCGCACAACTCCTTGGTGTCGCGATATTTTTCCGTCATTGTAGTCTGGGTATTTGCGTGCGGCGAGTTGTCATGATGTACACAGTTTCTGACTCTAATACATGTCTTACTGTGTTAAACTTTTAACGTAAGTATATACCTCTTAAAGATTAGGGTGTGGCAGCGTTTTAAATTTTCATTCAATAATTATATGAAGTACTGACAATCGTCGCTACTGTGAAACATATCTTCCACTAAAAAAGTGCTCGTCGCTCTTCAGGTATGCATTTTAGAGTCCATATTTACTAGACTTTGCTGCTTTGCTGTCATATCTCTGAATGTAGAACATTCTGGCTGTGACGCACTCCACCTGTGTGAGGAATGTGTACTGAAAGACTGGTCGTATCTTTCTGCTACACTCTGTATATGTGTTCCTGTCTGAATGAGGAAAGACACATTCCTATACATCCGCTGGGCTGGTAACATCGTGCACACACAGAGCGTCTATCATGGAGCTTGCCTCGCTGGGGGAATATAGGGTGGCTCTCGCAGACTTGCGCTCGCCGCTGGAGGTAGCTACGGCTGCACATATTTCGCGGACTTACCCTCGGCCGTTACTCGTCCTTAGTGGCCGGTGTTTGGTTTGTAGCTCAGGGCCCTAACTTGGCTGGCGGCTACCCGTTATACAGCCGAGACCCTTCTGGGGCTTAATCCCGCGCAGGGCTATGGAGTAATGCCCGCGCGTCCTCGTGCAACTTTCACGAGACGCCTGCTACTTACGGTAGGAAAGGGCGCCTCTCGCCCCACTATTTATTCTCCGCGCCCCGCTGCACTGCGGGGTTGCGGCAGGTCCGCAGAGAGCAGCGAGCAGAACCACTGCAGTCACGCCGCGTAATATGCATGTCGCTCACTGCGCCTGCTGCCTCATCCCGTCTCTGAAATATCGTGGAATATAATCTCAGCTGGCGGACTGGCAGATACGTCATTATTCATTCAACTCTCTCTCTCTCTCTCTCTCTCTCTCTCTCTCTCTCTCCCCCTCCCCCTGCCTCCCTCCCCCCCCTCTCTCTCCCCCTCTCTCTCCCCCTGTCTCCCTCCCCCATCTCTCTCCCCCCCTCTCCCCTCCCTCTCTCTCCCCCTCCCCCCTCTTTCTCCCTAATAGCGAAAGCCTTCTCAATCCGATCACTCCTTCATCATCCTTCGGTCCTCCATATCCACTCCACGAGTATCACAGTGTCTATTCGTACGCAACAATGCTGTGATATTACCCGGCCGCTGTGGCCGTGCGGTTCTAAGCGCTTGAGTCCGGAACTGCGCTGCTGCTACGGTCGCAGGTTCGAATCCTGCCTCGGGCACGGATATGTGTGATGTCCGTGTCACTCCGTCTTCAGGACACGAGTGGCCTACCGGGACCATCCGACCGCCGTGTCATCCTCAGTGGAGGATGCGGATAGGAGGAGCGTGAGCTCATCACACCGCTCTCCCGGTCGTAATGATGGTACTCTTGACCGAAGCGGCTACTATTCGGTCGAGTAGCTCCTCAATTGGCATCACGAGGCTGAGTGCACCCCGAAAAATGGCAACAGCGCATGGTGGCCTGGATGGTCACCCATTCAAGTGCCGACCACGCCCGACAGTTCTTAAAGTCAGTGATCTCACGGGAACCGGTGTATCCACTGCGGCAAGGCCGTTGCGTGATGTCCTTTGGTTATATTTAAGTAGTTTCTAAGTCTAGGGGACTGATGACCTCAGATGTTAAGTCCCATAGTGCTTAGAGCCATTTGAACTTTTTTTCCTATGATATTCGTCAACTAAATACCTGTCTCCAGGAGCTCCTAATTCTTTTACAGTGGGGACACTATGAGGCGGCAGTCGGCCGCGAACACAGGAGAGTATATGTAGCATGCGGTAATGGCTACGACAACTGCTTACTGACGTTGGCAGTGTCGTAGTACAGCCACCGCATCCCCTCCCCCCTCCTCCCTCCCCCCGATATACACACACATTAAAACGGCCACGTCAAACCGCCTTATAACTTTTTTTCCATTTTTTTGTCTCTCTCCATCCATTAGTTGCCATTCTCTTCCGTCTCTCCATCTGTCCCTCCATTTGACTTCTCCAACTACGTACTTCCAATCTTCCCTTCCCCTACTTCTTCGCCCGCACCATTCCCTCTTTACTCCTTCTTCCTTTTCACCCCTTCGTCCCCTTACCCTTTCCCCTGAATTCCTTCTTCCACTAGCCCCACCGCTTCCTCTTTACCTGTTCTTCCCTTGCATCTCCCTCTTTATCCATTCGTCCCCCACACCTTCGCCTTTCCATCTTTGCCCCCGAGCTCTTCGGCCCTCTTCCCCAATTCCTAATGCTCTCCTCCCATTCCCACTATTTTACTCACCTGTTTCCCTCTCCTTCTTTCCCAGCGCTTATCGATAAGAAGGCGATGATTTGCAGCATCTAAATATGTTTGAAAACACGTGTTTTGTGCAATAAATTGTTTTAATAAAAACTACCAGTTACATGTGTACCTGAGGATCATTGGTTCTACACTACTGGCCATTAAAATTGCTACACCACGAAGATGACGTGCTACAGACGCGAAATTTAACCGACAGGAAGAAGATGCTGTGATATGCAAATGATTAGCTTTTCAGAGCATTCACACAAGGTTGGCGCCAGTGGCGACCACTACAACGTACTGACGTAGGGAAAGTTTACAACCGATTTCTCATACACAAACAGCAGTTGACCGGCGTTGCCTGGTGAAACGTTGTTGTGATGCCTCGTGTAAGGAGGAGAAATGCGTACCAAAACGTTTCCGACTTTGATAAGGGTCGGATTGTAACCTATCGCGATTGCGGTTTATCGTATAGCGACATTGCTGCTCGCGTTAGTCGAGATCCAATGACTGATAGCAGCATATGGAATCGGTGGGTTCAGGAGGGTAATACGGAACGCCGTGTTGGATCCCAACGGCCTCGTATCACTAGCAGTCGAGATGACAGGCATCTTATCCACATGGATCGTGCAGCCACGTCTCGATCCGTGAGTCAACAGATGGGGACGTTTGCAAGACAACAACTATCTGCACGAACAGTTCGACGACGTTTGCAGCAGCATAGGCTATCAGCTCGGAGACCATGGCTGCGGTTACCCATGACGCTGCATCACAGACAGCAGCGCCTGCGATGGTGTCCTCAACGACGAACTTGGGTGCACGAATGGCAAAACGTCATTTTTTCGGATGAATCCAGGTTCTGTTTACAGCATCATGATGGTCGCATCCGTGTTTGGCGACATTGCGGTGAACGCACATTGGAAGCGTGTATTCGTCATCGCCATACTGGCGTATCACCCGGCGTGATGGTATGGGATGCCATTGGTTACATGTCTCGGTCATCTCTTGTTCGCATTGACGGTACTTTGAACAGTGGACGTTACATTTCAGGTGTGTTACGGCTCGTGGATCTACCTTTCATTCGATCCCTGCGAAACCCTACATTCCAGCAGGATAATGCACGACCGCATGTTGCAGGTCCTGTACGGGCCTTTCAGGATACAGAAAATGTTCAACTGCTGCCCTGGCCAGCACGTTCTCCAGATCTCTCACCTCCTGAAAACGTCTGGTCAATGGTGGCCGAGCAACTGGCTCGTCACAATACGCCAGTCACTACTCTTGATGAACTGTGGTATCGTGTTGAAGCTGCATGGGCAGCTGTACCTGTACACGCCATACAAGCTCTGTTTGAATCAATGCCCAGGCGTATTAACGTCGTTATTACGGCCAGAGGTGGTTGTTCTGGGTACTGATTTCTCAGGATCTATGCACCCAAATTGCGTGAAAATGTAGTTACATGTCAGTTCTAGTATAATATATTTGTCCAATGAATACCCGTTTATCATCTGCATTTGTTCTTGTGCAGATCACGCTTTTTCAAAAATACGTTTCTTTGGCTTGCTTGTATTTTATTAAAGTTTTGTATTTTAGAGTCATTCAGCAACTACTCGGCCACTGTCCTGTTACAATTAGCAGTGATGAACTGGGGTATCTTCTGAATTAGCGATCTGTCATTACTCTAGAAAACTTCAAACGTCCTCTCGGTATCACGTTGTGAAGATTAGGTTCTCTCGCACTGGAGCTTAGCTTTAATGGCATACTACTTCAGAATTTGTGCAGCTCTTCAAGAAAATACATGAAAGCAAAAGGTGCGAGGTCGTTCGTTATCTATGTATCCCATCTCAGGAATTGAACGCAGTGGGACTGCTGTTTACATAGATTTGAAATACAGAGTGCATGTGTTGTTTAGGAGGACAAGTGAGAAACCGGAAAATTCGGATTCGGGTTCGAGTCCCGATCCTGCACAAATTTTCGTTGTCATTCCATTATACAGCTGATGGTTGTCCATAATTGAGCATACATTTCAGGTTCTAACAGCGTGATGTGTGCCCTTTTCAGCTCCGCCCCTACCCATACTATTTCAGACCCATTTACTGGTATAGTTAGTAAGTTACTGACCCAGTATTGACTCGGTGTTTGCGAGTGTGTGACGTCAGCCCTGTAGTGTCATGCACAATCTGGGTCGAGTTTCCTGAATGCTTTACTAGCATTGTTGTACTAGGCGGATCGCGCTCCTGACTCATCACACTGCCTGGGTCAGAAACTCCACCGGTAGAACCACTACAAATTTCGCAAAGAGGTGCGTTTTTCGCTAAGAAACTGTACCATCCGGCGCATTGTTTTGTACACCTCTGTGAGAAGAAACCACATACATCAACTCAAGTTTGGTGTTCATTTGAGTGGTCCATACAGGGCTATTTGAATCTGTTTGTTTACAGTTTTGTACCAAATAACAAAAGCCCTCCACGTCCCCTGCCGTCAGCTTTTTTGGTTTTGCATTGATGGATTCTGTGAGGTAACGGGTTATGGGCAGGTTAGAGTAACTGCAGAGACTCCTATCATTCACAACATAACCGTACTCGCTTTCAACAGCATCTTCGATAGACGGTCGTATTCGCCTCTGCACTTTGCTAGATGTCTGAGTTTGCAGACTGCTGTGTGCAGAGCTTGTCAAAGAAGCACGAGTTGCGTGCCGTGCACAATATTGAGAGCAGAACCAAACATTTGTTAGCCAGAAAGCTTCAGCCGAAAATCCTGTTATCCAGTTCACTGCAAATTTTTGAAGTTATTGTGTGTCGAGGTAAGTACTTGCAGAATATAAAATTGTAAAGGCATTCTTCTACCACTTCATGTCTTATTGCCTGTCGGTTTCTGTCACGGGATCTTCGACCGACGGTTGTTTAATGACTTTCTGACGTTTTGCCAGGTCGAGCTCGAAGGTTTATCCTCCAGTGCTGGTGGCAGTCTGCTGGCGAGTTCGCGGTCGGAGTTCTATGATTGACGATGACGCCCCGCACAGGTACAGGTTTTCATAACTGACATTGAATGTTGTAACTTCTTAGTTTTGATCTAAGATGTCAGTAGCCGAAACGATGGTTCAAAACAATTCATACACACATCAAAAAAAGTTTTGCATCATCCCGGTTCTCAGATCTCCTGAAGATAGACGTTGACTGTAGATGTTGCATCACAGACACAGTCCCTTTGACTGTTCAGAGATGTAACTAAATCCGCCCAAAGATATAAACACCCATGCATGAGCAGCGCATATTAGACGGAGGGGGTCAGACAGCCGATCAGTTCCAGTCATTCCACCAGAAAGGAGGTACACGGTCCGCGTTGTCTGTAGTTCAACCATGCCTAGATGGTCAATACCGCGATTCGATCGCGTCCGCATTGTTGTTTTGTGCTCGGAAGAGCTCTCAACAAGGGAAGTGTCCAGGCATCTCGGAGCGAACCAAAGCGATGTTGTTCGGACATGGAGGAGATTCAGAGAGACAGAAACTGTCGATGAATTCAGAGAGACAGAAACTGTCGATGATATGCCTCGTTCAGGCCTCCTAAGGGCTACTACTGCAGTGGATGACCGCTACCCACGGATTATGGCTCGGGGAAACCCTGACAGCTACGCCACTATGTTGAATAATGCTTTTTGTGCAGCCACAGGGCGTCGTGATACGACTCAAACTGTGCGCAATAGGCTGCCTGATGCGCAACTTCACTCCCAATGTCCATAGCGAGGTCCATCTTTGCAACCACAACACCATGCAGCGCGGTACAGATGGGTCCAGCAACATGCCGAATGGACCGCTCAGGGTTGGCATCACGTTCTCTTCACCGATGAGTGTCGCATATGCCTTCAACCAGACAACCGTCGGAGACATGTTTGGAGGCAACCTGGTCAGGCTGAACGCCTTAGACGCACTGTCCAGGGAGTGAAGCAAGGTAGAGGTTCCCTGCTGTTTCGGGTGGCCTTATGTGGAGCCGACGTGCGTCGCTGGTGGTCATTGAAGGCGCCGTAACGACTGTATGGTACGTGAATGCCATCCTCCGACCGATAGTGCAACCATATCGGCAACATATTGGAGAGACATTCGTCTTCATGGACGACAGTTCGCACCCCCATCGTGCACATCTTGTGATTGACTTCCTTCAGCATAACGACATGGCTGGACTAAAGTGACCAGCATGTTCTCCAGACATGAACCCTGTCGAACATGCCTGGGATACATTGAACAGGGCTGTTTATGGACGACGTGACTCACCAACCACTCTGAGGATCTACGCCGAATCGCCGTTGAGTGTGGGATAGTCTGGACCAACAGTGCCTTGATGAACTTGCGGATAGTATGCCACGACGAATACACGCATGCATCAATGCAAGAGGTCGTGCTACTAGGTATTACAGATATCTGTGTGTACAGCAATGTGGACCACCACCTCTGAAGGTCTCGCTGTGTGGTGGTACAACACGCAATGTGTGGTTTTCTTGAGCAATAAATAGCGCAGAAATGATGTTTATGTTGATCTATATTCCAGTTTTCTGTATGGGTTCCGGAACTCTCGGAACCGAGGTGATGCAAAACTTTTTTTGATGTGTGTATAAATAATTTAAAGTCCTCGCTGTGTTTCTCTGGCCGTATGTGAATGCTAAGCTCATCAACTACTTTAGGGATTTTGATACGGTTTTCAGTAATAAATATACTGATTAAGAAGAAGGTTTGTATGTACAGTTTATTATCGCTAGACAAATCGGCCAAGTCTTCTCTACTTAAAAGGGACATCTCTGGGTACAAAAAGGAATTTGTTTTTAAATGTTTATGCACAGACCCATTCCACACTTCTAACTACGCCCATGATGGCGTGTGATTGTTTTGCTCTTGGTTTGCACATAGCAGCGCTTACAGTCTTGATGGAGGGGGAGGGGGGGGGGGGTTGACACGTCAGTAAACCATTTGTCTCAGCAGATAGGTGAAGTGCTCAGTGTACATGTGTCAGTACTGTCATACATGTACAGTAAAAATGAGCGGAATAGTTAACGTTAGGAATGTTTCAAGTATTGTGGCATATAAGATAAGAAGGCGTTATCCAACGGAGGATGGTGTAGGACATTATGACACTTCTGGTTTGGTGGCTCTGATTATTTAGAAACATGAATATTCTTTTGACAGCTCAATTGAAGTTATGTTACATAGAATAGTGGATGAATAAAACGACATTATAGATAATAACGATTAATAGTGTTAAAGATTGTAGTCCTAGTGACAGTGATGTAAAGAGTACTCCTCAAACAGAAACTAACAGTTCTGGTGACTATGAACGTTCACCAGAAAACAAATCCACTGTTGTTATATTAACAAAATTTTTGGAAGAACGTTTTCAGTGTATTCATGATGACTACGACGTAAAGTTGCGACCTATAGCCCGTTACTGACGAGACGCCATTCAATAGGAAGAGCATTGAACATCAAAGTAATATTTAACTATATGGAGAAGAAAAGACGTAATGAACATCGTTTTCGCCAAAAACTTTAATCGAGAACTGGAGATAAAACAACGGATGCTGTCTCAACTTGACATAGCATGGAATGAAAGAAAATGTGGCCATTACTAGCACCTGAAAATTTGGGTAATGCCGAAAAGAAAGAAAATGTGGCACGCAAAGTTTAAATGTTCTGCAGCTTTCGTAGCACGCCTCAAGAAAAAACACAGTAGGTCCCGTGGACGTTATCACTGCTTTCATGACAGCGAGAGATATGCAGAAAGAACAAGGTATTCGACAGTCTGAGGCCCGTTTTGTCAAACAATTAGGAAAACTGCAAGTTTTCACATACAGCCACACTGGCATTCGAAACACCGTTCAAAGTGGATTTAATTTCGAAATAACTTCTGGTGTGCCACTTACTAAAATGGGGAAAAATCAACAGCTGCGTTGGCCCAGTATGCACACAATACGACTCATACACGACTGTCCATTAAAATTACGACACCAAGAAGAAATGCAGATGATAAACTGGTATTCGTTGGACAAATATATTATACTAGAACTGATATGTGATTACATTTGTATGCAATTTGGGTGCATAGATCCTGAGCAATCAGTACCCAAAACAACCACCTTTGGCCGTAATAACGGCCTTGACACGCCTGGGCATTGAGTCAAACAGAGCTTGGATGGCGTGTACAGGCAGCTTCAACACGATACCACAGTTCATCAAGAGTAGTGACTGGCGTATTGTGACGAGCCAGTTGCTCGGCCACCATTGACCACATGTTTTCAGTTGGCGAGAGATCTGGAGAATGTGCTGGCCAGGGCAGCAGTCGAACATTTTCTGTATCCAGAAAGGCCCGTACAGGACCTGCAACATGCGGTCGTGCATTATCCTGCTGAAATGTAGGGTTTCGCAGGGATCGAATGAAGGGTGGAGCCACGGGTCGTAACACATCTGAAATGTAACGTCCACTGTTCGAAGTGCCGTCAGTGCGAACAAGAGGTGACCGAGACGTGTAATCAATGGCACCCCATACTATCACGCTGGGTGATACGGCAGTATGGCGATAAATAAAAATGTCGTGTGACTAGGGCCTCGCGTCGGGTAGATCGTTCGCCAGGAGCAAGTCTTTCGATTTGACGCCACTTCGGCGACTTGTGTGTCGATGGGGATGAAATGATGATGATTAGGACAACACAACACTAAGTCCCTGAGCGGAGAAAATCTCCGACCCAGCCGGGAATCGAACCCGGGTCCTTAGGATTGACATTCTGTCGCGCAGACCAATTTTTTTGTCCGCGTTTGTTCGTTGTATCTACTCGGGGCGGACGTCGTAAGACATCCGATTAAGTTTGTTGATGATCGATTAACTCAGTTTTTTTATTACAGAGGGTACGTAACCCTCTGTCCGGACACACTGAGCTACCATGCCGGCATTACTCAGCTACCAGGGTTTGACAGTATGGCGATGACGAATACACGCTTCCAATGTGCGTTCACCGCAATGTCGCCAAACACGGGTGCGACCATCATGATGCTATAAACAGAACCTGGATTCGTCCGAAAAAATGACGTTTTGCCATTCGTGAACCCAAGTCCGTCGTTGAGTACACCATTGCGGGCGCTCATGTCCGTGATGCAGCGTCAAGGGTAACCGCAGCCATCGTCTCCGAGCTGATAGTCCATGCTACTGCAAACGTCGTCGAACTGTTCGTGCAGATGGTTGTTGTCTTGCGAACGTCCGCATCTGTTGACTCAGGGATCGAGACATGGCTGCATATTCCGTAACAGCCATGCGGATAAGATGCCTGTCATCTCGACTGCTAGTGATACGAGGCCGTTGGGATCCAGCACGGCGTTCCGTATTACCCTCCTGAACCCACCGATTCCATATTCTGCTAACAGTCATTGGATCTCGACCAACGCGAGCAGCAATGTCGCGATACGATAAACCGCAATCGCGATAGGCTACAATCCGACCTTTATCAAAGTCGGAAACGTGATGGTACGCATTTCTCCTCCTTACACGAGGCATCACAACAACGTTTCTTTAGGCAACGTCGGTCAGCTGCTGTTTGTGTATGAGAAATCGGTTGGAAACTTTCCTCGTGTCAGCACGTTGTAGGCGTCGCCACCGGCACCAGCCTTGTGTGAATGCTCTGAAAAACTAATCATTTTCATATCACAGCATCTTCTTCCTGTCGGTTACATTTCGCGTCTGTAGCACGTCATCTTCGTGGTGTAGCAATGTTGATGGCCAGTAGTGTATTTTGAGCCACTTCATGTTCATTTAATCAAATAAACGTTTTCTCTTTTGTTGATGTTCATCTCACTATCTCTTTTTCAAGACATTACACGTTTCCTTCAACTCAAAGTGCTTTGCTGTATCTGTCAGTGACTAAGCAGTTTTAATACATTTCAGGCAATTGCGAGCATAAATTTATAGCATGAATAATGATTAGCGCCAGGAAAATGTTATGGCCACTCCAATAATTCTTGTTTGGTCGTACTACAATATTTATTGATGTACTCGTAAATTTAACACCTAGTTTATGATTGTGAAACATCCCATTCCGCGCCTCTGCCTTCGGTATACCCAAGACTCCTCAAGATCATTTTCTTTGGTGCTTAGGCAGATATTTTCAATCTCGTTTTTGCCATGTGTAGCCGAAGTCAGCACAAACAAATAATCCTCGTCAGGTCTTTCATGCGACGCTCATTGTCGACGGAATACGTTGGTTTGTTTCCTGTTACGAACAAAATTATTTTTAAAGCGGAATTTTACGTGTTTATTCATAGAGCAGTGCCAAATTAGTCTGTTCCGATATTCGTTTTGTCGGTATATATTAATAGGGGCAGCGAAACACGAATGATAACCTGCACTGCAGCAGCCGCTGATCAGTTCTTTAATGTTCCTGTTAACAAAGGCTGGGGCAAAAAAATGACCCAGAGAACAGCGCTCCAGGCTACAGAGAAACACAGGAAAGGAAAGGATGTACAGTAGTAACCTGATTACAAAAGACGTTACAAGTGCCCACCATTCATCTCTCGGCACTTTGGGGCCCTGGTCAGCAAGTTGCTGAAGGCTGATCGAAGGTGGCCTGCTGGAATTGCTGCAGTCTCATCCGAAATGTCCTGCTGCATTTCTTGAAGACTACTCGGTTTGTTGCGATACACCTTAGACTTGATTATCGCATACACGAAGTAACAGTACATTGACAGATCAAATGGTTTATATGGCTCTAAGCACTATGGGACTTAACATCTGAGGTCATCAGTCCTCTAGAACTTAGAACTACTTAAACATAACTAACCTAACGACATCACACACAACCATGTCCGAGGCAGGATTCGAACCTGCGACCGTAGCAGCAGCGCGGTTCCGGAGTGAATCGCTTAGAACCGCTCGGCCACAACGGCCAGCTGACAGATCAAGTGACGTGCGTGGCCAGCTAGGGCTGCGACCATACTGACTTCAGCCAACAACCCTGTAAAGTGCGAAGACTGTGTGAAAGTGCTCGAAGGTTCTGCCGGCTGTATGAGCAGTTGCTGCAACCTGATGGAAGTAGCCGTAGGTCTTTTGCTCCTCCGTTAATGCCGCACAAATTCACGTCCAACTCTATCCACTAGTCCGGACCACTTTTGTTTACTCCACCCTGTTCATATCGATGAAAATAAAACTAATGTCGCCCATATTAATTCGGGGCCTCTACGGGGTGAAAAGTATTTAAACCGACAAACTCTGGGAGGATGTAGAGGATGTTGTTGTTGTTGTTGTTGTAGTCTTCATTCCTGAGACTGGTTTGATGCAGCTCTCCATGCTACTCTATCCTGTGCAAGCTTCTTCGTCTCCCAGTACCTACTGCAACCTACATCCTTCTGAATCTGCTTAGTGTATTCATCTCTTGGTCTCCCTCTACGATTTTTACCCTCCACGCTGCCCTCCAATACTAAATTGGTGATCCCTTGATGCCTCAGAACATGTTCTACCAACCGATCCCGTCTTCTGGTCAAGTTGTTCCACAAACTTCTCTTCTCCCCAATCCTATTCAATACTTCCTCATTAGCTATGTGATCTACCCATCTAATCTTCAGCATTCTTCTGTAGCACCACATTTCGAGAGCTTCTATTCTCTTCTTGTCCAAACTATTTATTGTCCATGTTTCACTTCCATACATGGCTACACTCCATACAAATACTTTCAGAAACAACTTCCTAACACTTAAATCTATACTCGATGTTAACAAATTTTTCTTCTTCAGAAAAGCTTTCCTTGCCATTGCCAGTCTACATTTTATACCCTCTCTACTTCGACCATCATCAGTTATTTTGCTCCCCAAATAGCAAAACTCCTTTACTACTTTAAGTGTCTCATTTCCTAATCTAATTCCCTCAGCATCACCCGACTGAATTCGACTACATTCCATTATCTTCGTTTTGCTTTTGTTGATGTTCATCTTATATCCTCCTTTCAAGACACTGTCCATTCCATTCAACTGCTCTTCAAGTCCTTTGCTGTCTCTGACAGAATTACAATGTCATCAGCGAACCTCAAAGTTTTTATATCTTCTCCATGGATTTTAATACCTACTACGAATTTTTCTTTTGTTTCCTTTACTGCTTGCTCAATATACAGATTGAATAACATCGGGGATAGGCTACAACCCTGTCTCATTCCCTTCCCAACCACTGCTTCCCTTTCATGCCCCTCGACTCTTATAACTGCCATCTGGTTTCTGTACAAATTGTAAATAGCCTTTCGCTCCCTGTATTTTACCCCTGCCACCTTTACAATTTGAAAGAGAGTATTCCAGTCAACATTGTCAAAAGCTTTCTCTAGAGGATATCAAAACAAATATTTTTCTCTGATGTCATTTTTTCCTATGAGGATTATTTAAACTGGTGGAGGCCGTATTACGCTCTTCAGTTGCAGGGAACTGCTGTCCACCAGTGTAGTAGTGAGTTGTATCTGTTTACTACTGGAGCGATACACCTGGAGTGAGTACACTGATATGGTTGGTGCGTACTATGTATCACACCACAAAGGTCGAGCTGCACAGCGGATTTATCAACAACGATATCCTAATCGCCGTACCCGCACCTTTGATGCTATGTACCAACGTTTGCATGAGGCCGGGTCATTTAGCAAATTACCTGGACAGGGACGCCGTCGCACGGTAAGAACGCTCCAGTTTGAGGAAGCTGTCTTGCAGCATGTGGAGCGGGATTCTTCAATCAGCACTCGTGCAACTGCAGGTAACATGGGACGAATCAGATGAATGTAAGAACAGTCCTTCGAGAGCAATTGCTACGTCCATTTTAACCTGGAACCAGTTGATTATCCACCCAGAGCACAGTTTTCGCAATGGTACCTGGAACAGTGTGAAATACATCCTCTGTGTTGTTTACCGATGAAGCAACGTTTGGGCGTGATGGAGTCTTCAACATGCACAATTTGCATGCCACAGTTTCTAGCTCCCATCAAGTGCGGTTCTTCGTTAATGTGTGGGTCGGTGTTGTTGGAGACTGTTTAAATGGACCGTTTCTGCTACCTAGGCCATTAAATGGCAGGCACTATTACAATTTTCTCGCCAGAGCATTGCCAGAATTGATGGAAGACGTCCCGCTCCCTACAAGACCACGCATGTGGTTACAACATGACGGGGCGCCGGCACATGTCAGTCGTCGTGTGCGTCGATTCCTGGACCGACGGTTCCCAGAAACGTGGATTGGCAGAGGTGGTCCTGTACAATGGCTTGCTCGATCCCCGGATATGTCCCCTCTGGACTTTTTTGTGTGGGGAGAGATGCGCAACCTTGTTTACGCAACTCCTGTTGCATCAGAAGAGGATCTCGTTGCCCGGATAGTAGCAGCAGCAGGAACAATTCAGGATACTCCTGGGGTTTTTGCCCGTGTCAGACAGAACATGATCCGACGGTGTATCATTTGTTTACGTGTCAGTGGAGGAATTTTTGAAAATCTACTGTAATTGAAATTGGGTTGCGTTAATGTGTTGTCTCTCGGTCATAAAAAAAGTGGAAAAGTGTTTGTTGTTTTAATTTGTTTGGCGCCAGAGAAATCTTCCTCTACCGGTTGAAATACTCCTCATAGGAAAAAATGAAATTAGCAAAAAGTATTTGTTTTGATGGCCTCTACAACCTCCCAGAGTTTGTCGGTTTAAATACTTTTCACCCTGTATGTCGAACGGACAAGTAAAATTCCGCGTTAAAATTCGTTTCGTTCGTAACAGGAAACAAAGCGACGTTTTCCGCCTGCACAGGGCGCCGCATGAAAGATATGACGAGTCGTATTTCTCTGAGCTGACTCGAGCGACACATTTCAAAACGAAATTCAATTACCTGCCGAAACACCCAAAGAAAATGAACCTGACGATCCTTACGGACGCCCTCTTCGTCGCAGTTCGCTACTTTGCTAGCATGCTCGACATGTGCCAGTTGGCCAAAACGAATCATTGAAAAGCACCTGTTGAGAAGGGCGGAAATCCGTTCGTTGTTTGACGCGGAGGGCGGAATCCCAGAGAGGGCGGCTGTGGTCAGGGCGGGAGGAAACACAGACACCTGAGGCGCGAGATGTGTGGGGCATGGAGAGTAGGCCGCGGGCGCTGACTCACAGGAAGAGACGGCACGGCCAGGGGGACTCTCCCTGGTCCTGTGTGTCCCCCCTGACAGGCTCCAGCGCAGTACAGCCTAGCGTTCCTCAAGCAGCGCATCGTCTCACGACCGACCCGTCTTCTGTTACAGGTGAGCCGCCACTGGCCGCACCTGCTGCAACTACTACCGTCATACCTGTAATGTAAGTACCTACTGTCAGTTACTACCTCGTACTGTGTGATGACCTGAACACTCGGTAACGGTCCGTTTATAGTGACCGTATTAATTTACTTTAATAGCCAAGCCATCTGTCTACTTGGGAATACTGTTTAATGTAGATGCAGCTGAGAAGACAACCACGGTACAGAATCGTAAGATGGGGAGTGGGAAGTAGGGGGGAAGGGAAATATTTTACCTACAAACGTATTTAAAAAAAATTACAGAAAGAGCGATGTAAGTAAACCGGCGCCGCCGCTGTGTGCACCCCGACCTCTGGAACAGGACACTAACGGAGGACAGCCGCCAAAGAGTACGTGTCCTCACTGGAATGGATTCAGTTCATTTAAAATATTGTAACGTGAAATAGTCATATGTTGCATTTGGAGAAAATGTACCTGGCGACTTTTGGGTGGGATGCCCTGTACATTGCAGATCGTTACTTCGCTAGCAGCTGCTGTACAAATACGACAAAATTTTATTGATGCGTGTTTAAACCACTTCAGCGTTTTATTCGTATTTCGAATTTGCAGACGTGTTAAAATGAATTGATGTGACGAGTCCTACCTGTCCGAACGCAAAACTGATATGGGGCATTTCTAATACGCTCTTGAAAGCCCCACTTTTTTTAGTGAAACTGACAAGCTATTTATTCCGTGTATGACTTTTACGGTAACAACCATGAGTGCTATCGTCCTTCGATCTCCGAGTACACAGATATTTATTAATTCAAGGCTTAATTTGCTATTATTACTGGTAGTTCTACAGGGTTTGTGTCCAGGCCTCGGATAGTAACAACACTTCTTCATCTTCAAAATCTAGAAAAAAAGCGTTATAGTACTTTGGATTTTATGCAGTAAGTATATACGAGGTGTGTTTTTTAAGTAAGGTCCGTATTGTTGTAGACACTACTGGTTCACGCGGATACCGCGACGAGTGCGTGCGTCGTGTACCGGCATGCCTCGGGAACAACTGTGCTCAGTTTCAGCTCTGTAGCTAACCTGTACGGTTCTGTTCTGTACTTTCAAAATGTTTAAGACTATCAACTCGCCCACCGCGTGTGAGGTTCGGTCAGTGATACGGTTTTTGTCAGCATGGAACCAGTCTGCTGCAGAAATTCATCGACAGATTTGCGAAGTGTACGGTGATACTGTTATGAGTGAAAGCAAAGTGCGTTAATGTGTACGAGAATTCAGAGAGGACCGCTCTGGTCGCCCTCCTTTGATTACAGACGATTTGGTGGCTTCAGTTGAAGGGAGGATTCGTGAGAACAGACACTTCACAATAACAGGCCTCTCAAACGAATTTCCTGGCGTGTCGAAATCAGTACTTTATAACATTGTTTCTGAACACCTAAAGTCCCGAAACTCCTAACAGAGGACCACAAAAACCAAGGATTTGAGTGTCTGATGAAGTTCTTGGCTCGTTATCACGAAGAAGGTGACGGCTTCTTGAGTCAGATCGTAAACGAGGGTTTCGCATATCACGCCCGAATCGAAACAGAGCATGGAATGGAGACACACCCACTCGCTTGTAAAAGTGAAAGCCAAACAGACTCTGTCCCAGCGCAAAATCATGGCGTCGGTTCTTTGGGATAGGCACGGTGTTTTGTTGGTCGACTTCTGCAACGAGGAACCACTATCAGCGCAGAAGCATACTGCAAACCCGGAGAAAGCTACGCAGAGCGATTCAAAACAAAAGACGCGGCATGCTGACAAAAGGAATTGTCCTCCTCCATTACAGTGCAAGACCTCACACTGCAGGTTGACCCGCGATTTATTGGACAATTTTGGCTGCCAAGTTTTACACCACCCACCCTGATCTTGCGCCGAGCTTGTACCATCTGTTCCTCCACCTCAAACAACACCTCAGTGGCAACCGTTACAATTATGACGACGACTTGAAAACGACAGTGAACTCTTGGTTATCGGAGCAGGCGGCAAGTGTTTATGAAGAGGGTTTTTTAAAACTGGTTGAGAGGTATGATAGGTGTTTGAACAAACTTGGCAACTATGTCGAAAAATAGAGTGAAGTATGTACTTTCCGAAAATAAATTTACTTTTTTGTAAAAATCCTTTCGTTGTGTACTTACGTTTCAACGGACCTTACTTAAAAAACATGCCTCATATTAGTGTGCATAAGATCGGAAGTAATGTAAGGCTATTTTCCTGACGTTGAAGATGATGTAGTGGATAAATCGGTCGGAAGTACCATAAGGCTTTCCATGGATTATGTGCACAGAGAAGTCGCAACACTAGAAAATTGTATCAGAATGCAGGATGACGCACAGGCCCAACGCTTCGTGCAACAATTCGCAGTTGACTCTCAACATATGGAAGTGGAACGTACAACTTCCTGTAGACAAAAACTGTGTACCGGATCGAGACTGGAACTTGGGATCGCTACCTATCACGGGCAAGTGCTCACCAACTGAGCTAGCCAAACACGACTAACGTCCCGTCCTCACAGCCTTACTTCCACCAGTACCTCATCTCCTACGTTCCAACTGGCGGAAATAAAGCTATGTAGACGGGTCGTGAGTCGTGCGTGGGTAGCTCTCTTGGTGAGCGCTTGCCCGTGAAAGGCAAAGAGTCCCGAGTTTCTTGTCAGTCCACACTCCGCTGTAGAATGAAAATTTCAATCTGGAAATGTAACGGGTAATAGACAGTAAGACTCATGATTGTAAGACTACATCCAGCTACTGTTCTGCACTCACATCTATTCAGTATCTGAGTTTGTGTACCGAACAATTTAAGGTGGAACGGCGACGTAAAACTATCAGCAGGTAAGGCAGATCAGGATGTGTAGTCCACCTGCAAAGGAAGTAGCTCAAAATACCCCCATTCAATCAATACTTGATTACTGCTCGTCAATCATCATGGAACATATTTTGTGTTAAGACATAATGACCTTTCTAGACTCTGAGAAGCTCATCTGCAGAAACTAGCACGGTCATGCAAGGCACAGCTGGCCCTCTTTGTGCATGATATACAACAGGCTCTAGATACCGGCCGGCCGGAGTGGCCGTGCGGTTCTGGGTGCTACAGTCTGGAGCCGAGCGACCGCTACGGTCGCAGGTTCGAATCCTGCCTCGGGTATGGGTGTGCGTGATGTCCTTAGGTTAGTTAGGTTTAATTAGTTCTAAGTTCTAGGCGACTGATGACCTCAGAACTTAAGTCGCATAGTGCTCAGAGCCATTTGAACCATTCTAGATACCGGCTCCCAGGTTGATGCCATATTTCTCGACTTTCGAAAGGCGTTCGACTCTTCCGCACTGTCACTTCCGCCAAAAAGTGCGCGCTTACTGTCTATCCGATGACATATGCGGTTGGATAGAAAGTTTTCTAACAAATTGAGAGTAGTATGTCGTCCTGAATGGCGTGACTTCAACAGAAACAAGTGTAACTTCAGGTGTGCCCCAGGGCAGCGTAATAGGTCCGCTGCTTTTTACGATTTACATAAACGATCTGGTTGGTGGTACTGACAACGGCATTACACTGTTTGCCGATGATGCTATAGTCCACAGAAAAGTAGTACCACACGAAAGTTGTGAACAAATCAATGAGGATTTGCAGAAAATAAATGCATGGTGTAATGACTGGCAGTTATCTCTCAATATTAGTAAGTGTAACCTGCTGCGTGTAACAAGGCGAAAATCCCCATGAATGTACGAGTACAAAATAAATGCCCAGTCTTTGGAAGCAGTAATATTCGTCAAGTATCTGGGTGTGACTATTCGAAATGATCTCAAATGCAATGATCAGCTTACACAAGTAACGGGCAAGGCAAACTCTAGATTGCGGTTTATTGGTAGAATCCTGAAGCGATGCAGTTCTTCAACAATGCGTTAGTTCGTCCAGTCTTAAGAGTACTGTTCGTGTGCATGGGACCCTTACCAGTTGGGTCTGATTCAAGAGATTGAGAAGGTCCAAAGAAGAGCGGCAAGATTCGTGACGTACATTTAGCCATTGCGAGAGCGTTACAAATCTCATAGAATGTTTGAAGTGGGACACATTTGCAAATAGACGACGCGCTGAACGGAATGGGCTGCTCACTAAATTCCGAAATCCGATCTTCGCCGAAGATGTAGAGTGTATATTATTACCACCAAATTTCAAATTGCGCAATGATCATTCAAAGATAAGAGAAATTAGAGCTCGTACTGAGGCGTTCAGACAGTGGCTTTTCCCTTGCCTGATCTGCGCGTGGAATGGGGGGGGGGGGGGGCGGAGGGGGGGATATGCCCTCCGCCACACACCGCTTGGGGGCTAGCGGAGTTTATATGTAGATGTAGAATCTGTGATCCGTACTAAATAGGGCTGATAGAGGAAATAGAGAAGACCGTAAGATGAGCAGTATGTTTCGCTACAGGTTCATTTAGTAAGCACGAAAGCGTCACATACATGCTCATTAACTCCAGTGGCAGACGCTAAAAGAGAGGCGTTCTGTCTCACGGAGGAGTTTACTGTTAAAATTCCGATTGTGTCGGTACGTTGCAAGAAGAGTCAACTAATATATGTCTTCAGCCTACGTAAATCCCACGAAAAGACCGCAAAAGTAAAATTAGAGTGTTTCGAGCTCACACATTGAGGCTTACCAATAATCGTTCCTCCCACTGACCTTTCGTTAGTGGTACAGATAAACGGTGAAGTCAAAGCGGCACACAAAGTACCCTCTGTCACACACCGTAAGACGTAATGTAGGAACCGGCCGCGTTGGCCGAGCGGTTGTAGACGCTTCAGTCTGGAACCCCGCTGCTGCTACGGTCGCAGGTTCGAATCCTGCCTCGAGCATGGATGTGTGTAATGTCCTTATTTATGTTTAAGTAGTTCTCAGTCTAGAGGACTGATGACCTCAGATGTCCTATAGTGCTTAGAGCCATTTTTTGTAATGTAGGAAATGATACGAATTGCCCTTTAACCTTGATTATGAGTACCACTTGTAATCTTTCCTCGGAAAACTCCTCGTCTCCTCGGCATCGTCGACAGTAATCACTCGAAGTTAATCGGCGGACGTGCTCTGATGGGAAACGACTTCGTATCGCCTGCGAAATGCAAGCCGACGTGCTCTCCCTCACACGCGGGCGCCGCGCCGAACGCATTACGTTAATCGGAATCCGCTTCACAAACGGGCGAAACGGCTACCCAATACTCGCCAACGTCGGAATTCCATCCAATCGCGTAAAGTAGCACGATCTCTCTCTCTCTCTCTCTCTCTCTCTCTCTCTCTCTCTCTCTCTCTCATTCCCTGTCAGTTTCGCCCGTTTTCAATTGTAACTTTGCCAAATGACAAATTTAATTAGCTGCTACAGGAGTGAAGAGCTGACGTGACGCAGTCAATCTGTCGGCCCGATTCCCGGATCCGGCCGCGGCTGGCCACGCGTCGCGCGTCCTGCCGATTCGTCGCCGGAATTCGCCGTTCTTTCATCTTTTTGTATCGCGTCTGACTGCGTGAATGGCAATTAACTTGCACGCTCCTCTCTCGCTCTCGCTCTCCGGTATGCGGCGCCGCCCGTATCCGTCGCGCTTTCAATTTCCCCCGTGCATTATGAAGAGATTCGGAATTCGACCGTCACGAACAATTACACTCGATTGCGGATCCAATTAGACTGAGCACCGTTCTTCTCAAATTGGCTGCAAAAACTCTTCCGATTACGCTGGCAAAACCGAAAAGGCCCGATCTGCAGTGCGTGTCGGCTTTCGCAGGCTTTGACAGCGGCGATTCATCTTGTGCCCCTTCGTGGCCGCCCGTGTCAAAGCACTCTCATCCGTCAAAGGGCGTAGTCTGTCTTCGATTATTCGGATCCAAAGTACCGAGCGAGGCAGCGCAGCATTAAAGCATTCGGGAAGATGGCGTTTCAAATCCCAGACCTGTTATTCAGATTTACACTTCCTGTAGTTTCCCCAGATCGCTTAAGGCAAATGCTGGGATGGTTCCTTTGAAAAGAACAAGGCTGAGTTACTCTCCCGTCTTTCACAATCCGAGAGCGTTTGTGAGAGTTAAGACGCGTTTACACATGCCACTCTAGTGGCGTCACCGAAGTTGCTTGTGGAAACACCCAGATTCCCGTGGCGCTACCTCGAGTGATACTACTTTTAGCCATGCCACAAAAGTTAACAGCGCTTCAACTTTGTAACGTCACTTTCCTTCTCCCACGACCGATTAACGTCAGAAGAGGCCTCTGTCTTTGAAGCGAACAGGCGTATTTGATGCTTCCATATTTATACTTGTATATTACGAAGAAATGTAGTTTCAGAGAAACGCAGCATTTGGGATCTCTCCAGAACACATTTTTTTGAGTACGGTTTGTTATGCTACAGTGGTAGGATGTGCCACTTGGATGTACACCTGTCCCAGCTTGAATTATTTCAGGCAAATCGCGGGGTGGTTCCTATTATAAGGCCACGGCTAATTACCTGCGACATCCTTGTCATTCTAGAAATACCTGTCTGTAAATGTCTATATATGTGAATTACTTTAATTGTGTTCTTCTTAAATTTAACACCAGTGCATGTCTTATAACCTTGTAAAACAGATCTACAGATACATAAAACCACTACCGCCACATAAATGTTTTGCCACAGCGGTTATGAGCAAATATTATTTAATTTACGTGTGGCCGAGCGGTTCTAGGCGCTTCAGTCTGGAACCGCGCGACCGCTACGGACGCAGGTTCCAATCATGCCTCGGGCAAGGATGTGTGTGAAGTCTTTAGGTTAGTTAGGTTTAAGTAGTTCTAAGTTCTAGGGGACTGATGACCTCATATGTTAAGTCCCATAGTGCTCAGAGCCATTTCTGAACCAATTACATGATGCACAGACAGAATTTGTGTGTGGGTAAGCAAATATTATTTATTTAGTGAACGGCGATTTTTCGTTTCACAGTAGCTCACTTTATTCTAAATGGTGTAAGTTGATGCAATATTGGCACTTTACTGAGGTAATCAAATTCTAACACTTGCCCGCCCAGTAGATCTGAGTTATGAAGAACAAGGTTATTGTGGCAGTATTATTTCATATTGAGTGTAGCTTTTAATAAAGGTAATCAAATGTCAGTAAATGATTGTAAGCGTAGGCTTCCGCGGCCATTGTCTTCTTCAATAAAATTCTTCAGGGTATCAGACCGCATCGTCATAATTTAAAATGCGCCAGTAAATGCGTCAGTAAATGAATCCAAAGATGTAAACCCATCTTCTTCTGAAATACACATAACCTAAAGACAATTTAATAACAACTACGACTACATACCTGGAAACATACATGTCAAATAACGCGTCATAAAGAGACTACATTACGGCAAAGAGGTGGAATATCCCATATATCATAAAACTTAACCGAAATAATAAAAACCCATACTTACTAAAATTTCACGTTCGAGAAACACCAAATAATAAAGCAATCTGACACTTTTAGGACGAAAATATACTGGCAGTACACTTGATTGTACGCAACATTAGATACGTTGGCCCCTATGATCGGGGATTTGTCAGATGGGAACATTTAAAATCCAGAAATAAAACCGATCACATAAAATGGCAAGTCATGCTATGAACTGCACGCTGACTGGTGGGAAACGGAGAGTGTGAACACCAGGAAAACAAGGCAGGTTGCGCGTGCGACGAGATGGAAGTACATTTGCGGCGTAAACAACTAGTACGGGGAAATGCATTGTGGGAGCGGGAGTGAAAGAATATTGAGAAATAAAGTATGTTAAAGGACGCTATTGTAAAGTAAAATATACTAACTTACATTAAAATCCTTATAAGACAACTAGTACATTATCGTACGAACAGTAATAAAGTTAATGCGTGAAAACGATTTGATAAACGCACGTGACGATGAAAGAGATTAGTGCGTGGGTCATGGTACAGTGAAAAATATACAGTAACAAAAGTGGCTAAAATCAATGTCTTCGCAAAATATAAAACTACGCCGCCCCTCTCGGTATAATGCTGTGGAGGAATTACGAGAGCGTGCTTGAAACTAATGGTTCCGAATTTTTTACGTACAAACTCTTAAAACTTTTTAATTAAAACTAACGTTATTAACTTTCTACATCTTTATACTTCATACGTATATATTTATTTCTTAACACACTCACCCTGGTAACGAACACATTTCTCCCAACGAGAAACCAGTTTGTTGATTACGTCGCCGTAGCGCTGCAGCCATGGACTGTGAGGCTGGTCCCGGCGGAGGTTCGAGTCCTCCCTCGGGCAAGGGTGTGTGTGTTCCTCCTTAGGATAATTTAGGTTAAGTAGTGTGTAAACCTAGGGACTGATGACCTTAGCAGTTAAGTCCCATAAGATTTCACACACATCTGAACATTTGAACGTAGATTGTTTGACTTTGTTGCCTGAGCCACAACTTTACCTCTTCTTGTACCGTTTTATCATCATCAAAGTGAAGTCTTCGAAGGTTTTCTTCAGAGTTTGGAAACAGAAAAAAAATCTGATAGGGCCAAGTCGAGTCCGTGTGGAGAATGATCGGTGACAGTGAAGCCGTCGTCGGATTGCTGCAGATATCGCAGCGCTCTTGTGTGGTTCGGCGTTGTCATGCTGAAGGAGAGGATACTCCGTCTGTGTACGAACTCTTCGAATTCTAAACACGATTATATCACGCTGTTACGCACCAACATAGTTACATTGCACAGCTCCATGTTACACGCTACAATTCGGAGCCCTTTAGAGGCAGAGGGTTGCAACTATGTACGCATGAAGAATAAAGATTAAGAATGTTAAATACGTTTGTCCAGTTTGAAAAGCAGCGTTTAACAGTTTTCACATAAATTTGGAGCAGTTCAGGCTGCAGTCGCTATTAATCACAGTTTTTGTTAATAACACTGTGGTCTCTGTATACATACCACGAAAACCGCTATCTTAGGTTTTTTATACTTCTTATTTTCGTTAATTCGTGCCAGCTTCGTTTCTTCCGACCTTCCTCTTGACAATATTTTGTTAATCTCATACTTGACAACCTTCTTCCCTCTTTTATGTATGATGGTTTTGCTCTGGGTCTAGTTCTGTCCTGGAAACTTGCAAAAGCCTGATTTTTTTTAAATAAAATCGCCATGTTATGTATCTCTGATTCCTGTATTCGCATTTCTACCTGATCCCTTTGTATCTGTTGGTTCTCTGTGACAAGAAACTATATTATGTGCTGTGTTAAATTCCCTTGGTCTATTCTAAGGGTGTGTCCGAAGACCACGCTCCTTCTTTTCCTGATAATATACGAGATTCTCTCTATCTTAGTAAACAATTCATGGCTCGCTTTTTTAATCTGACCATCTTTTGTTCTTTGAGGTCTCAATATCCACCTGAGAATCTTTTTGTCCAACAGTTCCGCTTTCTTAAATACTCCGGCTTATATTTGGTTGATTTTCTACTCAGTATAAGGGCCCAGGGCGGATTACTATCTGGTAATGTCTCAATTTTCCATTGATCGAAATATTCTAACATAGATGGTCATAGGTAGTCCTTGTTTTTACTAGGGCCTCCATTGCTTCCTTTTCTGTAATCGTAGTTGCTACTCTTTCTCCTAAGTATTTAAATCTCTCGATCTCGTATATTTTCCTTCCTCCTATTGTCTCGCATCTAGGAGCTGCCTTGATGTTTGTCATATACTGCGTCTTTTCGATAGCGATCTGTAGGCCTGCATTAGCCGCTTGTCTCTGGAGTTGGATGGTTTGGTTAACAGTCTCTTCTAATGATTCAGACGATATCACGATATCGTCTGTGAATGTTAGACAATCTACCCGTGTTCATTTTGCCCTGTGTCCCTGTCTTACTCCACCCACTCCTTTCATTTCGCGTCGCCATTTCCTCATCACCTTAAAAGAGCACAGTTAAAGAGCGAAGGGAAGATTTCGTCTCGCTGACTGACACCGGTTTTAATCTTTATGGTCTCTGAAAGCTTTCCTCCCGAATTGACCTGGGGTGTTGGGTATGTTACCGTGTTTGTGGTCAGTTCATTGGTTTTCTTTATCCAAACCCATCTACTCTGAAGTTTGGAACATTGTTCGTCTACCTACCAACTCATAAACTTTCTTGAAGTCTACGAATGTCAACATCAAATTCTTGCTCCTCTGTTTCTGATACGCGATTACCAGTTTCAGAATCAAAATCTATTCTGCGCGTCGTCCCTCCTTCCTGAAGCCTCCTTCGTACGCAACAGTTTATGGATTTAGTTTTTCAGTAAAATGAAGATGAAAATTGTAATGAAAGTGCAAGTTTAACGCCGCATTGCAATTTATTGGCCGGCATCAGCTTTTAGTATCGCTCTTCACCCGTGAAAGGATTTTGACGTATATGTCGTACGGATGTTGTCAGAAAACCATTGGGAATTTTCCGTGGTACTGACGTCACTCTGCTAAAGGGAAGTCTGTTAAGGGTTTCCAGAATTTATAGGTTGTGCTGTGTACCAAATGGAGAGGTGAAACAAGGACTTTGTGTTAAAAAGACCGATTAACGTTCCCAAATATTTATTAAAACTAAGCAGTCACGAGATAATAATAGATTAAAACATTAACCATCAGTATTAAGTACACTCTTCTCAGTTTTATGTCCCAGTGGAGTGATTAATGAAAGATCAAATGAAAATAATCCCCAAAGATGTTGAATTCAAAACTACAGCTGGTTTCTTTAAGTTTTCAAGTTTCTTAAAAATTTAAAAACAGCAATAATGATTTAAACAAACTCAGTCAGTGTAACAGACATAAAATTCTGTTACCAATGAAATATAAATGAAAATCAAGATTTTAATAACACTGTTTACACAGCTTGCACACAATAGAGGCAAATAACAGTGACAATAATTTAAAAGCTTTCGGTAAAATGCTAAAGGCTTAACAGTCACTAATGTAATCTCTTACGACCGAACTCGGCCAACACTATCGAGGCGCCCCAGTCAGCTGTAGAGCCGGTAACATAAATTGCCATCGTTCGCCATACAATGACAGATAGTACAATGACAGATAGCGTCGCATTCACCCTATTGACAACATTTACTGGATATGCAACACCCATCCAAGAATATCATACTTGTACGTGACACATTTCTTTAGATAATATGAAAACATCGATAGTTAATTCCTCGAAACCAACACCACTAATACCTGATCGGCACCGGAAATTACCGAAGTCGCAAAACATTTACGGTGAGCGCGTTGACGAGAATAACCTCTTCCTTAATTCAGTTTCCCATAGTAATATGCAGTTTCCTCACGTCATAAGTTAAGCAGTAATATAACATCAAGATTTTTACACAAGGAACTATATCCATCAGCGTACAGAGTTTAATCAAAAGATATGGGATGCTTATAGCAATCACTTCAATAAGTTTACACTTCATTTAATTGTGAAGACACAGCCACGCGCAGTGGCCGCGCGGTTTGAGGCAATTAGAGGTCACGGATTGCGCGCCCCCTCCCGCCGTAGGTTCAAGTCGTCCCTCGTGTGTGCGTGTGCGTGTGCGTGTGCGTGTGTGTCTTGTTCTTAGCATAAGTTGTACCCAGCGGACACCAAACGTCTTCCCGCACCGGAAGCCGCGAACTAACCCGCACACCACGGTCCTCCTATTTCGGCCAGCGGTGGCGCCAACTCCCAAGTCGCAGATGTGCCAATGATCGGCACAGCTGGCACCACTCTTAACCTTCCGCACCACTACATATTGTCACAAGGAATTAGCGCCTGCGGATAGGCAACCCAACAAACAGATTTGCCAAGCGGACTGCTGTCGCGCCTTCCCAGACGATTCGTGTCACTGAATTGCACGCACGTATTGACGTTTGCCGCCTCACAAACAGTCTCCGTGTTGTAATGTGAGTTACAGACTTAGATAGATGTTCTATCTACATATGTGTGTTTTTACTCGTAGTATGTCTCGTAGATTTTATTCTGGTGTCTTTCGAGACCTTACAGGCACTGCTCAGTTTACAGATTGAATAACATAGCAGACAGTCTACAAAGCTATCTCATTCGTTTCTCAACCGCTGCTTTCCTTTCATGCCCCTCCACTCTTATAACTGCCGTCTGGTTTCTGGACAAGTTGTAAATAGTTCGTTCCCTGTATTTTACCAATGTTGTCTTCAGAATTTCGAAGACGGTATTCCTGTCAGCATTCTCGAAAGCTTTCTCTAAATTTACAAATGTTGTAAATCTGCGTTTGCCTTTCCTTAACTTATCTTCTAAGTCGTAGCATCAGTATTGCCTCGCATGTTCCTACATGTCTCCGGAATCCAAATGTGAGGACACGCGACGCAGTAATGGCCTACGCCTTAAAAGATAGGTTACGGAAAGGCAAGCCTACGTTTATAGGATTTGTGGTCTTAGAGAAAGCTTCTGACAATGTTGACTGGAATACTGTCGTTGAAATTCAAAACGTAGCAGGAGTAAAACACAGGGAGCGAAAGGCTATGTACAAACCAGACGGCAGTTACTAGAGACGAAGACCACGAAACGGAAGCAGTGGTTGACAGTGGTGGGAAACTGAGTTGTAGCCTATCGCCAATGTTACTGAATCTGTACATTGAGCAAGGAGTAAAGGAAATCAAATTTGACATAGGAACTAAAGACCAGAGATAAGAAATAAAACTTTGAGGTTTACCAATGACAACAAAGGACTTGGAAGAGTTGTTGAACGGAATGGATAGTATCCTAAAAGGGGAATATACGATGTACACCAACAAAAGCAAAATAAGGATAATAGAATGTAGCCGAAATAAATCAGGTAATGCTCAGGGAATTGATTAGGAAACAAGACACTTGAAGTATTACATGAATTTTGCTATTTGTGCAGCAAAATAACTGATGGTGGCCGAAGTAGAGAGGCTGTAAAATGTAGGCAAGAAAAGTATTTCTAAAGAAGAGAAATTTGTTAGCATGGAATGTAGATTTGACTATCAGGAAGTCTTATCTGAAAGTATTTGTGTGGAATATAGCGCTGTATGGATGTGCAATAGTTTAAACAACAAGAGAATACAAGCGTTTGAAATATGGTGCTATAGAAGAATGCTGAAGATTAGATTGGTAGGTCACGTAACTAATGAGGAAGTACTGAATAGAATTGGGGAGTCAAAAAATCTCGGCTAAAGGAAGGGATCGCTTGGATGGGACACATTCTGTTGTAATGTAATAAGATAAAAATAGTTGTGGGTCTTTTTCTTTACTATCAGTGTAATGTAATAGCATGAATATGAGCCGTGACGTATAAAAAAGAAACACACATTAATGCAATGGCTCAGTATAAAAGAGAAATAACTAATCTAGAAATATAACTAATCTAGAAATATTGTTGTTGTTGTTGTTGTTGTTGTTGTGGTCTTAAGTCCTGAGACTGGTTTGATGCAGCTCTCCATGCTACTCTGTCCTGTGCAAGCTTCTTCATCTCCCAGTACCTACTGCAGCCTACATCGTTCTGAATCTGCTTCGTGTAGTCATCTCTTGGTCTCCCTCTACGATTTTTACCCTCCACGGTGCCCTCCAATACTAAATTGGCTATCCCTCGATGTCTCAGAACATGTCCTACCAACCGATCCATTCTTCTAGTCAAGTTGTGCCACAAGCTCCTCTTCTCCCCAATTCTATTCAATACCTCCTCATTACTTATGTGATCTACCCACCTAATCCTCAGCATTCTTCTGTAGCACCACATTTCGAAAGCTTCTATTCTCTTCTTGTCCAAACTACTTATCGTCCATGTTTCACTTCCTTACATGGCTACACTCCACACAAATCCTTTCAGAAACGACTTGCTGACACTTAAATCTATACTCGATGTTAACAAATTTTTCTTCTTCAGAAACGCTTTCCTTGCCGTTGCCAGTCTACATTTTATATCCTCTCTACTTCGACCATCATCAGTTATTTTGCTCCCCAAATAGCAAAACTCCTTTACTACTTTAAGTGCCTCATTTCCTAATCTAATTCCCTCAGCATCACCCGACTTCATTAGACTACATTCCATTATCCTCATTTTGCTTTTGTTGATGTTTATCTTATACCCTCCTTTCAAGACACTGTCCATTCCGTTCAGCTGCTCTTCCAAGTCCTCTGCTGTCTCTGGTAGAATTACAATGTCATCGGCGAACCTCAAAGTTTTTATTTCTTCTCCATGGATTTTAATACCTACTCCGAACTTTTCTTTTGTTTCCTTTATTGCTTGCTCAATATACAGATTGAATAACATCGGGGAGAAGCTACAACCCTGTCTCATTCCCTTCCCAACCACTACTTCCCTTGCATGCCCCTCGACTCTTATAACTGCCATCTGCTTTCTGTACAAATTATAAATAGCCTTTCGCTCCCTGTATTTTACCCCTGCCACCTTCAGAATTTGAAAGAGAGTATTCCAATCAACATTGCCAAAAGCTTTCTTTAGGTCTACAAATGCTAGAAACGTAGGTTTGCCTTTCCTTAATCTTTCTTCTAAGATAAGTCGTAGGGTCAGTATTGCCTCACGTGTTCCAACATTTCTACGGAATCCAAACTGATCTTCCCCGAGGTCGGCTTCTATCTGTTTTTCCATTCGCCTGTAAAGAATTCGCGTTAGTATTTTGCAACTGTAACTTATTAAACTGATACTTCATTATTTTCACATCTGTCAACACCCGGTTTCTTTGGGACTGGAATTATTAAATTCTTCTTGAAGTCTGAGGGTATTTCGCCCGTCTCATACATCTTGCTCACCAGATGGTAGAGTTTTGTCAGGACTGGCTCTCCCAAGGCTGTCAGTAGTTCTAATGGAATGTTGTCTACTCCGGGGGCCTTGTTTTGACTCAGGTCTTTCAGTGCTCTGTCAAACTCTTTACGCAGTATCATATCTCCCATTTCATCTTCATCCTCTTCCATTTCCATAATATTGTCCTCAAGAACATCGCCCTTGTATAGACCCTCTATATACTCTTTCCACCTTTCTGCTTTCCCTCCTTTGCTTAGAACTGGGTTTCCATGAAAGCTCTTGATATTCATGCAAGTGGTTCTCCTTTCTCCAAATCTCTCTTTAATTTTCCTGTAAGCTGTATCTATTTTATCCCTAGTGAGATAAGCCTCTACATCCTTACATTTGTCCTCTAGCCATCCCTGCTTAGCCATTTTGCACTTCCTGTCGATCTCATTTTTGAGACGTTTGTATTCTTTTTTGCCTGCTTCATTTACTGCATTTTTATATTTTCTCCATTCATCAATTAAATTCAATATTTCTTCTGTTACCCAATGGTTTCTACTAGCCCTCGTCTTTTTACCTACTTGATCCTCTGCTGCCTTCACTATTTCATTCCTCAAAGCCACCCATTCTTCTTCTACTGTATTTCTTTCCCCCATTCCCTGAAACTCTGTACAACCTCTATCTCTTTCAGTTTATCCAGGTCCCATCTCCTTAAATTACCACCTTTTTGCAGTTTCTTCAGTTTTAATCTACAGGTCATAACCAATAGATTGTGGTCAGAGTCCACATCTGCCCCTGGAAATGTCTTACAATTTAAAACCTGGTTCCTAAATCTCTGTCTTACCATTATATAATCTATCTGATACCTTTTAGTATCTCCAGGGTTCTTCCATGTGTACAACCTTCTTTCATGATTCTTGAACCAAGTGTTAGCTATGATTAAGTTATGTTCTGCGCAAAATTCTACCAGACGGCTTCCTCTTTCATTTCTTAGCCCCAATCGATATTCACCTACTATGTTTCCTTCTCTCACTTTTCCTACTGACGAATTCCAGTCACCCATGACTATTAAATTTTTGTCTCCCTGCACTGCCTGAATAATTTCTTTTATCTCATCATACATTTCGTCAATTTCTTCGTCATCTGCAGAGCTAGTTGGCATATAAACTTGTACTACTGTAGTAGGTGTGGGCTTTGTATCTATCTTGGTCACAATAATGCTTTCACTATGCTGTTTGTAGTAGCTTACCCGTACTCCTATTTTTTTATTCATTATTAAACCTACACCTGCATTACCCCTATTTGCTTTTGTATTTATAACCCTGTATTCACCTGACCAAAAGTCTTGTTCCTCCTGCCACCGAACTTCGCTAATTCCCACTATATCTAAATTTAAACTATCCATTTCCCTTTTTAAATTTTCTAACCTACCTGCCGTATTAAGGGATCTGACATTCCACGCTCCGATCCGTAGAATGCCAGTTTTCTTTGTTCTGGTAACGACGTCCTCTTGAGTAGTCCCCGCCCGGAGATCCGAATGGGGGACTATTTTACCTCCGGAATATTTTACCCAAGAGGACGCCATCATCATTTAACCATACAGTTAAGCTGCATGCCCTCGGGAAAAGTTACGGCTGTAGTTTCCCCTTGCTTTCAGCCGTTCGCAGTACCAGAACAGCAAGGCAATTTTGGTTCGTGTTACAAGGCCAGGTCAGTCAATCATCCAGACCGTTGCCCCTGGAACTACTGAAAAGGCTGCTGCCCCTCTTCAGGAACCACACGTTTGTCTGGCCTCTCAACAGATACCCCTCCGTTGTGGCTGCACCTACGGTACGGCTATCTGTATCGCTGAGCCACACAAGCCTTCCCACCAACGGCAAGGTCCATATTATTAACAGTGTAATATGTTGTTTAATTTAGCCCGACGCGGTAAAGCACTCAGTAAACCAGCATAGTGCCCAGGGGTTACGGAATTGTAAATATTCATTTGTTTAACTATTAAAACACCACAGATATTCCTCAGTATATCCCTAGTCGACGTCAAGTTAAAAGTCGTGCGTTTATAGCACCAGAGAATATTTCACCAGTCCGTTCACTGTACAACAATAAATTCCGTAATTCAAAATCGTGGTTTCGTCTTGATTCCCAATATAAGATAACAAGCGTAGCTTTTGCAAACAAAATCTTATACCAGAACTAGAATCCTGTGACCAGTCCTTCCTGCCTGGGATGTTATCTTGCAAATTTGAGAAAATCTGAAAGTGAATTTTATTAAATTATTTACAGTGACCGCCAGGCTCGTAGAATATGAAAGAAAGGTTTAGTTTTCTAACCGGCGGCACGTCTCTACGATGAGCTAAAACAAAGTTCTTAATTATTTTTTAAGATGGCGCCTGACAATGAAGAATTTCTGTTAAGGCCCATGTCTACACTAGACTAGCAAGGTTTAGGATTACAAACGATTTCAACACAGACACAATTTTTAAGTCACAAACAAGTCTATTTTCAGTTTTGTTAATAACTTACATTGGCTGAAACAGCAAGATGAACCTTCGTTAAACGCTCCTTACGGTTCGCGTCCAGATCATAAGCCAGAAGAAGAATAGTAATGACAAAAGAAGTAAGAGTTCAAACACAGAATCTCCATTCCATAGAATAGGTATACATTGTAGCATAATATGTTGTTCCTTGGTAAAACTTGCAAGTTACTCATACAATACTTATCGTAAAAACATGTAATCTATAGATTTCACATTCATGTCCACCCAGGAGAAACAGTACAACATCAAGGGATCGCCAATTTAGTATTGGAGCGAAGGGTGTGCGTGGGGGCTAAAAATCGTAGAAGAATACCAAGAGATTAATATACACTCCTGGAAATTGAAATAAGAACACCGTGAATTCATTGTCCCAGGAAGGGGAAACTTTATTGACACATTCCTGGGGTCAGATACATCACATGATCACACTGACAGAACCACAGGCACATAGACACAGGCAACAGAGCATGCACAATGTCGGCACTAGTACAGTGTATATCCACCTTTCGCAGCAATGCAGGCTGCTATTCTCCCATGGAGACGATCGTAGAGATGCTGGATGTAGTCCTGTGGAACGGCTTGCCATGCCATTTCCACCTGGCGCCTCAGTTGGACCAGCGTTCGTGCTGGACGTGCAGACCGCGTGAGACGACGCTTCATCCAGTCCCAAACATGCTCAATTGGGGACAGATCCGGAGATCTTGCTGGCCAGGGTAGTTGACTTACACCTTCTAGAGCACGTTGGGTGGCACGGGATACATGCGGACGTGCATTGTCCTGTTGGAACAGCAAGTTCCCTTGCCGGTCTAGGAATGGTAGAACGATGGGTTCGATGACGGTTTGGATGTACCGTGCACTATTCAGTGTCCCCTCGGCGATCACCAGTGGTGTACGGCCAGTGTAGGAGATCGCTCCCCACACCATGATGCCGGGTGTTGGCCCTGTGTGCCTCGGTCGTATGCAGTCCTGATTGTGGCGCTCACCTGCACGGCGCCAAACACGCATACGACCATCATTGGCACCAAGGCAGAAGCGACTCTCATCGCTGAAGACGACACGTCTCCATTCGTCCCTCCATTCACACCTGTCGCGACACCACTGGAGGCGGGCTGCACGATGTTGGGGCGTGAGCGGAAGACGGCCTAACGGTGTGCAGGACCGTAGCCCAGCTTCATGGAGACGGTTGCGAATGGTCCTCGCCGATACCCCAGGAGCAACAGTGTCCCTAATTTGCTGGGAAGTGGCGGTGCGGTCCCCTGCGGCACTGCGTGGGATCCTACGGTCTTGGCGTGCATCCGTGCGTCGCTGCGGTCCGGTCCCAGGTCGACGGGCACGTGCACCTTCCGCCGACCACTGGCGACAACATCGATGTACTGTGGAGGCCTCACGCCCCACGTGTTGAGCAATTCGGCGGTACGTCCACCCGGCCTCCCGCATGCCCACTATACGCCCTCGCTCAAAGTCCGTCAACTGCACATACGGTTCACGTCCACGCTGTCGCGGCATGCTACCAGTGTTAAAGACTGCGATGGAGCTCCGTATGCCACGGCAAACTGGCTGACACTGACGGCGGCGGTGCACAAATGCTGCGCAGCTAGCGCCATTCGACGGCCAACACCGCGGTTCCTGGTGTGTCCGCTGTGCCGTGCGTGTGATCATTGCTTGTACAGCCCTCTCGCAGCGTCCGGAGCAAGTATGGTGGGTCTGACACACCGGTGTCAATGTGTTCTTTTTTCCATTTCCAGGAGTGTATTAAGGCTTTCACAGAATAGTGTACCATGGAGAGTTGCATTAAACCAGTCCTCGGACTAGAGACGATAGCACCAACAGGGGCACTTACGATTGACTATGTATATCCAACACCTTCCAGTCCTGAAAAATAAAATGGCGGAAAATATTTTTTTTTCGTATTGGTACTTCAGACTACGATATTATTTAAAATAGCCGTACGTTAATGTCTTAAGCTCGAAAAAGAAAATGAAATGGTTAAAAGCATCTAAACGCATTTCACTTTCCAGAGTGATTCTTTCACTCTGCAGCAGATTGCACTTATGGGAACAACGCGAGAAACGCACGCTTAAGCATAAATGCAGCTGCTAACCGAGCCTGCAGGTCGCGCTGTTGTGTTTGCTCACTAACGACGCCTGTACAGTGTCCTCAATACGTTACAAGTGTCAGTCGTGGTCAGAACAGAGATCGGTGTAGCGGTGAGTGCATTATGTCGAACCTAAGCGAACTCGAACGTGGGCAAGATGTTGGTGTTCGCGTGGTGAACACTTCTCTAACCAAGTGAGCCGAAGTGTCTGGTGTTGCGACAAGCGCCTTATCGAATATTACTGTCGCTTGCAAGGAAAGCGGAAAAACATCTGATGTGTTGGCAGAAGAGCCAACACCGTGTTGCTAGAGGAGGCCGAAATGCACTCGTTTAAGCTCACGCAAACTGGCGTGAGGTCTGGAACAGGACAATGTAATTAATATAGCCAATAAGGTACGTTGCTGCTGGAATACTTAACTTTAATCCATAATTGGTGTACATCGCTCTTGACGGTACATGTTTTACAATCTCAATATAAACTGGTAATGGCGCCTTGCTAGGTCGTAGCAAATGACGTAGCTGAAGGCTATGCTAACTATCGTCTCGGCAAATGAGAGCGTATTTGTCAGTGTAGCATCGCTAGCAAAGTCGGCTGTACAACTGGGGCGAGTGCTAGGACGTCTCTCTAGACCTGCCGTGTGGCGGCGCTCGGTCTGCAATCACTGACAGTGGCGACACGCGGGTCCGACGTATACTACCGGACCGCGGCCGATTTAAAGGCTACCACCTAGCAAGTGTGGTGTCTGGCGGTGACACCACAACATCATCCGCTAAGTCACAACGCGGACGAAACTGAGTGCTGACTGATGGTGGCAAGCGGTCATTGAAGAGGATTTCACTAAAAATAAGAGGACGCAGCTGTAAAAGTAACTGCAGCACTGAATGTTTCACTCGCGAACCCTGTGGCACCGAAAAGACACAAGGGAGCTCCTTAAGAAAGAATTGATGGGCGAACTGGAAAACACTCATAAGGATGCAAATGCCAGTAAGAAGAAAATGTGGTGCAGCAACCACAAAACTTGCTCTGTGAAGCAATGGAAGAAAGTCATTTGGACGGATGAGTCTTGCCGGCTGTTGTGGCCGAGCGGTTCTAGGCGCTTCAGTCTGGAACTGCGCGACCGCTACGGTCGCAGGCTGGAATCCTGTCTCGGGCATGGATATGTGTGATGTCCTTAGGTTAGTTAGGTTTAAGTAGTTCTAAGTTCTAGGGGACTGATGACCTCAGAAGTTAAGTCCCATAGTTCTCAGAGCCATTTGAACCATTTTTTAGGATGAGTCTTGTTTCTCACGATTTCCAACTTCTGGCAGTGTTTACGTTCTACGAATGAAACATGGCGGGATTTCCGTGAAGATTTGGACAGTTGGTTAATTAAGCCCATCCTATGGAGCAATGTATGTTCCCCAGTGGAGACCCTGCGTACCAAGGCGACAGGAACCTTATTCACAAAGCCTGCATCGTCCAGGATTGGTTTTGTGAGCTCGACCATGAAGTTTCGCGTCTCCCCTGGTCGCCACAGCCGCCAGATATGAATATTATTAAGCCTTCGTGGTCTGCTTTGAAGAGAAGGGTGCGTCATCGCTATTCACACTAGGAGTGCAACATTTCCGTGTACTCGTCACGTCTGTGTGCCATTTCTATCCCGCATCACTATGTACAGTGGTAGACTGATCCTCGTTTGTTTGTGCATTCAGACCTTACTTTTATACCACAGTGGAAGGATAGAGTGTAAGCGAACATGATTTCAGCGAAAGCTTCGACGAAGGTTGTGACAACAGCAGCTTTCACATCTCATGCGCAGGTCGTTTAGCAGGTCGATTGAGTTGTGCATCCAGGCAAAAGGCATTGATTTAAAGACCTCAATTAAATAAACATTCCGTCACCAGATCATCTCCCTGAAATATCTACAGCAGGGTGCAGGCACCCTAAAACTTCGAAAGTTTCTAACTCCCTAACTAAAATTGATGGATAGTTGATTTAAACTGTTTTGTACACAGTTGCTTTAAATACGTCAGCCACATTATTGAAAGAAAATGATGTTCTATTTTAAAAAGCTGTAGCTAGTTGCTGTAACTCTCTGTAAAATAACTAAATAATCTCCGCGGAGAGAGTATAACATTTCTTACTTTTACCCATCTTAAATATTCCTTGGACTGCCTGCTGTGTAAGTTACAAATAAAGACACTTAACATGAAACCCATTGTATATGACGAGATTGCGTACAAAGCATTCAGACTTGTTATATGAAATAACTGCCGCTTTTTCAAAATGTTGTTATTGTTTATTTGAAGAGTGGAAATGGAAAATGTACTAAGTGCCAGATCTCATATTTGTCAGAAGAATGAAACAATGTATCTCTGTTTGTACACAACTGATTTCTATCCACAAAATTGATAAGATTCTTTGATCCCACAGAGTTGTGCTGCTCACCACAACACCGAAAAAAGTGATATAAATTAGAAAATAAATACTTTATTAAGAACGCTCTAATTGCAATACCAGGAAACTGATTGAATCTACGTGCCAGTAAGAAAGTTCCCAGAAGTCGATTGTTGCAAAGAAGAAAACAGCAATCAACCGCTCTTAATAATGCTGTTTATCCACACAAACAGCGCCCTCTACCGGTTTGGAATTGACAGCTTGGTCTTCAAATGGTTGGACAATGCACAGCCAACAACTAATGTAAACAACAACAAATGTAATATAAACGTGAACGCCAGTCTGAAGTTAACCTGGCGCTTTGTAACCGGTAAAAGTGCTACTAGTGTGAATAAGTAGCTCTATGAACAGTTTCTGGCTGTTGGTTTCGTCTTTCTTATTGTCACTTACAGACCAGTTAGTTTCCTGGTATGGCACCTAAAACGTTCTTAATAAACTATTGATCATCTAATTTGTCTCATTATTTTTCAGTGATGCAATGAGCAGCATAATTTTGTGGTATCAAAATATCTTCTCAAGTTTTAAGGTTTCGTACCATATTCAGTAAGAACGGAACCATCGTGTGTCCATTCTTACAGATCCCTTTTTCTCATGAACGTGTAGAGGTATCAAGTTGAAAAAAATATCTCACATACTAAGGTCTACGGTCCCTTGACGATGTAAAAAATTTTAGCTTCTAAGTCAATGCAGTCAAATGACATGGCAATTGTTTGTTTGTTGGCAACTCACTCATCAAAACTTCGCGTTGCGTAGAACCATGGACTTTCTCAACAAGCAAGGTTTCACAGTACAGGTAAAATAAAATATGCAAAAATTGTTAATCTGTAAAATTATATCACATTAATTTTTGTTGCCATTACAAACTTCGCTGATGACCATGATGTTGAGCGCCCCTCACCTCAGATTATCCAGATTATCCATTACAAACTTACATTGCATTCGTAATTCGGCAAAATCTCGGGAACTACTGTGGTGATTTTGATCTAGTTTTCAGTAACAAGGAAGATTTGTGTGTATAGTTCACAAAAGATTCGTGCTAATTGGCTGATCTACGAGGAAATTAAGTTCGCTGTGAAAGAGATGCCTCTGCCATCTAGCGGTGACAGATGAGGGACCGTCCGGCTACCTCGCGTATATATATATATATATATATATATATATATATATATATATATATATACGACTTCATCTGCTCTCGTCCCTTTTTGCATTACTACTAAGATCTGACTGTTTGCATTACTGCTAAGATATGACGGAAGTCTCCAGAGCCGAAAACGGCACATCCCGCCATGGGGGTATTCTTGTTACGCAAATGTCGAATTGTTCTGTGGAACGCTACAATGGATAGTTTAAGGGTTATCAGAACCTCATCCCAAACAACAGGAGCGCAGTCCTGCAACAATTACTAGTAGCGCTTTGGTCTGAAACATTATGGATGCTGTATGTGTCGTATATATATATATATAGTAATTGTTGCAGGACTACGCTCCTGTTGTTTGGGATGAGGTTCTGATAACCCTTAAACTATCCATTGTAGCGTTCCACAGAACAATTCGACATTTGCGTAACAAGAATACCCCCATGGCGGGATGTGCCGTTTTCGTCTCTGGTGACTTCCGTCATATCTTAGCAGTAATGCAAACAGTCAGATCTTAGTAGTAATGCAAAAAGGGACGAGAGCAGATGAAGTCAGGGCGTCTGCAATAGCTAGTTAGCGTAGCATGTTAATAGAACTCCAAAATCAATAAGATGGATGAAAAATTACAATTGTGAATACGAAATTATACAAAAAATTTAGACTTGAAATTAAAACTTTCTCGAAAGTCGTGGGATTCCTGGTATCTATATATTGATGTATCGATATCGGTAACAGAAAAAAATCGTCGAGATCATCGATTCCCAGTATTTGCGGAACCGTCATCATGCGAGTCGTACGAGCAGTTATCCAAATTTTTAATGCAAATCAGTTGTGAACAGAGTTAAATTGTCTTTCATTCTCGTGACAAATGTGGGAGTTGGCACTTACAACGTTCACCATCTCCACTATTCAAATGAACCCCAAAGCTTAGAGTGAGATGACAGCAATTATTTAATTTGAAAAGTATATTATTTCCGTTGCCCCCCCCCCCCAACCCCCCCCCACCCCCTATCCAAGGAAAAATCGTATTTAAACTAGCTTAGGCTCATTAACGAAGACTTTGTGCTACCAGCCGCTTGGATGCAACGCACCAGCTCATTTCCCTTCCGCGAACACCAAAAGGGGAATTCCCCGGTTCGAACTCGGTCGCTTTCGCGTCGGGCGGTAGCTTGGCGCACCAGACAATGGGCACGAGATATTTAATTCAGATCTCCGCACAGTCCCGAAATTCCATTAGCGAGATGGTATCGTTCTCACGGCACGACGCGAATATTGTGCCGCGAGAGCAGATTTAGGACTGGAATTTCCGGGCTATAATTAAAGAGGCTGCGTGCTCGCAGGTCGCGCGATGGACTGCCGGGCCCCTGCAGTTGTAAATCACCGCGCTCGGCCGGACCCGCGCTGCGGCGCTTCCTAGCGCACGTCCCCGCTATTCATCTCCACAGTCCGCCTAGCCCCGCCTACTCCTATTCGGCTGCGCGTCGTCTATCCTCCAGTTGTCATCTAGGACGTTTCCACCGCCCTGTCTGCGGGGGGAGGGGGGGGAGGGAGGGAGGGAGCGGTGTGTCTGCTCCGCTAAAACGCGATACATGCGCTTTTAGTGCCGGACCCAGATGTGCCTTGCTTATTTATGACGCAAGCTTCGTCGCGTATCTGTAAAACATTGTAAGTGTCCGCACCGCTGCAATTTTATTCGGGCGACGGGAACGATTACCATATTTCAACAGACTGCTTTGCTTTCGGTGCGTCTTCCGCAGACTTTCGGAAGCTTGCAGATGCACCCGTAAAAAGGAACGTTTGATGAACGGCTGTTCCATGTGCGACGATATACAGAAACGGGATGGCGGATGCGCTTTGTACTTTTTTATGAGGCTCTTCACAGGCGACGCAGTCATGTACAGGGGGCTAACAACGTATTACGACAGGTAAGGGGAATTGCTGATGATCAGTGCACTGTACAAGTTTGGCACTCGCCCCTCAAAGAATGTAAATAACAAACTGATAGTAATATATCCTGTGAGGTCATCAGACCTGCGAATTTTGTTGACTTCTTTTGTTTATGATACCACATGTTGTTTAGGGGACGTTCATTAAGGGGAGGTTTACTATCTTTGGCCCGAAAAAAAGCATGTTCTTTGAGAATTTTTTTCTCTGGATGTGTTATAGATATCAATGTCAAATTTGGTCTAAATATTTATTGATATATCCTCTACAAACTGGAATTTTTTTCGAACGGAAATGTCGAAGAGCAAAGGCGGAAATGCCGTCGGAACGAAACAAAATTTCGATGTAGACCTCCACGCGCGGTATGTCACAGGTCAGCCGGCTCGTCTGAAATCAAAATTGAATTGACGTTACCTAAGTATATAAGATTCTTTAGGAGTTGTACCTCGCTTAAGTTATTTCGACCATAGGAAAAAAAATGGCGGCCATTTGAAAAAAATAGCGTTTTTTTCATCGATTTTTCGACTTCATCGGCCAAGTAAAAATATTTATAGTGGATGGATCGGAATAAAAGTGGTACAACTCCTAGAAAATTTAGTTAACTTGGAACTTCGTCGGAAACAAAGAATCACGGCAATCGGTTCAGTAGATTTGAAGTTACCATACCGCACGATAAAAAAAAAGTCATTTCGAGATGAACGTGTTTGAAGTTTTGGTTCAGATGGCTCTGAGTACTATGGGACTTAACATCTGTGGTCATCAGTCCCCTAGAACTTAGAACTAGAGATGGGCAAAACTGTTCTTTTCAGAGATCGGATCCGAACTGTTCACTCCCTGAAATGAACTAGGTCTTTTTCATGACTCACCACTCATTCACAATAGAAAATAAATGGAAGGCACATTGCCCTTTAAATTTGGTTTATTCCAGTACTATACCTGTATTTTGATCCTATTTTGAAGTAACACAGATAATGAGTAAGAATTTTGTATTGTTTATTGAAATTTCCACGATATGACAAAGTTTTTGATTATCGATTTATTTTGCACTATCGTGGTTTTTTGGGTGATCGGAAAATGTTGTAACTTGAGATTTACATTAACAATGTATTTGGCTATAATGTATTAAAATTTCATTAACCTCGTACAAATACATCCCAAGCCACATATTTTTAAAGTGAACATTTCCTTCCGAAGACGCCCAAAATCGCAAAATCCGTACTACAATTAGAAAAAAAATATAAATTTGACTGTAAGACCAAAGTGCTGCATATAGCCTTATGCAGAATAAAACAAGGAAAATATTGGTGTATCACATTTTGCGATACGTTTATTGGTTCGCTCGTAATTAAAGTGTAAATTCGAGTGTCCATAATAAAAAATCCTATGGTAAGAGGAGTCGTCAGGAATCTCATCTGATCAGTTTAAACAAATATAAATAAAATAAAAACAAATGATGTATACATAACATAATTATGTGATATACATATCGGTATTAGTACGAAGAACAATATCCAGAATAGACGAACTCCGATGCAGAGGCGCTGAGTCAAGCTGGTCGAGCCGCGAGCTGTATTGCTGCGTGAGCTAAGACCGCAGAGACCAGAGTGACACCTGAGTTGCTTTGCTCAACGCTCTGGCTAGAGTCGAGAACGGTGGGGTGAGCGTAGAGCGAGCGAGTTCCGAGGGTGGGGGAGCGGTGAACGGCCACCACTAACCCGCTCCGAGACAAATCGTCCGTTCTCTTGCGAGCAGGTTGTTGCAATTAGTTCTTATGTTCTCCGCTAGGAGGCTCTCTGTCCTGTTGCTCGCATCAACTGCCCAGAGGGCAGGACGTGCGACTGAAACGTTCGACGGAGTGCGATGCTAAGTTAAGGTGCGCCAGACACTGCACGTGGCAGAGGAAGCACAGAGACGGCACGGCATATGTGAAACACAAAATCCAATGGAGCACTGCACAATGCAGGCAGCCAAGGCAGAAGCAGGGCAGAGGCCGGCGCCGGCTGTGTTGTGTGGCGTGCAGTGTGCTCTGACCAGCAGAGGCCCCGCTGACCTGCTCCGACTCTCTCTCTCTCTCTCTCTCTCTCTCTCTCTCTCTGCTGCGTGAAACGTTTGGAGCTACCGTTCTTTTTTTCTGAATCACTGATTGTTCACTCCTTTGAAAGATTCAACTCTATAAAACAGTTCAGGAGCGGATCCCCCATCTCTACTTAGAACTACTTAAACCTAACTAACCTAAGGACATCACACACATCCATGCCCGAGGCAGGATTCAAACCTGCGACCGTAGCAGTCGCCTGGTTCCGGACTGAGCACCTAGAACCGCTAGACCACCGCGGCCGGCCGTTTGAAGTTTTGACTACATATAAATGCAATGCTATGCAACGTACGTTCAATCTGCTATTCCGGGTCCATAAACTAGTCCTTCCTCTTCCTCATAGAGGGCGTTCTGCTCGATCTGGGCCATCCTGCGCTGCTCCAGAGCCGCTCGTACGGGCGGTGAAAAGCGGTTTTCGGCCGCTTGAATCCGGTGGTCGTCCGAATGCTTGGCGAACTGCGTCGAATAGACTTCCAGGGTGACGTCCATCATTGTCATGGTCTTCAGAATTGCTGGATACCCTTCGTTGAAGTTGGTGACTGCCAGGAAAGTCGCAATCTCCGCAGTCTTCGCACCAGAATGCAAACGCCTGGGGGCTAACTTCCAAACACACGCGTTCAAACTTTCATTTGAATTTTGTGTGTTTCCTCCCAAGCACCGGTACAATAACTCGTCCTCCGAGAGAAAAAAAACTGGCGCGTGAAAAAGGCCGATTTCAGGCAGGTACGTTTTTTTGTTCAACCGCGAATAACAAACATTTCCGTTCCGTATTCGGGAAAACCATTTCAGGGGTGGATTCTAAACACTTTTATGGATCCAAAAATGCAATTTAAAAAAAATCGATTTTTTGAACCTCCCCTTAATTACGTGAGGGACTTCCTTTAAAATTTTGGATCCCCTTTTCCCCCTTTTTCGTTTCTTTTAAGCAATGAATAATACACTCATGGAACACAAACATATTATTATTTGACGAGAGCACTGTTGCTCAAATTTTAAAAGTTGTTTGTGGTTTCATGTAACTTTTACCATTCTGATGAAGATAGTCTTAGAATTATCGAAAGATAGATAGTGCGGTTTAAAAAAAAAAACTGTGTGCAACCGGTGGACTGACTATTATATTCTGTATAATTTCTTATACGGGCACTGAGCTCACAGCCACAAAATGTTTAAAATAAAACATCATGAATAATACATTTCAATAAAACCATGTTTTATTTGTAAAGTGTATTAAGCAGTGTTTTTAACACATAACTAAAAAAAATTTATTTTAAACATGCCAACCCTTACGGACGGACAGACATCAATGGACAAAAAGGTTCCACGGGAATAGTATTAACTGTTCACACCTACCTCTGAATTATTGACCTTATATAGGGGTATACATATACATTAAATGTCAATTAACCCGAGATGTTAATATCTCAAGGCGGGTTACGTCGCAATCTCTCTATAGGTATATTAGGGATCAAAGCTTAAAACTCTTCAGGCTGAGCGTATCTTACGTAGCTCGTAGTCCAAGGAAATTCCGATCGCGTCTAACCACACCTCTGTATATCCCAAAATTAGTAGAGAGGTTGACTCCGCTCTAGCGGTCAATTTGTGGGCACTGAATATTATAAATACTTCAGAAAAATTGTCTTTTGGTGTAATTACGTGAGTTGAGACCAGAGATACTATTCTATTCGTTTATCCGTTACTATGTGAACCAAGGATGACTTAACACCAAGATCGGTAAACACAATTATCTCTGGTAATCGTATTAAAGTTCTCAAATGCAGGAAATTATTCATCATGTAATTTGTGCTAAATTTAGACGCCTCTTGAATAACAAAACTGCTAATATTTCACTGATGTACCCTATCAGATCGCCATGCTTAGAAATCATTCCTATATCCACAGTTAATAGCACTTCTCGTAAACTCGGTAAGTCAGATTAAACATTGATTTCTTGCAGGTATATAAATTTTCATTCAGTAAAAGTCACCGCTCTTCCTGATCTTCACACACCTCAGTATAAATAAACTGGAACCATCAATTTTCAAAATAATTAAATCTTAACACTTTTCTTTTAGAAGAAACACGTTTTGTTTCGTAAGAACATACACAAATGACTGCCATGTAAGCTTTTCAACGTACATCTGCCATCAAGCGTGGCCCTTTTAGAACAGTTAACATCGAACTCTGACAGAGTAGTGAAGTTACAACATTACATTTTCGTTTATTAAAAGTAATTTCGTTATTAAAAACATAGGCCCGCGTAGCTGCTGCGCCGCTCATGAAACATAATAAACAAACAAACATACACACACACACACACACACACACACTCACACTTTTAGGTTTCAAAACAAATCATCATAATTTATACAAACATTGTCCGTGTTATATTACACTTAACATGAATAAGTTCAGACGGATATTCGCCATATGTCATTGCTGCACTAACTGATACTGTAAAAAACCCTGCATCAGTACAAAACTTTACTTACTAAGATGATGAAAGACAGTTTGTTTGCACTTCCTTCAAACCGTATGATTACGTAGCTTTTAAATCTCTTGAGTTATATGATCACTAAAAAAATTCCTGTTGGTGAACTTCAGCTTAGCTTCCTTCCACAAACGCTTAAATTCTTGCTCGCTCGCCGTTTAACTCACACATTGCGAAAGTTTTGATAGAAACTTATGTTGAACACAATAACATCGGCTTTATATGCGCTGCAGAATATCACGACTGACTCACTGATTGACACCCGGTGATTTCGATCGCCGTGGTAGAGAACTCTCCGAATGAAATTTCACACTTGTGCGGCTCTTGTTTCAAATTGGAGACTCCCGGGAACGCACATGACTAAGTTCAGTTCAGAGAGATCATAAAGATAGTTGGGATTAATAATATAAAACAAAATGTTATCCATTATAATAATGTACAATAGTGTCCAAAATTAAAACAACAACCGGCTGTTTCCCCGATCTGTGTCTAATTCACGATATAATCATACAAACCGTCAACAACGTCGTTGCGGTCGTGTTCTGAGTGGAAGATGGCGTCCCGATAGACGGTCAACCACACCAGCAATGGCGTCAGGGCTCCTATCAAACGGGTTAGTATTTGCAGGGTAGTCCCGCATCCACAATCGCTGTGTACGCAGTCACAGACGGTGCAGTATGGCACAGAGAAGACGCCAACACTCTCTCCTGTGGAGAGCCTTAGGAAAAATGGAAACATGAGAGTGTCAAACTGAAGTGGCCCGATGGCTTAATGTGAATCGTTCTGTTGTTTCTCGCATAAGGGGACAGTTTATAGAGACCGAAACTGTATCCGAGAGACTAGGACAGGGCTGACCACGTGTGACATGAGACAGAGTGGACTGTAAGGACACGGCGGTATCGCCTTAGTACTGCACTGCAACTGGCATCCGACATCTGACCTCGGAGCATCCGCTGGACGTGTTGTATCGACGCAAACGGTGTAAAGAAGGCTTCAGCAGAATGGCCTTTATTGTTGGAGATCTGCTGTCTATCTTTGGGGTGTCTTCACAGAAGGGAACGACTAGAGCGGACCCGTCAACATGCCACCTGGACGGTCGAACGGAGGGCTCATGTTCTTTTCGCATATGAATCCCTATTTGGTCTTGAGAGTGATTCTCGATAGATTGGCAACTGGGGGGCACGTGGAACACGATTTCGGGACCCAAACATTATGGAAAGAGACCGATACCAAGGAGGATCTCTAACGGTGTGGGCAGCAATTATATTGACCACTCGAACACCTCTTCATTAAATCCGGGTGAATGAGCAAGAATTACCTGCTGTCACGTACTGTGAAAAGATCTTGGGGTCTCATGCGCGGTTGTTGCGAGGTGCTGTGGGCCCAGACTTCGTATTGATGGACGATGATGCTCGACCTCACAGAGCACTGGTGGCTGATGTTTTTTTGGAAACAGAAGATACTGCACGCATGACGTGGCCTGCTCCCTCTCGCGATTTGAATCCCACTGAGCATGTCTGGGATGGACTAGGGAGACGGGTTGCATCACGTCTACATCCACCAACCACTCTCCACGACTTGTGAGCAGCTCTGCAGGAAGAATGGGCATTATTGCCTCAAACATGAGATTGATGACATCATTCACAGCGTGTCCCGTCGTTGTCTGCCCTTTATTGGTGCTAGAGGTGGTCATGCCCCATACTGATCACATTGACCAGTTGTCAGAATGTGTATGCAAATCTGAAAAGTAGGAAAAGAACGAATAATGGCTTTCTACCGTTATGCATGTTGTAGCTGATTACGTTATGTATTCTTCACATTGTTATTTACTATCACTTGTTTATACTGTTTCGTGACGCAATTAACGCAACCATGGAAAATTTTGTTGCTTTAAATTTGGACATGAGTGTATATCCTTTGAATTAAAAACATTGACGTGGAATTTCCACTGTCCCTCCCCATCCTGCCACCCGTTCAAATGAGATTTGTTGAAATTTTGCTGGATCCCTTCTCTCCACCCCCACCCATTTTGCTGCTACGGTCGCAGGTTCGAATCCTGCCTCGGGCATGGATGTGTGTGATGTCCTTAGGTTAGTTAGGTTTAAGTAGTTCTAAGTTCTAGGGGACTGATGACCACAGTAGTTAAGTCCCATAGTGCTCAGAACCATTTGAACCCACCCATTTTGAGCTCACATAACTAATGAACATCCCCTTAGAATATTATATCAGCATACACAAATTTCAAGGGCAACGGCCTTGCCGCAGTGGATACACCGGTTCCCGTCAGATCACCGAAGTTGAGCGCTGTCGGGCGTGGCCGGCACTTGGCTGGATGACCATCCGGGCCGCCATGCGCTGTTGCCATTTTTTGGGGTGATGCCAATTGAGGAGCTACGCGACTGAATAGTAGCGGCTCTGGTCAAAGAAAACCTTCATAACGACTGGGAGAGCGGTGTGCTGACCGCACGCCCCTCCTATCCGCATCCTCAACTGAGGATGACACGGCGGTTAGATGGTCCCGATGGTGCCACTTGTGGCCTGAAGGTGGAGTGCATTATACACAGTTTTCAAACACGACGGTATAGTGTGTAGTCTGCATGTATACTATCTGATCAAGAGCACTCAGCGCCCGCAGCTCGTGGTCTAGTCGCTAACGTTGCTGCCTCTGGATCATTGGGTCGCGGATTCGATTCCCGGCCGGCTCGGGGATTTCCTTCAGTCGGGGACTGGGTGCTTGTTTTGTCCTCCTCATTTCATCATCATTCGGGAAGACTGGCGAGACTGGACAGTGAAAAGATTGGGAATTTGTTCAGGGGCTGATAACAATGCAGTTGAGCGCCCCAGAAACCAAATATCATCATCATCATCATCATCAAAAGTATTCCAACTCTTATTAGTATGTAATAACAACGGCTAATAATGGCTTGAGCTCCACAGGGGACACTGGATGTCTTGGGGGGAAAGGCAGCCTATTCAGCCTCAAGAGCCCAGACCAGTGAAGGTAATGCTGTTCAGCATTGGGTTATGGAGCGAAATCGACGTTCTAACTCACCCCAAAGCTGTCACATTGGACTTAGGTCGGGACTCTGGGCAGGCCAGTTCATTTCATATTAAGGTGCACAAACCATTGCCTCATAGATGTTGATTCTACATCTACATCTACATGGTTACTCTGCAACTCACACTTAAGTTCCCGGCAGAGGGTTCATCGAACCATTTTCATACTACTTCTCTACAATTCCACTCTCGAATGGCGCGTGGGAAAAAGGAAAACTTAACTCTTTCCGTTCGAGCTCTGATTTCTCTTATTTTGTTATGATGGTCATTTCTCCCTACGTGGGTGGGTGTCAACAAAATATTTTCGCATTCAGAAGAGAAAGTTGGTGATAGAAATTTCGTAAATAGATCTCGCCGCAAAGAAAACCGCCTTTGTTTGAGTGACTGTCACCCCAACTCGCGTATCATATCAGTAACACTCTCACCCCTATTGCGCGATAACATGAAACGAGCTGCCCTCTTTGCACTTTCTCGATGTCCTCCGTCAATCCTACCTGTTAAGGAATCCACACCGCGCAGCAGTATTCCAGCAGAGGAAGGACAAGTGTAATGTAGGCTATCTCTTGAATGGGTTTGTCGCATCTTCTAAGTGTTCTGTCAACAAAACACAGAATTTGTTTCGCCTTCCCCACAATATTATCTAAATGGTCTTTCCAATTTAAGTTACTCGTAATTGTAATTCCTAGGTATTTAGTCGAATTGACAGCCCTTAGATTTGCGCGATTTATCGTATACACAAAATATATGGGATTTCTTTTAGAACCCCTGTGGATGACCTCACTCTTTTGTTTAGAACCAGTTTCCTCTTTTCGCACCATTCATAAAATCTCTCTAGATCATTTTGTAATTGGAATTGATCGTCTGATTATTTTACTAGACGGTAAATGACAGTGTCATCTGCAAAGAATCTAAGGGGGCTGCTCAGATTATCACTTAGATCATTTATGTAAATCAGGAACAGCAGAGGGCCTATGACACTACCTTGCGGAACGCCAGATATCACTTCTGTTCTACTCGATGATCTACCGTCTATCACTACGAACTGTGACCTCTCTGAGAGGAACTCACGAATCCAGTCATACAACTGAGACGATACTCCACGTGCACGGAATTTGATTAATAGCCGCTTGCGAGGAACGGTATCCAAAGCCTTCTGGAAATCTATGAATATGGAATCGATCTGAGATTCCTTGTCGACAGCACTCATTACTTCATGGGAATAAAAAGCTAGCTGCGTTGCACAAGAACGATATTTTCTGAATCCGTGTTGGTTATATATCAATAAGTCATTTTCTTCAAACCGAGCGAGGTGGCGCAGTGGTTAGCACACTGGACTCGCATTCGGGAGGATGACGGTTCAATCCCGTCTCCAGCCATCCTGATTTAGGTTTTCCGTGATTTCCCTAAATCGCTTCAGGCAAATGCCGGGATGGTTCCTTTGAAAGGGCACGGCCAATTTCCTTCCCAATCCTTCCCTAACCCGAGCATGAGCTCCGTCTCTAATGACCTCGTTGTCGACGGGACGTTAAACTCTAACCACCACCACCACCACCACCACCACCACCACCACCATTTTCTTCAAGGTGATTCATAATGTTCGAGTACAGTATATGCTCCAAAATCGTACTGCAAATTGAGGTCAGTGATGTGGGTCTGTAATTCAATGGGTTACTCCTATTTGCTTTCTTGAATATTGGTGTCACCTGTGTTACTTTCCAGTCTTTAGGAACAGACCTTTCGTCAAGTGAGCGGTTGTATATGATTGCTAAGAAAGGCACTACTGTGTCTCCATGCACTGAAAGGAACCTGATTGGTATACCATGTGCATCGGAAGACTTGCCTTTCTTAAGTGATTTGAGATGTTTCGCAACACCTAAGATATCTCCTTTTATGTCACTCATGTTAACAGCTGTTCTGGTTTCGAATTCTGGAGTATTTTCTTCGTCTTCTTTCGTGAAGGAATTACGGAAAACTGTGTTTAGTAACTCCGCTTTAGTGGCACCATCATCGGTAACATTTCCATCGCTATCGCGCAGTGACGGTATTGACTGCTTTTTGGCACTGGTGTACTTTACATACGACCAGAATCTCTTTGGGTTTTCTACCATATTTTGAGACAGTGTTTCATTGTGGACACTATTAAAAAAATGGTTCTGAGCACTATGAGACTTAACATCTGAGGTCATCAGTCCCCTAGGCTTAGAACTACTTAAACCTAACTAACCTAAGGACATCACACACATCCATGCCCGAGGCAGGATCGGACCTGCGACCGTAGCGGTCGCGCGGTTCCAGACTGAAGCGCCTAGAACCGCTCGGCCGGCTTGGACATCTGTCATTGGCATTGTACTCCTATGTCGCTACCAACTAAACTGCCGTTTTTCTGTTCTACGATCGTTTCTTGAGTCTTGGTCATTGACCGGAAACTTAGGATCCGATTATGTACTTTATGCTGGACATTGACACGGACATAGAACCTTGCCTTACCCAATGAATATCAAGACACGATTCACGCTTCTCCCTCACAGTTTCATTTCCGTTTGTAATTGTCTCCTGCTTTCCGAACCTCAGATTCTCGTGAAAACCTAGAGGGACTAGCGCTCCAGGAAGAAAGGATTGCTAATCCTGCCAGATATGTGGAGGCGCTTATGAGAGTTTCATAAAACAGAAGAGAGGTTCCGGCGGAAGTAAAGCTGTGAGTAGTGGATAGCTCAGTCGCTAAGAGCATTGCCCGCGTATGACGAAGTTCCGAGTTCGAGACTGTCTTGCATACAGTTTTATTCTTCCAGGAAAAAATGTCAACGTCCGTGCGGATGTGTGTGACATTCCGTATGAGTAGTTCTAGATTGAAGTGAGTGTAATGGATGCGTGCATATTTCAGTGTTGCTTTAGCGTTGGACGATGACTATGACGATGACGGTGGTGGTGGTGGTGGTGGTGACGATGATGATGAGAGAATGGAAAGGGTGAAACCCGGAGCTTTCCATAGGTTATTCGTCTCATATAATAGCAAGTAGACAGCCAAGCTCGAAGTCCCTATCCGACGGACGGATCACCATGAGCATTATTACATGCCCAGTGTGCGGATGGATTTGGAATTTAATTCAGGATATGGGCGTAAAGACTGGTGACCCGGGACTTCAAATCACCACCTCTCCTCCCTTGCCGGCCAAATACTGGCAGTGAAAAATTTCCACCACCGGGATTCGAACAGACTTCTCTGAATCTAGTGCCACCACACTAGCGTTCGTTTGTGACCTCGGCTACAGAGTCGAGGCCCACGAGAAATACAGAGTGTGAGGCGTACGCACGACAGCTCTTACGAATTCCCTCTCCGGAGGGGAGCGAGTTATTATTTCAGACGAGTTTAATAATTCTTGAGTGCATGTTTAAATCCATGCAAGTTATCGTGACACACGACAAAATTAAGGCCTTTAGTGGGTACCTTTTCAAATAAATACTGTTTTCCCGTGGGCCCTGCACGGAGCCGACCGTTCGTGACTTACGCCGGACAAGCCTACTTGAGTGACGTCACATGTCCGTTGCAGGGCCCGTATATCTCACTTGGCCCCGCACAGAGGACGGTTATGTGCCAGGAAGTTTCATAAGAGCGCACACTCCTCTGCACAGTGAAAGATTCTCTCTCGAAGTTGAAACTTTACTCTGTTATCCGCCTACATGTTTTCGCCGGCTGCATATTTGCCGTCGGCGCTCGCGCGGGCCCAGCCGGCGGCTGGCTGGCTGATGGTCTGATCATCCGGGCAGCGGCGTCAGCCGCCGCGTCGCCCCGGTAAGCCCTGGAGAACTTCGGCGCCACTTTGGCCAACTTGTGTTCCTCGGGCGCTCGGAATTCCGCGCGCGGCCGCGATATTAAGTAGCCCGCTCCGGCGAAAGCTTTGCTCGTCACGCTCGATAAAACACTGGGGAGGCAGCTGCCCCGCTGGGTGGCTGGCCCGGCGAAACGGCGGCAAGAAACGCCCTGTCGTCCGCACGTGGAACGGCGCACTTCGCCACACTTCGCAGCTGTTGTTCCTTGCAGCCCCCTGAGTTTCTGGTACATCGCCTCCTCTATTTCACCGAACAAGACGGCGGTCTAAGCAGTACCACGATATGAAGACATACCCCACTGAGTGGTATTGGCTTGAGCTAATGGACGTACATCAAGGTTTCCTCTATTTCGGCACACTGTTGCCCTTCGTTGCCAAGACGATAGTCATGTACGAGGGTGAGTCAAATGAAAACCTTAAATATTTTTTAAATATTATTTATTGTGCAGAAGTGGTACCAAGTTGTATCACTTTTCAACATAATCTCCCCCACGCTCAATGCAAGTCCTCCAGCGCTTACAAAGTGAATAAATTCCTTTAGAAAAAAATTCTTTTGGTAGTCCGCGCAACCTCTCATGCACCGCGTGGCGTACGTCTTCATCAGAACGGAACTTCTTTCCTCCCATTGCGTCCTTGAGTGGTCCAAACATATGGAAATCACTTGGCGCCATTCCTTGCTCGCTCTCTTCGTTTCCGGTTGGTAGATGTGAACCCAGGTTTCGTCCCCAGTAACGATTCCTGCAAGGAAGCCATCACCTTCTCGTTCAAAGCGCCGAAGTAGTTCTTCACAAGCATCAACACGTCGTTCTCTCATTTCAGGAGTCAGCTGCCGTGGCACCCATCTTGCAGACACTTTGTGAAATTGGAGCACATCATGCACAGTGTGGTGTGCTGACCCATGAGTAATCTGTAAACGTGCTGCAAAGTCATTCAGTGCCACTCGGCAGTTTTCCTTCACTATGGCTTCAACTGCTGCAATGTTCTGTGGAGTGGCAACTCGTTGTCCCTGACCTGGACGAGGAGCATCTTCCACTGAAGTCACACCATTTGCGAACTTCCTACTCAATTCGTAGACTTGCTACTGTGACAAACATGCGTCACCGTACTGAACCTTCATTCGTCGATGAATTTCAATAGGTTTCACACCTTCACTGCGCAAAAACCAAATGACAGATCGCTCTTCTTCCCTGGTGCAAGTCGCAGGTGGGGCGGCCATTTTTATACTGATACTGCGTCGGCATGTGTGCATCTGCACTATGCTGCCACCTACAAGCCATTCTGCACGCTGTTTGTAGCACGCTTACCAACTTACAGGATAACGGCGCGAAATTTCGATTTGTTATTACAAATTTAAGGTTTTCATTTGACTCACCCTCGTATATACCAGCTTGTGGAATACCTTTTACCTTCTATCTTCAGAACTGGAAGTCAAGTTTTGAACGCTAAAGGCTGGTAACGAATAATCATTTCTTTTATTTTAATAATTTTCTGTCTTTGTGATCGCGACTTCGCTTGCGTACGCAAGTGTCTCATATATTTATAAAATATAACAGACAGTTTTCCATTATGGATGTGGAATGGGTCTGCGATGAATAAATGATTTCATGAGCACTTCAGGACATGTGGGAACTTGTCACAGTGATGCGGGCTGGTGAATCTGAAGATCAACTGAATGTCACTTACAAGGAAATGTGCTAAATATTGACTGAAGCGCCAAAGAAACTGATATAGCCATGCGTATTCAAATGCAGATATGTAAGCAGGCAGAATGCGGCATTGCGGTCGGCAGCTCCTATTTAAGACAAGTGTCTGCCACAGTTGGTAGATCGGTGACTGTTGCCACAATGGCAGGTTATCAAGATTTAAATGAGTTAGAACGTGGTGTTACAGTCGGCGCACGAGTGATGAGACACGGAATCTCCGAGGTAGCGATGAAGTGGGGATTTTCTCGTACAACCATTTCGCGAGTGTACCGTGAATATATACCCTTGATGACTCCACGACTCTAAGCTTCACGCCTCGCCTGGAACCATCATTACCGACATTGGACTGTTGATGGCTGGAAATATGTTGCCTGGTCGTACGAGTCTCGTTTCAAATAGTATCGAGTGAATGGACGTGTATGGGTATGGAGACAACCTCATGAATCCATGGACCCTGTATGTCAGCTGGGGACTGTTCAAGCTGGTGGAAGCTCTGTAATGGCGTGGGGCGTGTGCAGTTGGAGTGATATGGGACCCCTGATACGCCTAGATACGACTCTTGCAGGTGACACGTACATAAGCACCCTGTCTCGTCACCTCCATCCACTCATGTCCATTGTGCCTTCCGACGGATTTGGGCAGTTTCGGTAGGACAATGCGACACCCTACACGTCCAGAATTGCTACAGAGTGGCTTCAGGAATACTCTTCTGAGTTCAGACACTTCCGCTGGCCACCAAACTCCCAAGACATGTTCATTATTGAGCATATCTGGGATGCCTTGCAACGGGCTGTTCAAAAGAGATCTCCACTGCCTTACACTCTTACGGATTTATGGACAGCCTTGCAGGATTCATGGTGTCAGTTCCCTCGAGCACTACTTCAGACATTAGTCGAGTCGTGTTGCGGCACATTCTGCGCGTTCGTGGGGGCCGTCCACGTACCAGTTTCTTTGGCTCTTCAGTGTATAACGATTTTCAGAAATAAGGAAATGGTTCAATTTTTATTACAGCAAGACATGTTTCAAGTTGCCTAGTTACTCATCATCATTAAAAATGTGAACCACCTGATGAGTCGCTTTTTGCTATTGTGAAAAGCCTTTACATCTAATAATGTTACAAGTTCCGACGATGGCAGCGTAGATCTGTCAAATCAGTAATAAAAAGAATTACTAGTGATCTTGTCAACTTGAATCTTCAAGAATAATATAGCCTTCAGATCGTCCCCAACACGACGCCACGTCGAACATATATTTTCCTTAATACGGACTGACGAAACTGATGTTCGGTCTATGACCTCTTTCCGAAACTGCTGAGAACATATTTTGATATGTTTGGTCGGTTTCCAATCATTTCTTCACAAAAAATAGTTCAAATGGCTCTGAGCACTATGCGACTTAACTTCTGAGGTCATCAGTCCCCTAGAACTTAGAACTACTTAAACCTAACTAACCTAAGGAAATCACACACATCCATGCCCGAGGCAGGATTCGAACCTGCGACCGTAGCGGTCGCTCGGTTCAGACTGTAGCGCCTAGAACCGCTTAGCCATCCCGGCCGGCATTTCTTCACACGGTACAAGTATTCACCCAGAGAGGTTTTGAAGTTAAATGACAGAAATAAAAGCACTACAGTTAAAGTAAAGAACACAACAAAAATGCATGTATGTAAAAGAAAATATCGCTTGAACGAGTCCACTTTCATCAAGTTTGTGACGTCATGACCACTCCCTCATTATACCTCCATGAGCATTCAGCAATGTGTTACGGTCTTTGGCCCCAAAACACACTGACGAAATTATTGTCCCGGTGTAAAGTTCATTCTCGCGATCCGGTTGGCACACTGAGCAACACAGATAAGAGACTACTTGTGCTTCACGCTATTACAGTATTCCACGTCAAATGAATACAGGAAAGAAATTCGTGTTGTAGGGGTATCCCTCCCCTATATTGTTTCTACCCAAATAACGTCATGTATACACCAAATTTAGTTGAAACTGCTTTAGGCGTTACAAGGGGTATGCCGATATGGCACTATCCAGCAGGCCAGCGGTCTGAGGCGCTGCAGTCATGGACCGTGCGGCTGATCCCGCGGAGGTTAGAGTCCTCCCTCGGACATGGGTGTGTGTGTTTGTCCTTAGGATAATTTAGGGTAGGTAGTGTGTAAGCTTAGGGACTGATGACCCTAGCAGTTAAGTCACACACAATTTCACACACATTTGAACATTTGAAGTATCCTGCACTCGCCCTCCACACACCTACATGTGAAGCATCGTCGGAAATGTCACCAGCGAACCCGAAAACTATCGATTCGGCACTAATATCGGAATAGTTTCATACCTTACGGCTTCTCGTACCTCCAATCCCCACCCCTGTGGAAGGGAGATGGTTCTTACCCTCTCAGTGCCTTTTACCAGATTTATACCAGGTTTCGTTGAAATTATTCCAGTGGTTTTGGAGGAGATTTGAATGTACATACATATATACATACATAATGACACGTCGCTTTTGCGGAAAAAATGTTATAGAACTAGTCCTGAAGAAGAAGAAGAAAACAACAACAACAACAACAACAACAAAAGTAAAACACAGATAGTGGGATGTAGTAGAACTAAATTAGGTTTGCTTAGGGAATTAGAGTGGGAAATGAGATATTACAACTAATAGATGAGCTTTGCTATTTGGGCGGCAAAATAACTGATGATGGCCGAAATAGAGATGATATGAAGTGCAGATTGGGAATAGTAAGAAAAGCATTTCTGAAAAGGTAGTGAGTGTTAGAGACTCATGTTACTAAATGAGTCACTAAAAGCAGAATTTAAAAACTTTTTTTTTTAAATTGGGATTCATTAACATGTAACACAAGCTTATTAGAAAATTATTTCTGAAGTGTAGCCTTGTATGGAAATGGAAACCTGGACGATAAGCAGTTCAGCCAACAAGAGGATCGAAATTTTTCTAATGTCGTGCTACAGAAGAATACTGAAGCTTAGAGGAGTATATTGAGTAATTAGTGAAGTGGTACTGGGTCGAATGGAGAATAATGAAACTTACGGCAAAACTCCCTCAAATTAGTTGTACACGTCCTGAGACATCAAGAAACTAATTTTGGTAATAGAAGGGAGTGTATACATCCTGTAGTGAAGGCAGCAGAGGATCAAATATGCACAAAGGCCCGGCCCGCCTCAGGAGAAAATACAAAAATGCAGTAAACGAAGTAGGCAAGAAGGGGGTTTTGACGTCTGAAGTGAGACTGGCAGAAATTGCAAAATGGGAATCTATCGTAGGATGCATGGCTACGGGAAAGATACTGCTTACAAGAAAATTAGAAAGATCCCTGGCAGAGAAACCTCTTGATTGAAATTTAAGAGTGCAGATGGCAAGCAAGTACTAAGCAAAGAAGGAAAAGCTGAAGGTGGAAGGAGGGGCAAGAAAGAGAAGAGAATACAGATTTCTGTAAGACAGGTGATATAATACTGCTAGAAAATTTTTACGTCTCACTGAAAGGAGCTAGTCAAAATAAGACCCCTCGAGTAGCCGACATTCCCTCAGAAGTTTTGAGATCGTTGGGAGAACAAGTCAGGACAATACTATTTCACCTGGTACACAAAACATATGACACTGGCGAAGTACTATCAGTTTTCGAGAACAGTGTAGTAATTCCTATTTCAAAGGAATACCTTTACTTTACTTTAGTAAGTCATGGTTGCAAAATACTGACACAAATTATTTACAGAAGTATGAAAGAACTAGTAGAAGTTGATCTCGGGGAAGATCAGTTTGAGTTCCGGAGAAATGAAGGAACACAAGAGACAGGTTGAAGAAAGCCAAACCTACATTTATAAAATTTTTAGATTTAGAGAATGCGTTTGACAATTTTGACTAGACTGCGTTCTTCAAAATTCTGAAGATAACATGGATAGAATACAAAGAGCGAACAGTTATTTACAACTTTCACAGAAACCGTACTGTAGTTATAAGAGCTGAAAAACATAAAAAGAAGCAATAGTTGACAATGGAGTGAGACTGGGTTGTAGGCTACTCCGATGTTAATCAATATCCACACTGACCATGCAGTAAAGGGAACAAGTAGAAATTTGGGAAGATGGTCAATGTTCAGGGAGAAGATATAAAATATTTGAGGTTTTCCAATGACATTATAATTTTTACAGAGTCGGCTAAGGACCTCGAAGAGCAGTCGAATGATATGGATGGTGTCTCGAAGAAAGATTTTAAGAAGAACATCAACAAAAGTAAAACAAAGGTAGTGGAATGTAGTAGAATTAAGTCAGACAAAAGTGAGGGAATTAGATTAGGATAGGAGAAAATAAAAGCAGTAGATGAATTTCGCAATTCTATTTGGGGAGTAAACTGACTGAGGATAGCCAAATTAGGAGGACCTAAAAGTATACTCTCAATAGCAAGAAAGGCGCTCAAGAAACACCGAAGTTTATTAACACCGAACGTAAATTTAAATGTTAGGAAGTCTTCTCAGAAGGCACCAGTAAACCCCGATTCTTTAAAGTAGCAGACTCTCAGGTATAAAAAGGCTTCAAACGTCTCATTACGTTATAACTGAGTTAATGTGCTAAATTTTGAAAAAAGTTTGAAGAAGGTTTAAAATTATGTGTAAAGTTTATTGGTAGCCGCTAACAGCTCATTCTCAGATATACTGGATGAATAAAATGGTTCGCCCGCATCTCGTGGTCGTGCGATAGCGTTCTCGCTTCCCACGCCCGGGTTCCCGGGTTCGATTCCCGGCGGGGTCAGGGATTTTCTCTGCCTCGTGATGGCTGGGTGTTGTGTGCTGTCCTTAGGTTAGTTAGGTTGGTTTAAGTAGTTCTAAGTTCTAGGGGACTGATGACCATAGATGTTAAGTCCCATAGTGCTCAGAGCCATAGCCAATAAAATGGTTCAAATAGCTCTGAGCGCTATGGGACTTAACATCTGAGGTCATCAGTCCCCTAGACTTAGAACTACTTAAACCTAACTAACCAAAGAACATCACACACATCCATGCCCGATGCAGGATTCTAACCTGTGACCGTAGCAGCAGCGCGGTTCCGGAATGAAGTGCCTAGAACCGCTCGGCCACATTGGCCGGCTGGATGAATAAAGTTCAGGTATTTGTGCACAGTCAGTTACACTGTCTAAGACAAACACGCTGTTTCCAACTGTAATACTTCACTTATTATGCTGAACTTTTTACATAAGATTATACTTCTAATCAGTTGATTATGACAGCGTTTTAATGTTTTTAAATTCAGTCAATAATTATGTGAAGTAGATAAGAAAATAATACGAGCTTTTGAAATATGGTGCTACAGAAGAATGCTAAAGATTATGTGGGTAGAAAGGATAGCTACTGAGGAGGAACTGAATGTAATCGCTGTTGAACGGAATTTACAGCACAGTTTGACTAAAAGAAGACCTCGATTGATCGAACGCAATTTGAGTCATCAAGGAAAACTTAATTTTGGAATAGTTGTTGGGTGTGTGGGAGGAAGGGAGAGGGGCGGGGGGAGAAATTGTAGTGGGAGACCAAGACTACAGTAAGTAGATTCAAATGGACGAAGGATGCAGCAGTTAATGCTGAAAAAGAGTCTTGCACAGGATTGGCTAGTGAGAAGAACTGCATCAAATCGCACTTGGGACTGGAAATCAGAACCAGAACAGTTCCAGATTTTCAAGAAGTGTACTTCAGAAAGTATTGTCAGAAACGTGCATTTTGAACACGTCTTTGTCTAATTATACGGGACAAATGTAATTAAGATACAGCTACTCACGGAGCACCAGTGTAGACTGTAATTGTCGTATGGCAGCGAAACTTGGTACACATTCAAATGCGTTGATGCGGAACTGATTTATGCTGAAAAAAATTAGATCCAGTTTTGACCACGGGATGCAGATCCCGCGCTGTGAACGCAAGAAAGAAGAACACAAATGTTTCCACATCCTATGGATTGGGAACAAGGCGTGGACAGTAAAGGTCAAACAAGTGCGAACAGCATAATGTTGATTTTATTATTAACCGCCGTTTACACAGTTTGTTCGATATGAGCACCGGAGACGCCGACAAGATGCTGCACAGCGCCAGATTTGACCTGGTGGCCAACACTGGAACTAATTTTTTCCGGCGTAAATCGGCTCCGCGGTAACGCATTAGAATACGCACCAAGTTTCGTTGCCGTACGATAATCACCTCCCATATTGGACCTTCGTTAGTAGCTGCACTTTAATTATAACCATCCGGTAAATTACGGGTTTCATTGTGTCATTTGGGATGTAGGGATCAACTCGAAATTAGCAGCTGCCCTGTGCTGTAATTGGAACGTTCTGCTGTGTTTCTGCAACTGACGCTATCGCTGATGACAACGAAATGACGGTTCGGGCTCGCCGCAACTAATTTCACATGTGTTCTGATTACCTATTTACTGGCGCCAGATTAGACAGGCCATCAATGGGTGCAAGGAAAATGCTTGCCGTCACCTGCTGGCCTAGCGCCAAAGTTGCGTCGCTCAGTCAAGTTCCCCTGGCGGTGACTTCAGCAGTGACGCATTCGCTTTGGAAAAGTAAACATCAGGAGAGATGTAGTGAAGGTATCCTTCTGGTGAAAGCCGTCACGCTTCAATAGGGTGAATACTCTCGAGGAAGCCGGCTTCGTTGACCAATATGTCTAACAGAAGAGCATCGGTGTCACCTCCGTCAGGTTAGTAAATAATTACTGATCCAGGCTAATGGACGCTCACAAATGTAGGCAAAGCCGGTTTAAGGCCCAAGCGACAGAAGCGGCTGTATGGGGCGCCAAAATGAGAAAAGCGTCACAGACGCCCAAAGGTAAAATGTGTACACAAGAGTGTACCGCGATTAGCAGCGAAAGACGATACGGGTAAAAGTTTACGATAAAAAAAAGAGAGAAATTTTCAGTATTCACTGATGGCTACGAGCTGCCACTGACTTCAGTATGAAATATTGTCCTAGTTAGCATTGCTGTATTCGAAACGTAAACTTTTTAAGTCCCCATGTTGTCGGGCTCAAATTTTACCCAAGGTTTATCTTAACACGAAACCCAATACTGCCTCATACCGATACAAGTGACAATTTACTGTACACTCGTGTCTGCTAAAGGTGGTGTTACACTTGTACTTGCCTTTGAATGCAATGCTATACTCTTATCTGTATTGAATTACGAGTTCTTTCAAACGCCTTCAGATGGTCACGTAAATCTTGATAAGAGTGTATAAGTGGCTGCTCCAATTGCTCAACCGTATCGGTTTTTAAGACGACCGCAGACAGAAAAAACTTGGAGGATTGAGGTCAGGTGATCTTTGAGGTCAGAATACAGACTGTATCTCTTCGGTCATATTTTCGCGTTAACTGTCGAATTTATCAGCAGCAAATGCACTTACCACACTCCCCATTGTCGCACAAGGTAAGGAAGGCTATAGGTGAAATTTGAGCCCAGTTAGAATTTAACATTTCAAATACGTTTATACTAACTAGGACAATATTCCACATTGACGTCAGTAGTGGCTCGCAACCACACATTCTCATTTGTCTCGCCAACACCTTGTTCGAGGATCCATGTGCACGCTACATTTTTGCTTCTGTTATCACAACTTTCATCCATGTCGGTTTTCGGCATTAATTGTTATTCACCTTGTATCCACAAGAAACTTTGTTACAATGTTTATAGATATATAAGTAATAAATCTCATGTGGTTCACAGCTTTGCACAAATATTTTCATCAACAGTGATGAGCGTGCTAGTTAAAATTCATGCTGTCACCATTAATCGAAGACACGTCCACAGGTGTTTTTTTTTTCTTTCGTTTTCGTATCTCACCCTCGACCCCCCCCCCCCCCCCAAAATTAATGTTTACATACGTAAATTTTTTGATCATATTATGAATTATCTACAACTAAAATGGCAATTTTTTACGGTTACGAGTGCTTGCTGCTGAGTTTTTGTCACCTGTAACATACAGCTCACACAATTAAATAGTCTTATGTTCTTATTTCCACCCCACATTTTGGAATAAGTGAAATAATTTCTAACCTGCAGCATTCAGAACTTCCATTATCAAACAGAATAATAACAGAAACTTTCTACTCGCTGTAATAGGCAGCACAGTTTTATTGTAGCTAGAACAGTACAATAAGTCTAGCTCTTCTGCTTTCACTAGAAGCTTTTAACCATCACAGGAATTACCTCAAATGGGAATGGATTGTTACTTCTTTTAATTTTTAACAACGTGGTAAGATACCGAAATGTATTTTTGTTACAGATTTACTATGTGGTAATGGTTTTAAAATAAAAAAGAACTTATTTTCAACGATCGTTAGATTTAGTTTTAAAGGTCGTACCAAGTGGAGACAGCTAGTGTATGGAGGAGGAGGAGGACGACGACGACGACGACGACGACGACGACGGAGCGGGGGGAGAGGCCAAATATGGTACTTCGCTTGTATCGAAAAATGTTCGATAACGGGCCCTTAGGACACCCAGCTTCATATTCACGACCAACAATTCCAGCCTACTTACCAGATGCACCAAGGACAATAGGAAATCTTGGTCTTCGGCGTTTTTGCAAACTGTGCGTTATTTTGCTCACAGCTATTCTCTGTCTGAGGTATACGCATGTAAATACTTCACTCGTAGAAAACTGCACACCCGTAAGTTTGATTTTGGTGGCATACGGAGTTGTGGGAGTAAGCTCTGAGCTTTTCACTGTGTTTTAAGTAGCAGCCCAGTCATTAAAAAAGCCAGCGGAGTAAAGATATTAAAGACGCTTTGGGAGTGCTTTCTGAGAAACAGAATGACGACGAATAATTAATCATTTGAAAAGGGGGTTGCGGGGCAGCTTTTGCTCTGCATTATTCAAATCAATGCTGCCACTCGTGAAAGCTGTACGATTCCATTTACGCAGTTTCCATAGCGGTAATAAATGAGATTCTTCCAGGTATCTATCGATGCAGCCAACAATAATAATGATAATGTCAATAATAATGGTAATAATAATGTTTAGGATATTGCAACGCCTGTGTTGTTCAGAAATACAATGCAAAGTTCCTACGACATTCATGCATGTCCGAAGGACGGGCACTGCAGCGAAAGGTGCCATTATGGAATACATGAAATGTATTCGCAGTTGCGAATATGGACAATCAGCAGGTATATAGTGGACTCGAACCCGAAATCCCCACTTATCGCGAGCAGTCGCCTTACCTTTTTTTGTTATTGTTCGTTGAATTCGTTCATAGCGGACGTCCGATGACACTCGTTGAGGTTGTTCGTTGATCCGTGCACTCAGTTTTTTATTACAGAGGGCAGCTAAACCCTCTGACCGAACACGCTGAGCTACCGTGCCGGCGTACCATTAGGCTATCCCAGCACACTTCACGGCCAGACCCAAACTTCCATACGTCGTCAAACGTGTGCCTACGACCTGCACTCGTACATCCATTGTGTATATTCCCGTACAGGGATACACATTTTGATTGAAAGTCGCTTGCCCGGTGACGCGTAAATACGATATTGCGTTGCGTTTGTTGTTCTGAAGTACGATGCATGTTCCTTCGGACAGATTTCAGCCGTTATGAAATACATGAAATGCATTCGTAGTTGCGGGCATGGTCATCCATCAACTACATAATGGAATGATGACAATGAAAATTTGTGCCGGACCGCTCGCGATAATTGGGAAATACGGTTTCGTGTTCCGGACCGACAGAAACTTCATTGTCGTCATTGTATTATGCAGCTGATGGTTGTCCATATTCGCTAGGGCGAGTACATTTGGTGGTGGTGGTGGTGACGACGAAAAGCTGAAAGAAACAATTAGTCGTAACTTGCTGATGAAGATATAAATAGTAACAAAGTTTGGTAATTACCTGTGAAATGGTCTGCTAGCCGTACTGGTGACGTTATATCCTTGGAAATGTAGTGGACATGAAAGTGATTCATATTTCGTACTAATGGATAGATAGGAAGTTCTACCAACTGGGCTCGAATGGTATTGATGTGGTGTTAAACAATACGCTTAGACGATGTGATTTTGCGATTAGCATGGTTGCAAGGAAAATATCTATAATAAGATAAAGAAAGGGGGGGGAGGAGCGGATAGACCAAAGAGATGTGTGGAGCCGTTCTTTTAGGTTTTTCTTTCCGGGAAAACTGAAAACAGAGCAATGGCCTGAAGTAGGGGGTGCAGTGCTTAGAAGAGATCGGAGTAAACATCCAAAAACAAAGAATTCTTTTAAAAGTGGAATGAAAGAAGTTTTCTTGTATTTTGTGTAAGACCTGCTGTGATTGCTGTATAAATATTAGAAGCTAGGTACCATACCAAGCAATCAAAGATTAGAGAATAAAAAATAAGTGTTGCAACTAGAACTGGAATCGAACTCTCCAACTGAAGTTTACTGACGGAAATTCTACCCAGTGTACTAGCTGTACAGCGCTACTGTTCAGTATTGAAGGAAGAGACCACTTGTACCAGAGATTACAGAGTTTACCAAACTGCCTTTCTATGGTGTCGTTTTCTGTCGAAAATATGCACGTGACGAAATTTTGTTAATATTGGTGTACAAGAAATCGCGCTGCGACATCCAAGTGTGTGAATTTTGTTTCGCCTAAGAATAATAATATGCCGTGCCTGTAGGCGGTATATTTAAGTAGCAAACTTTCGTAAACACTCTGGTGGTTTATCCCATCGCCTGTGGAGGATCAGAAACCTCATTATACGGGAAGTTTTGATGTAGCTAGACGTTTATGAAACGTACCTTAAGCTGCAGAAATTAACATCGGCACAGTTCCTTATTACCTCGAAAATATGAACCTGAACTTGGTTCTGCAGTGTCTTGCTAGCGGATTACTTCGGCCAGCAGTAAGGAAGAAACTCTGGACAAAAGTCGTTTCAGCAGTAGCCCCATTCTGGGCTCGGCCGTTTTCTTGTACGTGCAGCATAACACTCGAAAGTCGGTCCTCGTTTCACCTTATTAGGCGCGCCAGAGACGCGTCCAAGGCTGTCCACTTGGTTGGCGACGTCTCTCTTCTGCGATCAGCTACTTGCATGACACGCATGGACCTATCGTATAGACGAAATAGGTAGCCGCTTGGGCAAAGAGAGCGCCAAATTATGCGTGGGAATAGAGAAAATTTCAACAAATTTCGTTTTCTGTCTCTTCACGCGGTCAGTGGTTTCGCCTCTCGACCAACGAAATGAAATGTACGTGCGACTAGCGCCTCCCGCCAGATACACCGATCGCCTGGTGCAAGTCTATTTGTCGCCAGGTCGATGACTTAAATTTCCGGCCCGGCTGGGAATCGAACCCGGGCCCTAGACATGGCATTCTGCCTCGGTGACCACTCAGCTATGGGGGCGCACGACCAACGTTACAGAAGAGCGCTGTATTTGTGCGGTTGGTATATCACAGCTCGTGAATATTTTGATATATATGTTTATGTATGTATTATTCGTGTTGCTGACACCTAATGCCATTCCTTGCTTTACGTCCAACTTCTTCGCAATGCCCTTCTTGGAAAGTCCTAGAGTCCACGTTTCCTCAACATCTGTCGCCCATCATCTACGCAATTCGAGCTAGTTTAATTTTCCTCTCTCGTCTGCGCCTCCACACATCCTTTGGCTATCTATCATGATCCATTCGTTCTTTAAGGCCGTAGGATAACAACCTGTTCATCTTGATAGACTCCGTTATTTTTCCTTCCACTTCCATAATTTTTCCGATTTCTTCATTTCTGATGCCGCCTAATATTCAAACACCAGCTCTTCGTCTCCTGTAATCCATTTCCAAGCGTAACAGTTCACCTTTTGTAATGTAATAAAATAAAAGATGAGCCGTGACTTATATAAAAAGAAACACACATTAATACAATGGCTCAGCATAAAAGAGAAATAACTAATGTAGGAATATCATTAACAGTGTAATATGTTGTTTAATTTAGCCCGACGTGTATGAGCACTCAGTGAACTAGCTCAGTTCTCAGGGTAGTTAGGTAATCGTCGATCCTTTATTGTCCTTTTCTTATTTATTGAACACTAGCGAATATTTGCCAAGTCTGTTCGATGTACACTACTGTAATACGTAACTTAATGTCGTGGTTTCGTCTCGATTCCCCAATATAAGATAACAAGAGTTGCATCTACAAATGAAATCCTATAATGGAACTGGAATCCTGTGACCAGACCTTTTCTGCTTGGGATGTTATCTCGTTATATAAAGAAAATCTGTAAGTAAAATTGTTAAATTATTAGTAGCTGCCTCCGGTCTCGTGGGATCTGAAATAAAGTTAATTGTCCTAACCGACGGCACGTCTCGTAGATAAGCTAAAAGAAAAATGTTAAAGATTTTTCTAAGATGGCGCTTAACAATGAAAATTCTTTCTTAAGGCCCATATCTACTTAAGACAATAAAGGTATCAGACTTACAATAGATTGACCACACAAACAAATTCTTTTGACAAAATAACTATTATATTTTTCGGGTTTTAAGTACAACTTACATTTTCAGCTGGTACAGCAAGATGAGCTTTACACAAGAACGTCCTCTTAGGTCCGAATCCAAGCAGATAAGATAAGCAAATGACAAAGGAAAGATATTTCATGCATACACACGCAAGAGTCCATGGAATAACATGTCCATTGTAGTTCTATCTCTTCTTCTTTGGCGTACTTGTCGATTATTTATAAAATTTGTAGTAATATTTAGTTTACATTTTTTCTTAAACCCAAATCCACCCAGGAGAAACAGTACACTTTTTCTCTTTCCGGATTCCCAAGGTAATGGCCCATGTATCAAAAGTAGCTCTGGGTCATGCGGATCTGACCACCAGGTGTCACGAGAGTCCAGGCGTTAACAGCGGAAAGAGTGTATCATGAGAGCTCAATGACTTCGAACGTGGTCTAGTCATTGCATGTTGCCTGAATAACAAACGCATCAGGGGCGTTCCAATACTTCTAAAGTTGCACAAGTCGTGTGTTGGTGACGTGATTTTGAAGTGAAAACTTGAAGGAACAGTCACAGCCGAAGAAAGACGACGCGCCGCGCGGAGTGGCCGAGCGGTTTGAGGCGCGATGTGACGGATTGCGCGGCCCCTCCCGCCGGAGGTTCGAGTCCTCCCTCGGGCGTGTGTGTGTGTGTGTGTGTGTGTGTGTGTGTGTGTGTGTGTGTGTGTGTATGTGTATGTATGTATGTATGGTGTCTAGGGACCGATGACCTCAGCAGTTTGGTCCGTTAGGAATTCACACACGTTTTTTGAAAGACGACGCGCAACCTGTCCGTACAGAACAGGGACCGTCGAGCTTTGCGAAGGGTAGGTATAAAAAATTGCATGAATTCAGCGGAAGATATCACTCGTGAGTTGCAATGTGCTACCACCAGACCAACTAGCGCAAAGACTGTGCTTATGGACTTACTAAAAATGTGCTAAAGCCGCTCCTCATTAGCAAAAATTTCTGGAGTCAGTGCTAAGCCAAGCTCGAGATCGTGTAAAGAGCGACCCCACTGGACAGAGGATGACTGGAGGGATTTTTAGTTTCGAACGTTATCGCGCCCAAGAAAATGGCAAATGCGGAAGGATATGAATACATTTTCATTTTATAGCACTGTGTACTGCGTCCAGTAGAGGAACAGTTCGGAGACGATGATTGTGTAAGCATGACAAAGCACCCTGTCATAAAGCTTCATCTGTGGCTGTAGTCACGGTTTGTCAATAGCAACATTCCTGAAGTGGACTGGGTTGCCCTGTGCTCCTGCCTGAATCTAATAGAACACTCAGTTTCGGCTCTTGAGGGAGAATGGGCTGTCACTCCTCCACATAGTTTGACACCTCATTGAAAGCGCCCCAGCAGAATTCATCATCCACTATCATGTACTCAGATTTCTCCGTGTTTCTTTTTAAACTCCACTTCTTCTACCTTACAAAAATTACAATTATATGGCAGCACGGTCTATTTATAAGACAAACCTCCATTTGCCTTCAGTTTCGACCGACTACGATCATTGGCAGCCAACGTAAAATTATTATCGAGTGTGCCACCATATAGACTGCTATGGTAATCATGGTTGCCTGATAATGGTGGAGAATAAAGTACCGAAACTCTTGCTACCATGCGGGCACTAGCGTGCAGTCCCTCACAATGACACACACTGGTTTAGGATATCCTATACCTGCCACCTATGGCCTGTATTGGCTTGTCGTTTGGAGAACGGACAATTTACCGTTGTGGCCGCCACAAAGAAGAACATAAAACTTAAAAACAGATAGCGTTACAAGCTACGTGTGAGATAGTATTCTGATACTTCCTTTTCTCCTCTCTCCTTGACATACCAAACTGGCTTTTCGCTGACGATGACAAACAGAAAAGTTTACAGTTTCAAAAATGGTTCAATGGCTCTGAGCACTATGGGACTTAACATCGTAGGTCATCAGTCCCCTAGAACTTAGAACTACTTAAACCTAACTAACCTAAGGACATCACACAACACCCAGCCATCACGAGGCAGAGAAAATCCCTGACCCCGCCGGGAATCGAACCCGGGAACCCGGGCGTGGGAAGCGAGGACGCTACCGCACGACCACGAGATGCGGGGGTTTACAGTTTAGCGACAGGTTTTCCGTATACCTTATTTACATACACGCTAAGATACGGACCTGTGATTTGTATTTTGAAAAAGTTGGGCGAATTTTTGCGATGAATCGTTTTTAATAATTTCATGTCCTTCCTTTATTCATAAATCTCATTACTCAATACTGGTCCAAATTTGATGAACAAGATACTCGGGAGTACCTTTGGCAACAGCACTGAAAGATAAGGATTAGCTGAAACGTAAGTAGAAAAACACTTTTCGAAACTTTCTTCGATTCACTCTCTCGGTACAACAGAAGAGAGAATTGAAGTCAACTTAAATCCCTCAAATTTTGTGTTTCATATTATGAAGAAAAGACTTCGAAAACAAGCTATTAAAGAAAATTTGAGTTCAGTTTTTTTTCTTTCCAAGTTGATGCAAGTGAAAAACGCAGTACTTTCAAAGAAAGAATAATTTAATTTTTATAAAGATGTGTTTACCACTATCAAGAAGCAGTAGTTTAACTCAGGGAAACGGAAACACAAAAAGAAAGAAGAAAATTCACTACTTTAAAAGGAAGATAGGTTTTGATTTAAAATAATTCTAGCTTTGTGAAACAAAGATTTATTTTAAGAATTTTCAGTGGCGAAGCATGATAATTCAAGAGGAGTAAAGTTTAGTTTCATATTAACATGTGGTTTCATCAAACAAGCCAGTTGAGTTCATCCATCTTCCTTTATTCTTTTACGTAATTTCCATTCAAATAAAAAGCATTATTTGTAAAGAGGCAGTAATGTCGTTTTATAAAAAAAAAGTGATATTTCAAAATTATCAAGAGGCAAAACTTCCAAGTTAGAAATAAGAAAACAAGTACATCACAAACGATGAAATCATTTACATTATAGAAAAGAAAGACGTCATGTGATGATTCCTTTCAAATTTAAAATAGCTTTTTATTAAAAGAACATCAGTGACGGGGAAATAGATTACGAGAAGGAAATATATGGCGAGCGAAAGGAAGGGAGGAACGGAAGAAAGGAATCTCATTTCCCATGAAAAGTGTAGTAGAGCTAGCGAAAAAAAATAATAAAAAAAATTAAAAAGTTGTTAATTGGTAAAGAGCCAGAGTACGGTTCTAAAGATCGGTAAATCTACATCCGAATGGGCACTGACATATTAAGCTACTTTTGAGGTTCACAGATTGGCATTCTACGGAATTTATGCCTTCGTTTTACTTTCTTAACTCAGTGTCACAAGTCTGGCTGTTGATTCGTAGATACCGTTAGTATGGCAATGAGTAATTGTTTGTTGATCCATAACAGTTTTTTTTTTCGGTTAGGCCCCGTTCGCCCGGTGTGGTACTTGTTGACGCTAAGAAACGTTTCATGTCCTACCCGCTCGGGTTCTCTCATGCTACTTGATAAATTGGTTGAATTTTTTACATGGCTGGTACTATTGATTCGTACGCAATGAATGTATAGCCTGATCTTCAGATTAATCTGGATCCTTTTAATATTAATTAACTATGTAGTATCCCTCTTAGTTTATCTTGTTTTCGTAGCGCTTGAAGATGGGATTTTCATCTAAACTGTGGATCCCTCCTATGACTGGCTGGGGCAGTCAGTTCAGAGGAAAGCAGCGGCTTACAAACCCCGCTGAGACAATGCCCAGTCAAATACTGCGGTGTAAAAGCCAACCTAGGTGTTGTAGACAGGCTGTTTTACTTGAAGTACCCTCCACCACGCACCGTAACGGGGCTAGCAAAGTATGTATGTACCGGGTGATCAAAAAGTCAGTATAAATTTGAAAACTTAATAAACCACTGAATAATGTAGATAGAGAGGTAAAAATTGACACACATGCTTGGAATGACATGGGGTTTTATTAGAACCAAAAAAAAACTAAGTTCACAAAATGTCCGACAGATGGCGCTGGACAGCAAAACGTTAGTGACTGCGCATGACAATCGTGTATAAAAGGAGCTGTAATGAGATAGAGAATCAGATGCGCCAGCAGTCGCAGCATGTTGACGTTACCTGAAAAGGCGCTTTTAGTGAAGCTGTATTATCAGAATGGGAATGTGCTAGTTCAGCGTTACGATCCTATCGCCATAGGAAGGGCATTCGAACGGGTAAAGGTCCGTTGACAAATGCAGCTGTGGCGAGAATGATTTCGAAGTTGGAAGCCACGGGTTGTTTACACGATAGACCCCGTAGTGGCCGACCGAGCACAAGGCGTAAAGCTGCTGAGACAGTTCAGGAAGAAATGGAGACTGTAGCGGGTTCGTCTATGCACGGGGAAGTCAGCGCTCGTGCAGTCGCACGTCGCACTGGCATTCCATACACTACTGTTTGGTTGGCACTTAGGCGTACCCTCTGATGCTACCCGTACAAAATCCATCGGCATCATGAACTGTTACCTGGCGATTTAGTGAAGCGGAGGACATTTGCGGTGTGGGCGTTTCAGAAGATGGCGGAAGATGACGATTGGTTGAGTAACGTGTTGTGGATCACGAAGCTCATTTCACAACTGCAGAATTTGGGCTACCGAAAATCCTAGAACTGTCGTGGAAACTCCATTGCATGACGAGAAAGTCACGGTATGGGTTGGATTTACCACATCTACCGTTATCAGGCCTTTTTTCTTCGAGGACATCCGTGATTCTGGTTTCGTAATTGCTGCCGTGACGGGTGAGAGGTACGCCGATATGTTACACAGAATCGCATCATCCCCAGCCTGGCTGATAAACACCTGCTGGAGCGTACGATGTTTATGCAGGATGGCGCTCCACCCCATATTGCTAGACGCGTGAAAGATCTCTTGCGCGCCCCGTTTGGTGATGATCGTGTGCTCAGTCGCCCTTTCGTCATGCTTGGCCTGGCAGGTCCCCAGACCTCAGTCCGTGCGATTATTGACTTTGCGGTTACCTGAAGTCGCAAGTGTATCGGGTCGACCGACATCTCTAGGGATGCTGAAAGACAACATCCGACGCCAATGCTCCACCATTAACTCCAGACATGCTTTACAGTGCTGTTCACATTATTGCTCGACTACAGCTATTGTTGAGGAACTATGGTGGACGTATTGAGCATTTCCTGTAAAGAACAAAATCTTTGCTTTGTCTTACTTTGTTATACTAATTATTGCTATTCTGATCAGATGAAGCGCCATCTGTCGGACATTTTTTGAACTTTTGTAATTTTTTGGTTCTAATAAAACCCCATGTCATTCCAAGCATGTGTGTCAATTTGTACCTCTCTATCTACATTATTCCGTGGTTTATTAAGTTTTCAAATTTATACTGACTTTTTGATCACCCGGTGTTTGACGGACACCTCACGGCGAAAAGTGTGTCCCCCTTCTCTCCTTTTGCTGTCGACGCAAGTATGACATCAGAAATCGAACTTCGTATCGTCGAGTCCAGCGCTCGAACTTCCAGAGCGAGGCAGACACCTGGTACGCAATTCCAGCTCTCCACGCGCGGGCCGTTTCAACGCCTTATTTATGGGGACTTTTTTGTCGTTGGCCATTCAATAATTCAAAACCTCAGTCGCCGCCCCTCCCCCTTCGGCACAACCGAGTTCTGTTATTTTCATCGTCGTGCAGCGCGCCCGCGGCGGTAGCGGCATTTCACTCTGGTAGCAAATATTTGCTGCAACACAGCAGATGCAGCAAAGTGAACAGACTTCGGCGGGCGCAACACGCAAAGACAAACCTAACTTCGCTTTCGGAGCGGAAAGTTGCGCCCAAGCAGAGCCGCGCTCAAGTCAGGGAAATATTGCCGATCGAAGTCTATTTCGCAGTCAAAAATGTACTGAGTTAGTAACTACGCCGCCATAAATTTCGAAACAGACCGAGACACATGAGTAGGAAGCTGGAGCGCTGAACTAATACGTATTGTTTTATTACTGTAATTCAAACTGTCGAAGCAGGGAGGATGCAATTCTTCTTACAGTGCGTAACAAGTTTGGCTGCGATGGGGACATGAACATAACCAAAGACTGCTGTAAAAGAACAGCTGTCAATAGCTTGCATGGGGGCTTAATTATATAGATATGAAAATAATTTTTAAATTTTTAATCGCTGTATGTCCGATTACGAAGTGTCGTAAACGGTTGGCCCTGACTAGTTTTTGTACGCAATCTGACTGCATAGAACAACAACAAAGAATGAAATGAAAATTTTCGTTAACACAATTAATTAATTAAGTCCCCAGCAACTATAAAACCTACGAAACCAAAACACAAGTGTAATTGTTCTGTGTGTGGGGGTGTGATTCAACCAACACATCTGGCACGGTTCTTTTTCAACAAGACAAGAAATTTTAAATATCATTTATACTGAAGTAATTGGAAAAAAAATAGAAATACTATAACTGCGCAAGAAAACCAGAATTACACTCTAATACAAGAACACAAGCCAGATGCTTTGTTGACTGAACCTGTAATTACGCATTATTTAAGACATTGACATAATAAAAAGAAAAGGAAATTTTTTTTACCTTCATATATATTGACGAAAAGCACTCTGATCATTACAATATCTCCATTAGAACAACATCTGCTGTCTATCCCATCAAACAACTGCATAAAACATGGAACAAGCGCTCTCCACTACGACTTCTCGACAAGCACTCTTCACTACGACATCTCAGCAAGCACTCTACTACGAGTTCTCGACAAGCACTGCCCACCGCAACTTCTCAATAATCACTGACTACTGCTCTATCTCGACAAGAACTGCCAGTGGAGGCGGCTGAATAAAACTCTTTGGCGCAATCTCTGGCGCTGTGGCTCAGTGTAGCCACCTTTCAAGCTAAGTAACTGCGCCTCCGGTTTTCTAACCTAATATGATCTTGGTTCGGGTTTTCTAACCTAATATGAGCTTGGATCTATTCTTAAACCTGTTGCGATTAGTAAGGTTCGTACTCTACATATCCTGACATCAATTGCACTAGAGAAGAACTGAATGTTAAGGATGTACTTTACATGTGATGTTATCGTAGATGTACATGTAATACTTTCGCAGAGTTGGGGACGACGTACATGGATCTTTCACATCATACCGTATCAACGAGGAAACAGGTTTTTATCTCTGCCAAGTGTTACTCTGCGAGTTATGGTGTTGAATTGTGTGCTGGTAACATTTAGCTGATAAATTGTCATTAAATCTGGAGTGTGTTTCCGTTCCCCGTTGTTACAACGAAGAATATTACACACCTTCCAAATACCATATCAGAGGCATTGACATGATGTTCGCCGTATGGTCAGATGTTCTTGACATGTGCTAGAGCATGTAATGTGACGAATGACCATCGGATAGTAATAATAATGGTACTGATACCTCACAACAAGGGTTGGGATAATTTTTAGGAAAAACATACAGAAGGTGGACCCACATATTTCATCATTTGTTGTTTCATGGAATACACTTTATTGCTAAACAACAATATTATAATTACAATAAATGATAGTTAATTGAAACCCTCAGCTGCCGACAGGTATTGTTGATATACCTCGATGGGGACAGCTGAAAATGTGTGCCCCGATCGGGATTCGAACCCGGGATCTCCTGCTTACACGGCAGACGCTCTATCCATCTTTTTTTCCGTTGTTGATCGTTGTGTTTGGTCGTTGCGGACGTCATACGACATCAGTTAAAGTTCGTTTGTTGATCCTTCCACTCATTTTTTTTTATTACAGAGCCAACGAGCTCTCTGACAGAAAACGCTGAGCTACCGTGCCGGCTCCATCTGAGCCACCGAGGACACAGATGGATAGCACGCCTCCCGTGAGACCCACATTCCCAACTGTCCGCAATCTACATACGTAATGTTCCTAAGAGATATTTGCCCATCCACTCATTACTCGCGACAACTAAGGTGGCGATTCCCGTAAGAGTCCGGGCAACCCTTGCGCATTTTCAGTTGTCCCCATCAAGGTATATCAACAACACCTGTCGGCAGAGAATAACAGCGCTCACAATATTTAAAAAACTTGAAAAGGCTTAATTCATTACTAACAAACTTTAACAATTGATACCATTAAAAGCAGGGCATCATACCAGAAGTATACAGTTCCCAAATACAGAAACGAAGTCACACCAACTAGACGTAGTTGCAAGCGGGTTAAACAAACGATTTTAATGTACTACCAGTTTGCAAGTATGGGTAACACATTACACAAGTGGATAACGCCCATCCGAAACACAGAAAGGATAATTAGTCAAACCACTGACGGTGACTGCTGGAAGCCTCTTAACAATGTATATGTCTTGATAAAAATCCATTAGATAATAAATACACAATCCCCCAAAACTCAGACAAAGCTGGAAGGACAAGCAATTTAAATGTGACTCCCAACTGGTACGCACCAGCAGAAATGTTGACAATAAGCCTTAATAAAAATACAACTGCCAAAAATACACGATAAGATGAGAACTACAGCAGAAGGCTATCACAGCCAACAAGGAACAAGCAGGCAAGTTTCACAATGAGTGGCGTTACTTAATGACTATGGATCAAAGGAAAGGTGCAACAGTTCATATTGATAAGTAAAAGACCTTAAAACTTACTCATTCTAGAAGTAGCAAATAAGCGTGCAAAGTATAAAGGATTAGTTAAAGAGCACATATAGTGAGGAGGAACTTCGGGCTCGTAGAATACACATTAAACCTCACGAGCTTACTGAATTCACCAAATAGGACAGACCAATGGTTCCCGATTAATAGGCGACACACCGCTATGGCACGCATCCAAAATCACTTTACTTTACTTGAGCCAATGCAATCCAGCTGGAAGAGCCACTGAATAATGGCCAACCCAGACACCGTGCGACGGCGGAATTACCGCCGCAGCAGAAAGCAAACACGCCTCTGCTCCGGGCCCAGGGAACAGGTTCAAATGGTTCAAATGGCTCTGAGCACTATGCGACTTAACTTCTGAGGTCATCAGTCCCCTAGAGCTTAGAACTACTTAAACCTAACTAACCTAAGGACATTACACACATCCATGCCCGAGGCAGGATTCGAACCTGCGACCGGAGCGGTCGCTCGGCTCCAGACTGTAGCGCCCAGAACCGCACGGCCACTCCGGCCGGCCCAGGGAACAGGAAAGCGTCGTCCGCTGCCAAATCTATCCTGCCAAAACACACCGGGAGAGAACAATAATCCGCGAAAATAAGGCTACAGACGAGAATGCCTAAGATCTAGGAAATCTCAGTTTATCGCGAAAGCTACTACACCACAAGTTACAAGCTACACACTCCTTAAAATTACTTTTATAATAATATCAGCACCTGCTAATGGAATTATTAAGGCATTCTCATATACAGAGGGTGCATTGTCTCCGACGCAGATTATGTTACAAATTTAATTTCGTCGATGCAGTTTATAACAGAATACTTGTACACTTGCACGAAATACGGCAATCAGTTACACCGGCCAATGATCATACAAATAATCACTCGGAGGCGCATTAATACAACAGGTACAATTCCACATTAAAACAGACGTGGCTTTGCAATATCAGGTCCCCCCCCCCCCCCCCCCCCAAAAAAAAAAAAAAAAAAAAAGAACATTTAACTCCATTCAGGTGTGAAGGAGCCAAGACTTCCAGGATTCCAAGCCGGTGCGTTATTTCCTCCAACCCTAAAGGCGGTCTTCGAGGTGTCATAAAATTTAAGCCTGCAGAGTAGGCCGGGAACGTGCCGACCAGGTTGCTCTTCCTGCAACTCGCTGCTACCAGTCCTCAAGAGAGCTGGCAGGGCTTGCTCCGACCGATGTAACCGCTCATGGCTTCTCGAGCCCCTTAACGGACAGTTAGTTCCCCAAAAGCAACAACTTGGCCTCCACATGCCCTCCTTCCAGCCAACTGACTGTCGCAGGGCTCGCCAAACCAACAACACACGTCTTGACCAAAGACCCTTCCTCGCGCCGTGTAATCAGGCCGATAAGGCAACACAAGTAGTTAGTGGCGCCAGCGGAGTGCCATGCAGTAAAAATTAAAGCCGCCACGATTCAGGTAGGTTACCTGTTGCTAGTAAACACGGTTAGACTTCTATGGTGTAAACTGCAGTGTTTCATAAGGTAGTAATTCTGAAATTTGTGTGTTTATTTGCACGATTGATGCGGACTGCCACGAATTCCGTTCCTGTGCCAACATCTTAAACTCAGAGCAGCACTTACTACCAAGGACTACTCGTACATGAAGTGACAAAAAGTGTCTGGACACCTATTAGTGGACCGATGACCGTTGCAGTCTGGTCACTTTAATCCCACAAACCACAACCACCTATTAGTGGACATTAATATTGAGTGTGTCCACTCTTCGCCTTTATTATGGCTTGAACTCTGCTGGGGACCCTTGCAGTGAAGCGTCTGAATGTCTGTGGGGGAATGGTAGCTCATTCTTCCCCAAGCGCCAAAACCACAGAAGGTAGTGAAGTTGGACTTTGGGGTCTGAAGTCGATGTTATGACTCATCCCGACAGTGTTCCATTGGGTTCAGGTCTGGACTTGCGCAGGCCAGTCTATTTCAGTAGTATTACTGTCCACAAACCATTGCGACACACATACTGCTTTATGACAGGGCGCGTTATCATGCTCGTACAAACATCGTCTCGTCCGCAGCTGTGGTCTAGTGGCTAGCGTTGCTGCCTCTGTATCACAGGGTTCAGTATTCGATTTCCGGCCGGGTTGGGGATTTTCTCTAGCCGGGGACTGGTTGTGTGTGTTGTCATCATCATCATCATCATCATCATCATCATCATCATCATCATCCGTGACTGTGGCTAGATTGGGCTATGTAAAAATTGGGACTTTGTATGGGCGCTGATGACCGCGCAGTTGTGCGCCCCACAAACCATTGATCATCATCATCATCGAAATGTTCCTGCATAAAAACACTCTAAAATGTGTCCATATCGGTCCGCATTTAGCGGCTTCTGAAGCGCAATAAAGGGACTACACCTAGCCACGAAAAGCACCCCAATACCGTAACACCATCTCCTCCGTACTGCACGGTCGGCAAGTAACGTTCTTCCGTCGGACTGACACAGGCTATAGCGTGTCTCATCACTCGTTTCCTGCCACCCACTGTCCAGTAGCGTCACCGTTTACCCTACCTCAAGCGTAGCTTGGCACTGTTTACAGAAATATGTGCCTTATGAGAAGCTGCTCAACCGTTGTATCCCTTTCTTTTTAACTCCTTATGCACAGCCATTGAGCTAGCTGGACTGTTGGTAACAGTGATTCCTTCCGCTGATTACGCGCTATTTTTTTACAGTCATCCTTTTCAATGCTCGAGGGTCCCTGTCGGTCAGTGCAGACAGTCTGCCTGTCCTTGGCTTAGCTGCGGTTGTTTCGGCTTTACAATCACATCGCCAAGAGTCGACCTGTGCAGGAGTTTTTACTCAGCTGACATCCAGTGATTAGTCGACGTTCGAAGCCATGTGGTGAAATCAGCGGAAGGAATAACTCAAAAGTGCTACCTGCCGGCCGCGGTGGCCAAGCGGTTCTAGGCACTTCAGTCCGGAACCGTGCGACTGCTACGGTCGTAGGTTCGAATCCTGCCACGGGCATGGATGTGTGTGATGTCCTTAGGTTAGTTAGGTTTAAGTAGTTCTAAATTCTAGGGGACTGATGACCTCAGATGTTAAGTATCATAGTGCTCAGAGCCATTTGAACCATTTGAGCCAAAGTGCTACCAGTAATCTAGCTAGCACCATGACTGTTTATAGTTAGTTAAAAATAATGGTGTACAGCGGTCGAGCAGCTCATCACAAGCCACACATTCAGTGCTAGGCGACGTTTGATCCAGTATAGAGAGCCACGCCACAGGAGAGTTGATGACTAGGAATGAGTGATTTGGAGTGAATTTGGAGTGACGAATCACGCTATACCCAGCGGCAATCCTATGGAAGGGCTTAGGTTTGGCGAAAGCCTGAAGAAGCTGCCACCAGATATAGTGCTAACAGTGAAGTATGGAAATGTATTTTCCGTGGTTAAAGTGTGATCCCCTTATTGCGCTTAAGAAAACACTAAATGCGGAAGGATATGAACGTTCAAATGGTTCAAATGCCTCTGAGCACTATGGGACTCAACATCTTAGGTCATAAGTCCCCTCGAACTTAGAACTACTTAAACCTAACTAACCTAAGGACATCACACACACCCATGCCCGAGGCAGGATTCGAACCTGCGACCGTAGCAGTCCCGCGGTTCCGGACTGCAGCGCCAGAACAGCTAGACCACCGCGGCCGGCGATATGAACGTATTTTACAGCGTTGTCTACTGCGTATATCAGAGGAACCGTTAGACGACGATTCTATCAGCGAGACATTGCACCCTGTCAGGAAACGGCATTCGTCGGAGAATGGTTTCTGGACAATAACATTCCCGAAACGTACTGGCCTGCTCTGAATCCCGACGAAAACACAATGGAATATCTTTGGTATGTCATATAATGTCTACTTCATTCCAAACCCTAGCGTCCAACATCACTACCTTCTCTGCTTTCGACTTTCGACGAAGAACGGGCTTCCATTCATCCACAGGTATTCAGATACCTCATTGAATGAAAGTGTCCTAGCAGAGTTTAAGCCGTCGTAAAGGTGAAGGGTAATCATTCCTCGTATCAGTATCAACAGCAGGTGTCCTGACTTTTTTCTAGCAGATAGTATTTCTGCTTCGTACGGTTACTGTCCAGTATCTGATTGTGAAATCTACCTTGTCTCCATGGCATTTCTAAGTATACCACCTCCCCTCGTGGCTTTTGAATAGTGTATTTGCTATTACTAGCTGTAATATATTGCAGAAATCAATGAGTCGTGTTTCTACCTCATTCCTACTAACGGGTCCATAATCTACAGTAATATTTCACATGCCGGCCGCGGTGGTCTAGCGGTTCTAGGCGCGCAGTCCGGAACCGCGTGACTGCTACGGTCGCAGGTTCGAATCCTGCCTCGGGCATGGATGTGTGTGATGTCCTTAGGTTAGTTAGGTTTAAGTAGTTCTAAGTTCTAGGGGACTGATGACCACAGATGTTAAGTCCCATAGTGCTCAGAGCCATTTTGAATACTTCACATCTACGTATACGTGAGTACTCTGCTGTTCACAATAAAGTGCCTGGCAGAGGGTTCAATGAACCACCTTCATGCTGTCTTTCTACCGTTCCACTCTCGAACGGCGCGCGGGAAAAACGAGGACTTACATTTTTCTGTTCGAGCCCTGATTTCTCTTCTTTTATCGTGATGATCATTTATCCCTATGTAGGTGGGTGCCAACAGAATGTTTTCGCAATCGGGGGAGAAAATTGGTGATTGAAACTTCGTGAGAAGATCCCGTCGTAACGAAAAACGCCTTTGTTTTAATGGTTGCAACTCCAATTCACGTGTCACATCTGTGGGTCTATCTCCCCTATTTCGCGACAATACAAAACGACCCACCTGATGCGGATCCCACACCGCACAGCAACACTCCAGAATCGGGCGGACAAGCGTGGTGTAAGCAGTAAGCAGTCTCTTTAGTAGACCTGTTGCGCTTTCTAAGTGTTCTGCCAATGAATCGCAGTCTTTGGTTTCCTCTACCCACAACATTATCTATGTGCTCGTTCCAATTTATGGTATTTGGAATTGTAATCCCTAAATATTTAGTTGAATTTACAGCCTTGAGATTTGTGTGATTTATCGCGTAATCGAAATTTAGCCGCTTTCCTTTAGTACTATGTGAATAACTCCAGACTTTTCTTTATTTAAGGTCAACTGCCATTTTTTGCACCTTACAGATATCTTATCTAAATCATTTTAAATTCATTTTGGTCATCTGATGACTTTACAAGACGGTAAATAACAGCGTATCTGCAAACAATCTAAGACGGCTACTGAGATCTTCTCCTATGTCGTTAATGTAGCTCAGGAACACTTCTTTTCCATCCCCTAACACACCGTTCCAATCGGCCATAATAGTTTTTTTAATCTCTCTTTTGAAAATGATGTACACATTCGATATTACCACATCCTTTCTCCATCTCGTCTTGTGAGCTCGCCTTAATACAGAACTGTGGTTTTTGCGCTGGCTTGGTATCAGCTATGAGAATAATCCTGTCACTGACCTGAACTGAGCACATTTTCTTCTGTTGCATTCAGGAGAGCATTCGGATATCGCTTAGAGCCTTTCGGACCAGCCAAGTTCAGAGTCTGTGTGCAGAGGCTGGTGAACCACCAATCTGGATTCGCCGACGTATCCTTTCCGCTCGACAGGCGCTGTAAATATCAGCGTTACCTCAGCCATTGACATTTCGTTTTGTGGTCCAACCCACCTCTGAAAGCCTGTTCAGGAATCTGCCCCATGAGATCAAACCATTTCGGATACGTGCTACAGACTGCCTCAAGGATCTGGAGCTATCAGGCATCAAAATCATACAGCCAGGGATGGAACGCATTGCCGCTTTGGCGTGTTCAGAGACCTAAAGTTGTTTTGAGCTTGTCACAGTACAAGAAAACTTCTACTGCAGATTACGTTTTTACAACTTTGTTTTTGTCCATTTTAAATATGTACCACCGTTTTATTGTTGTTTATACAGATGGAGCCCAGAAAGAGAATGTCTTCGGTTCTGCTGTTTTCCCTAAGTGCGTTTCCGGAACAATTTACAAATTACGATGCGGAATTATATGGCCTTCTGATGGCACTGGAGAGGGTTCACAGACATCACCTTACAAGGTTTCTTGTCTGTTCAGACTCGCTTAGTGCTTTGCAAGCACTTCACCAAGTGTATCCAGTATACCAGCTGATTCAGCTCATCCATGACTCTTTACACCGGCTCCAACACTGTGGCAGGGAGGTGATCTTTTACTGGGAACCTGGCGAGGTCGGGACACAGGGCAACGACGTGACCGCCAAGGAATCATGTCGGGATGGCGCTGTCCGTCAATGTATCATCCCGTTGCACGCCATCATCTCATTTTCCGACAGATGCATCCTGCGTCAGTGGGAGACTGAATGGTTACAAATGACAGAGTACAAACTGCGGTCACTCAAATCGCCACAAGGGCATGGCGGATTTCATGTCAGCCTCACCGCTGTAGTCTGCAGCTTGTGGTGTAGTGGCTAGCTTTGCTGCCTCTGGATCACGGGGTCCCGAATACGATTCCCTGCCGCGTTGGGGATTTTTCCGCTCGTGGACGGGGTGTTTGTGTTGTCCTCATCATTTAATCATCAGCATTCGTGACAGTGGCTTTACTGGACTGTAAAAAAATTGAACTGTGTAAAAATTGGGACTTTGTATGGGCACTGATGACTGCGCAGTTGAGCACCCCACAAACCAAAATTCATCATCATCTCTCCGCCCGCCCCAATAGCTGGACGGTCAGCGCATTGGAATGTCATGCAAGCCAGCCGATGTGACCGAGCGGTTCTAGGCGCTTCAGTCCGGAACCGCGCTGCTGCAATGGTCACAGGTCCGAATCCTGCCTCGGGCATGGATGTGTGTGATGTCCTTAGGTTAGTTAGGTTTAAGCAGTTCTAAGTCTAGGGGAAAGATGACTTCAGATCTTAAGTCCCATAGTGCTTAGAGCCATTTGAACCATTTGAATGCCACGCACGGGGGCCCGGGTTGGATCCACCCCTCTGTGCAGTTTATGGCGTGCCTCTTTCAGTTCAGCATATTTTGGCAACGTGTATCCTGTATGCTGATATTAGGGCAACCCTCAGTCTCGATGGAGATCAGCCCACCATCCTCGCAGATACTGATTCCAGTGTTACGATGATGGTGAAAATTTGTGAACTTTCAGGGCTCCTCTCTAAATTGGTGGGGAAGGGAGGCAGAATTTTATACATTACAAACTGCTCCGGATGTGGGGACAGCCTTCGTCCACGAGATTAGGATGCTAACTTTTCGTAAGGGCGCTGATGACCATGATGTCGAACGCTCCTCATCTCAAAAAATTAATAATCATCATCTATTGCATAACAAAAGTGAAGCAATACCAAATTTTATAAAGTGGCTACCACATATGTACGAGGGTCACTCCAAAAGAAACGCACACTATTTTTCTAAAAATACAGTTTTCATTCTGCATGTGTGAAAGTTTTACAGTGTGTAGATACATCCTTCCCGCTTGTTTTCAAACTTAGTTCAACCTGTTCCCGTGAGTGGCGCCGTCACAGCATGTCTTCAAGATAGCTGCTACACTTGACGTTCGTTAGGAGCAACGTGCTGTCATAGAATCCCTGTGCTGTGAAAACGAGACAGTGAGAAACATCCACAAGAGGTTGAAAAAGGTGTATGGAGATGCTGCTGTCTATCACAGTACAGTTAGTCGGTGGGCAAACAGGTTACGTGATGAAAGCGGGCACGGCAATATTGAGGACTGCCCTCGCAGCGGCAGACCTCGTACTGCACACACTCCAAACAATGTGCAGAGAGTTAACGAATTGGTGACTGCTGACAGATGCATCACAGTGAACCAATTGTCACGCTACGTTGGGATAGGGGAAGGAAGTGTTTGCAGAATACTGAAAGTGTTGGCGTTAAAAAAGGTTTGTGCCAGGACGTTGACAGTGGCTCACAAAGAAACAAGAAAAACGGTATGCAGCGAACTTTTGGAACAGTACGAGAATGGTGGAGATGAATTTCTTGGAAGAATTGTGACAGGTGATGAAACATGGCTCCATCATTTTTCACCAGAGACGAAGAGGCAATCAATGAGTGGCATCATGCAAGTTCACCCAAGAAGAAAATTCAAAATCACACCTTCTGCTGGAAAAGTTATAGCTACAGTGTTTTTCGATTCCGAAGGGCTCATGGTAGTGTACATCATGCCAAGTGGAACCACCATAAATTCTGATGCATATGTGACGACACTGAAGAAACTTCAAGCTCGACTGAGTCGTGTTCGACCACATCGGCAAAAGCAGGATGTTTTGCTGTTGCACGACAATGCACGGCCACATGTCAGTCAAAAAACCATGGAAGCGATCACAAAACTCGGATGGACAACACTGAAGCATCCGCCTTACGGTCCTGACCTGGCTCCATGTGACTATCATCTCTTTGGGAAACTGAAAGACTCTCTTTGTGGAACAAGGTTTTAACATGATGACTCCCTTGTGCACGCTGCCTAACAGTGGCTCCAACAGGTTGGTCCAGAATTTTACCGTGCGGGAATACAGGCGCTGGTTCCAAGATGACGTTAGGTAGTTGAGAGGGATGGAAATTATGTGAAGAAATGAAAATATTGTTCTTAAAGGATGTATCTACACACTGTAAAACTTTCAAACATGTAGAATAAAAGATGTATTTTAAAAAATAGTGTGCATTTCTTTTGGAGTGAACCTCGTATCAGCTATTAAAGTGTGTGGGTGCTTTTTTTGGACTCCGCATTTGACAGTCCCTTCTTTAACGAGTACGCGGCCACGTTTGATTAATGTCCCAAGAAAAAATGAAAAGAAGTACGTCGCGCGAGCTCTTGTGGAAAGTTGCGTTGTGGTGAAGTTAAGTTCCAGTGAGTGTGGTCAGAAGCCGAGCGGAGAGGGACGCAGTTAACTAGGCCCCAGGGAGTGCCGGAGGCGGAGACGCAGGGTCCGCTATGTTGGCGGCGCGCTCACCTCGCGGCCGCGCGTTTCTCTTGCAGATAAGCGGGGCCCGGCGGCCGCAGGGAGAGAAACGGCCGCCAAATGGAATTAAACGCGCCCACGCAGAGCTCCGCCCTAATCCTCTCCCCGCGGCGCTCTCCTTTTAATTTCGCCGTATTTAGTTTCAAATTCGGTAGCATTACTTCACCTTCAAGTAAAACGCGCGCGGGCGCAACGAGTTGTGCAACAAGTAGTCTTACATCGTTTCACCGTACCACATGCAAAGCTGCTCACTTCTGCGGAAAAGCGCTTCCAGGTACCCAAAGTCACTTATTGCGAGCCTAAATGTGTCTAGAATGATGCGAAAAGAGTTTCGAATGAATTTCACAGTAAACCGAAACAAGCAGTTGTGTTCTTGTGAAATAATTTATGAACAGCAGTGTTGTTTACACTTTGAAACATCATTGGCGATTGTGCAGTCGCTGATCCAAGGTTCGGTTCTTGGAGAGACGGGAGGGGAGAGGGAGGAGTCGCAATTGGTCACATCATTTCCCCCACCTGCCCCCCCCCCCCTCCTCCTCATTGTAACTTACCGCTTCGAAAGAGGCAGAGATGCCTACGAGCTAGCGTTTTAATAATAATAATTTATTTTATTTAATCGTATGGCTAGGACCCCCCCGTAGGGCACTCCGTTCGCCGGGTGCTCGTCTTTCAATTTGACGCCACTTCGGCGATCGGCAGTCGGTGAGGATGATAGGATGATGATGGTGACAGCACAGCACCCAGTCCCTGGGCGAAGAAAATTCCCTGTCCCAGCTGGGAATCGAACCCGGGCCCAGAGGACTGACAATCCGTCACGCTGACCATTCAGCTACCGGGGACGTACATAATAATGTCATGCGTAAAATAATAGATTGGTAATGCTGGAAAGCATGGGAGAGGAGGCGGGGGACAGAACTGTAGAGGGAGACTATGGCTTGATTAGGATACACCAGCACGAGAGCCTTCTTCGGACTGAAAATACCAGTTTATAAAATATTTTAAATGTTAATAATAAATTTTACTTGCATGACTACATCGCTTTAGCACAACTTACATCAAAATGAAATTCAGATAATTACATAGTTTGCAAAGTAACCGATCAAAAATTTGAGGAGTATCTTCGTCGCGAGTTCACTTAAGGACTGTAATAGCAATAAAGTTCCACAACTTTGACGTCTTCAGAATTTATATGGTACTAAATCTGAGCTCTCAGCATTAGCAGTACACTATCTGACCAAAAGTGAACACTACTACGGGATGTGTCCACCCTATGCCTATATGACGGCTTCAGTTCAGCTCGGGATACTTTCAGTGAGGTGTCTGAGTGTCCGTGAAGGAATGCCAGTCCGTTCTTCCTCAAGGTAGAGAAGATAGCAATGGTACTGGAAGCTAGAGTTTGGAGCAACCACTACGTTTTAAGTCACCCAAAAGTGTTCTGTTGTTTTCACGTAGGGACTCTGGACAGACCATTCCGTTTCGCGAACGTTACAGTCTACAAACCAATGCTTCACGGATGCTGCTTCATGACAGGAAGCACTGTAACGCTGGCACAAACAATTATCGCATCGGAACTGTTACTCCATTGTACACTGTGTTCGTATCCTTCCAAATTCAGCGTTTTCTTCAGACCGAGCTGGGTAGCGGAGTGGTCAGTGTAATAGACTCGCATTCGGGAGGACGACGGTTCAAACACGCGCATCCGGGCATCCTCATTTGGGTTTCCCGTGATTTGCCTAAATCGCTTAATGCGGGGATGGTTTCTTCGAAAGGGCACGGCCGCTTTTCTTCTCCATACTTCCCTAGTCCGAACTTGTGCTTTGTTTCTCATGTCCTCATTGGCGACGGGTCGTTAAATACTAACCTCCACTTCCTCCCCCTCCTCTTCCCCCTCCGTTCTCTTCAGCACCATAAAGCGACCACTCCCTAACCCCGATACAATAACACTATCAACTCTGTACTTCACAGTTGGCATTACACATGATGGCAGGTAAAGTTCTCTAGGCATTCGCCAAGCCCAGTTCACTTCCACCGGATTTCCACAGAGCGTAGCGTGATTCATCACTCCAAATTACTCGTTTGGTCGTCCACTGGCACTGTCTCCTGTGGCGTCGGTCTTTACACCACCTCAAGCATTGCTTAGCATTGACATACATAAATATGTGGCTTATGAGGAGCTACTATTTTCAACTTCCCACGCACTGTCATTGTACTAGCCGCAGTGCAGGTAGCACTTTGATCTCAACAGTGATTTTTTTTTTATTTTTCTTTTTATTTATTTATTTTTTTTTTTTTTTTAACGGACACCCTCCGTAATGTGCCGGTTCCTCTCCGTCAGTATGTGAGGTCGGCTTGCTTTCGGTATAGTTGCGGTTGTTCCTTTGCGTTTTCACTTCACAATCACAAAAGTTGACTTGGCCATAAGAATTGAAACGTCTCTGCTGGATCTGTCACTCAGGTGACATCCGACTAATTCACATCGGATGTTACTGAGCTCTGCTGACACAGATTTTACTGTTACTACTTCTCTATTGACAACACAATATTCTCACGTCAGTATTCACAATATTCTCCGCCTCTAGTGAGAGCTAGCGGTCAACGCCGCGTTACGTTCGGGTGTCCTGATGCTTTCGACAGTTTGCTGTATTTCGCTTACCACAAAGATTATGAAAATTTGTCTGCAAACTATTGCCATACTTACGTGTAAATGAAGAAAATACGGCCGGCCAGAGTGGCCGAGCGGTTCTAGGGGCTACAGTCTGGAACCGCGCGACCGCTACGGTCGCAGGTTCGAATCCTGCCTCGGGCATGGTTGTGTGTGATGTCCTTCGGTTAGTTAAGTTTAAGTAGTTCTAAGTTCTAGGGGACTGATGACCTCAGAAGTTAAGTCCCATAATGCTCAGAGCCATTTGAACCATTTGAAGAAAATACGGTTTCTTTCGGTCGTTTCCTCCTCATTTCGAGGAAGTCGGTTTCTCTGTTACTTCTTCCTCATTGGAGGGTCTTTCCCCTCGTGGTGTGCCTTATTCAATGTGCCTTAGTCAACTTCTTGTCTGTCGTCGCTTCTACCTGTGGAGGCTTTGTTGCTGGCCACAGTTAGGGCCAAGCTGTGAGTGGGTGTTCTTCCTCATTGGTATGTTTTCTGCAGCAAGTCGGGACGTAAAGTCAATCCACACAGGAAAGCAACTGAAAAGTGTCCTGTGTTAGACGAAGCTTGTGATTTTCTAGATTTCCTTACCGTTTTTGAGGCAATCTTATGCTCCGAAAGATAACAGAGAAATTTGGAAATAAATGTATGTGAAAGTATAAACACTTCCGGTAAAATGTTCTTACGATGGGGCGGGGGATGAGAGTGGGGGGATCATGATTCTCCTCCCCCTCTCCCCTTGAATCCACACCTTTCAAACTGTGTCCTCAGTCTTTCGCGCCGGCATGCCTGAGTAAAATATTCTCGTCGATCAAAAGTTTCACTTCTGATGACGATGGCGAAGACAGCTGTCGAAAACTCGAGAATTTTATTCGAAATGACGCGGCTTGATAACCGATAAAATTTCATTCATTAAAGATTTTACTGTTGAAGAGCTAAAGAAATTATTTTAATTAAAACAGGAAGGAAAGAAAAGGAATTTGACGGACTAAAACATTATGAATGTGGTTTCAGAAGCATCCGTTACCCTACGGTATTTCTTTGTTTCCTTAACCATTGTTCAGGCTGTCACCGGAAGGAAGCTCGTTGATTGATATCATCGAATTGACGTAACTTGCTAGAAAAGCATCCCAGTCACTGCCATGTTCAGTTTTTAGAGCTCTAATCAGCGAAACTAATAATGTATCATGTTGTCATTTGAAATTCTAGAATTACAAAAGTTATCTTCTTTTTCCGTTGAATTGTAGAGGAGGTTTCTTCACCATCCGATTAATCAATAACTGTTACCTAAAACACGTTTTACCCGAAGAAATTCAGACGAATAGTTATTGAGAAATGCGTGGTAGCTTAGGTATTTGGGTTGGCCTGGAACATTTGGTATATGCTTATTTCAATGCATAAATAACCATATATTTGCACACGTTAGTGTAAAGTGCGCGACGGTCGACAAAAAGCAGCAGAGCATGATAACTGGAGTATAAATCAGCTTTTATCAAAGCAGCGCAATTCCACGCGTCTGGCGGGATTTTCATTTACAGAAATTTTAGAGAAATATCGTACACAGCATGTTACTCGAAGAACAAACAGCTTTCGGAAAGGAGGTCCTGTTCAGATAACATTTTGTCATGAAACACATAAAAGAAAAAGAAGAGAAAACCATTTAAAAACCTACATTGTCATTATAGAATTCAGTAAAGCTTTTGGTAATGTGCAGAGAGAGAAAATACGGAATACAATGGAAAAAAGAGGAATACCACTACATTTGATCGAAGTTATCCGATGAATCCATAGGAGAACACGGATAAATGTAAAGGTGGAATCTGGAAATATCGCCCTAGGATATATTAATAAATTGGTCAGACAGGAGAGGGGGAGGGGGGTGTATTTCATCGATACTTCTTAATTTACATTTAGACGACATTGTGAGGGAATGGAAACAACGTGTTATGAAATTTAATACAGAGGACAGCTTCAAAGGAAGAAATTTTATCAAAACTCATTTGAAAGTTTCCAGCCTTTTTGTGTATAGCAGATATGCTCTCACACTTACCTATGAGACAGCAGGTTTATATAATCTGATATATCAGGTTACCTTCCATTCAGAAAGCTGTTGCGCTCAGCGACTGTTATATTGACTCGTAAATAATAGATTGCAGCGATCAGTCGTTCTTTGTAAGTTGATTGGCAGATCTAGATTTCAGCTAGTATTTAATGAACTATGGACGAAGCCCGACCAACAGGCATTACATGCATTGAGCGAAAATAATAGTGGATTGAGAATGGCTAACTTCTAGCTGAAATCAAAATCTGCAAAATAAAATTTAAAAAGGACGAATATATAATTTTTTTTTTCAACGATGACTGTTTCACCCAAGTCGTACGATGTTTGACATAAAAATTGGAAATGGCCTAAGGAGGTGTCTAGATAGTGAAATATGCAGATTATAACAGTCAAATGATGGAAATATCTTTTCGAAAATTTTGAGTGTTGGTCCAGAAAGAGAAAAAAAATCATCAAAACCGTTATGTTTGCGGCGGCCGGATGGTAGTGCGGATATCAAAGAGAGCTATATGAACTATATAAAACAGCAAATCAATATAATTTGCGCATACCGACAAACAAAAACAAGTGGATGGCGTTTCAAGAGTTGCAACTTTTAACGTATAAATTCATATTAGGAAACAAAACTTTTGAACAAAGTAATATCTTCATATTCTTGGGCTGTGACGTATCATATCGCGGCGAAGTGAGTACTGAAAGAAAAATTCAGAGAGTCAGTATGAGATGTGGCACCTTCAAAGGTTACGGCAGCTCCTTGTGGACTGTATACAAGCAATAAGTGGACTACGAACTCTACAGCAAAGAGAGAACTCTAAACAGCCCAGATGAGTTTTTTGAGAACAGTCCAGGAGGTATCAAGAAGACAGGGATTGAGTAATGAGGCTATCCGGCAGAATGCAGAAACTTACAACGAAACGAAGAGGCTAAGGAATACAGAACAGAATGGAAAGAATGTATAGAAAAAATAGATGGTGGATTTATTCCAAAACAGTAGCTACAGTACATCACTAAAGAAAGGAGGAATGTCTGTAGACCAAAGAAGAGATGGAGTGATAAGAAGTCGCAATGGGCCAACTGACCCAATGCATGAGAGAAGAAGAAATTTTAAATGTAATTAGAATAATACCAAGTGTTTCCGCTCTATGGATGATGTCTTTGTAATATGAACCCACGACGAAGAGGATCTGGATATCTTCCTGGTACTTCTTAATATTATCATCCCAAAAATAATTTTACGTTGGAGAAAGAGCAACGGGCAACTTAATTTTTTATTATGTCATCATTAATCAAACGGACGGACGGAACTATGGGCCAAAATTGTACAGGAAAGCAACACCTACAGATACGCAACCATCGCCCTAGACATGAAATTAAAACTTTACTGGATAGGACAAATAAATTATGTGACCCAGTTTTCTTTCCGAGAAGAACTGTTACTTACGCCGGCTTTTAAGAAAAATGGTACTCCACTGACATAGTGGAACGAGCTCTGAATTGAAGTGGAGAGGATTCCAGGACTAATGAGGAACAGCGCATGCCATAGGAAAAGTTTTCTCTCCTTTTATTACAAAGGTTACGGAAAGCGTCGGTATAGTTTTGGCTAAGCATGAGATTCAAACGATTTTTGAACCCATCAGAAAAATAAAATAATGCTACGAACTACAAAGGATGTACGTCATCCACTAGCGACATCCGTTGTGCATAAACTTTGGTGTAGTTATGTTTAAGTAAACATTGGAACCACGGAAAGTAGTAGTAATACTTGCTTAGTCGAACTTAAAAGGGACTGTCGCTTCGGAGAAAATGACAAAACGTCTGTAGCAAAACGTGTTTACGAAATGAGGCAATGAAATAAAATGCAGTGAGACTAGTGTTTTAGCTAAGACTACGCATTATCATGCGCTTTCGTATAAAGAGACAATCGAAATTCATAAACACTATGTTACTGTTGACAGAAAATAAAAGGGAGTTACGTAAAATTAAATATGGATGCCGAATTTACTCCAAGACACTAATGATCGATTAATTTTAATCGAGAACGATGTTACCAGCCACGGATAATCACGTAACAAATGGTAGTGCCCCCTGTACAGCTGGGTGATTTCCGGTCGTCCTTGAATTGGATGCGACTTCTTATTTATATCTGTTGTTTCCCTATGTAACAACCGTACCACAACAAAGGTCAGCATTTAATAACGATTGTGGTGTTGCTCACGCTACTAAATACTGCATTTTCGGGCAACAACAGTCATATTATGTGGCAGGTGTCATTAGAGCACAATTAATAAAGTCATTTGATGTAATAATCAAAAAACTAGGCACTCATCTTTTTGTGTTTCCCACGCTGATCTCGTCGTAAAATCATGGCTCAATCGTTGAAAATCTAGGTGATTATGATTCCAAGCTCGGATGCAAAGAGGCCTAGGTTTTATTCTGCTATATTCAAAAGTTTTGTAGATGAGCTTCACAAATCATTCTTAAAGATTACACTTTTGCTGGACAATGGTGATGTAAAAAAATAATCAGCACTCCGAAATTGAGTTACACTTCCTTTAAATTGCTTTTATTGCAATATCACGTAAACACAAAACATCACTTCACAATACAAAACATACTTGAAACCATCTTCCTCACATTTTATAAGCCAACTACAAAATGCATCTTTGCAACATGACGTCCAAGACTTGACCTTTTCAAGGTCTGACTCTCTAACAACTCAACAACTAACTGACAATCGCTTACGCGCCCAAAAATCAGAGTTACAAGTACGTCAAAGATCATAGTGACAAAAGAAAGAAAACACATAAGAATAATATCATTGCAATATAAACATATCGAGGTATCAAAAGTGAAATCAAATCTGAATGTTTTCTCAGAAGTATGTTAAGTAGTTAACAGAAATGCAGTAGAATATTACTGGTATCGAGAGGTTCAGGTGAGGTACCATAATGGTTACGTAATTCAAGTACCATTACACCCACCACTGGGGACGAAACGTCAGTGAATAGTTTCATATATTGGCCACGGCTTCTTAGTGTGGAAGTTTTAAGCGAAAGTGCGTTTATATATTTTTATTTAAGTCGTGCAATGCACAGGTTGAATATGTCAGTGTGCTAGTAATAATGGGGTATGTGAACTGGTTATGCCTATATTGCTTTTCTTTTCTTGGTGTGTGTACGTGAGCATGGTGCCATGGATAGACTGTCCAGCATCAAATCATTAACGTTATGTGATCAAAACGAATAGGAATGAAGACATTTAATAGGAACAGCGACTCAGAGAGTACAGTTCATAAAGCCGACCGTTGTGACCGAGCGGTTGTAGGCGCTTCAGTCCGGCACCACGCAGCTGGTATAGTCGCAGGTTCGAATCCTGCCTCGGGCATGGATGTGTGTGATATCCTTAGGTTAGTTAGGTTTACGTAGTTCTAAGTCTAGGGGACCGATGACATCAGATGTTAACTCCCATAGTGCTTAGAGCCATTTTTTTTAACAGTTCATAAATGCAGAAACACATGAGACTAAGGGCATAAAAAGTCTTTCGCAGAAATAGGTGATAGTCGTTATTACGCTCAGTCTTCCGAATACGGTTATTCGAGGGCAATAGAAGTCAGAAGAGCAGGTCTACTGGTAGGCTTTAGTTAAAAGTTAGCGCAGCTTGAAGAAACAAATCATAAGAGCTACTTCTTACTTATTGCACTCCTTGAATTGTCCTACATCTATAAACGTACTCTGCAAGCCACCGCATAATGTATGGCGGAGGGTACCATCGTTTGACATTTGTGGATGAATGAAGGAATCTATCAATCAACAGGCCTGTGACACACACACACACACACACACACACACACACACACACCTTGAAATAAGGAATGATTGTAAAAAGCAATTAGATTAGGACAATTAATGAACTTGGAAATCTGTGTTGTTTAATCTCAAATTATTTTGGCATGTACTTGGATCAATTGTGAATAGGAAAATTTCGTAGATCATGTCACGTTCGATTGCAATCGTCACTTTACAATCTTTTGACACTTCAAGAGAACGGATTTCGTTTTGCGCAAATATAAGATTAATTGCCTATATAAGACAAACAAGTATCTGGCGCAATTGTTACATTGCTTACTCATGCTACAATGGCAGGTTATCAACATTTAAGTGAGTTTGAACCAGGTGTTATAGTCGGCGCACGAGCCATGGGACACAGCATCTCCGATGTAGCGATGAAGTGGGGATTTTTCCGTACTACAATTTCACGAGTGTACCATGAATATCAGGAATCTGGTAAAACATCAAATCTTCGACATCGCTGCGGCCGGAAAAGTATTCTGCAAGAACGGGACCAACGACGACTGAAGAGAATAGTTCAACGTGACAGAAGGGCAATCTTTTCGCAAATTGCTGCAGATGCGGGGCCATCAACAACCGTCAGCGTGCGAACCATTCAACGGAACATAATCGACATGGGCTTTCGGAGCCGAAGACCCAAGCATATACCCCTGATGACTGCATGACACAAAGCTTTACGCCTCGCCTGGGCCCGTCAGCACCGACATTGGACTATTGATGACTGGAAAAATGTTGCCTGCTGGGACGAGCTTTGTTTCAAATTGTATCGAGCGGATGGATGTGTACGGGTATGGACACAACCTCATGAATCCATGGACCCCGCATGTCAGCAGGGGACTGTTGGTGGAGTCTCAGTAAATGGTGTGGGGCGTGTGCAGTTGGAGTGATATGGGACCCCTGATACGTCTAGATACGACTCTGACGTACGTAAGCGTCCTGTCTGATAACCTGCATCCATTCACGTCCGTTGTGCCCTCCGGCGGATTTGGGCAATTCCAGCAGGACGTTGCGACACCCCACACGTCCAGAATTGCTACTGAGTGGCTCCAGGAACACTCTTCTGAGTTTAAACACTTCCGCTGGCCACCACCAAACTCCACCGACATAACATTTTTGAGCATATCTGGGATGCCTTGCAACGCGCTATTGAGAAGATATCCCCCCCTCTCGTACTCTTACGGATTTATGGACAGCCCGGCAGGATTCATGGTGTCAATTCCCTCCAGGACTATTTCAGACATTAAACGAGTCCATATCATGTCGTGTTGCGGCACTTCTGCGTGCTGGCGGGGGCCCCACATGATGTTAGGCAAGTGTACCAGTTTCTTTGACCCTTCAGTGTATATTTCTAGATGTCTATTTCGGCTGTGGAAACGTTTCTTAAAGAAGTTTCTGGAGATTTTTTCCTCCATATTTTCAATAAGAAACCTTCAGTAATTAATGCTGTGTATCTGTGATAAACAATTAGTACCCGCAGTCGAAGCCCGATAATTGTGTCGATAGCTGAATAAGCGGTGCTGGCAAGTATGCCTCGTGCTCTTGTAGATCAACACTAAACATCTTTCTCGGAATCCAAGTTGTGGTAGACAGTATAGAGAATTTGTGAACAGGGACTCTTTTCTGTTCCAAGGTCATTTGTTGTGTATCTGTCTGCGGTGAGTGAGTGAGTGAGTGAGAGAGAGAGAGAGAGAGAGAGAGAGAGAGGGTGTTGTAGAGGGGAATGAGTACGTAATATTTTGAAGAGGAACCAATGTCCAAAACTTACCATTACCGTGCTACAGCCGTTTGAAAATATGTTTGTTAGGTATTTATACAACAGGGTAGTCATGGTGGGGGATGACTACGTCGGATCAGCTGATGTCATTTAACGTGTGTCCTACTTCTCTGACCTGGTTCGAACCTCATTACGTGTCTGTGAGTGTTAGAGTAATATGGTTGAATACACGTTTGCAGAATACATCGACATGGGCCTTCTATATGGCGAAGCTCACAGTAATGAAACAGCTGCTCGTCGCCTTTATCAAGATCGTTCTCCACAACGTCCGACCCCGTCGCATGTCCTTTTCTCCATAATTACGCAACAGCTTCCAGAAAGGGTACCTTCACCGTCAGCAGGCGTGGCTGTGGAGCTCCAACGAGACGCCGCACACCCGAATTGAAAGAAGGCGTACTGCATCACGCTGAAGAGAACTTGTCGACGAGTACACGAGCAGTTTCTTTAGCTATTAACGAGTGGAACTGAAAAACAAATGATGTACTGGGTCACGCCTAATCAGTTACTCGTAAAAGTGGTCGCAGAACATTAGTTGGAGTAACGTTCTGCGGGAAGGAGAAGTACTTTGGAAAATGATTGATGTGACTGGAATAGTTTGGGTCAGAACGGGTTTATGTGTGTCTGCATTTTGGGTAGGGGTTATTTGCACGGAATCCGGGTAGAATGAGGGAGGACGGAGGCTCTGTGACAGTATTTTGATCATCACCCGTTGAGATGACGATTTTTTCTGTTAATGTAAACAGTGATTACACTGAAAGTTTTTGAAACAACGCCTCCAATGAATAATATTTGTATTTTATTACTTTACACGATGCTTTTCAAGCCTTGTGGGCACCATCATCGGCTTTTCTATGCAGTTACTTTGTTCTGTTGAGCGAGGAGGGCGAAGAGTTTTAAATTTATAGGTGGCGAAAAAAAAAAGATAGCGAATGAAAAAGAGAATAACAGATAAAACCTGCGAAACTTACCAGATAAGCTGAGTAAAAAATCCTTGGACGCTATGTTGTCTTATGTTGAAAATTGTGTATCCCCAGACATGTCAATGTTTTGCAAAAGAACCCAGCCTACCCACAAGAATCTAGATCTATTCGCAGAAACTAAAAGAAGGTGAATCACTGTGAAAATAAACATATAGAATTTGCTACCCGCAATTATTTCAGTAATTTTAGAGACTTGTTCTTAATATAATAGCTGTGAACAATGAAAAGAGTTATTCTTCATGCCATAGCTGGTAAAGATGTAACTACCATACAAATATCAAAATATAGTATAACTTCAGCTCCGGAAAGGAAGGTATATACTCATCTGTAGTTAATGTTTAGTATATCATATGTTAAACTATTTACATCTACAGGGTGTGAACGATAATTGTTTACGAGAACACAGTGGTGCAGTGAAATCTGAGACGAACAATTTAAGGCACTTGTGGTTTACAAAGTCGGGAAACAACTTCAGACTAGCGCCGCGTGATGTTTTGGAATTCTGCTCGTCCTGTCATGCCATGGACTTAATCGAGCATCTACAAATTGTAGAACTGTCGTTTATGTACAGTGTACCTCACAATTTTGTGAATTTTAACTGCATAAAATTAACAATTAAATCGTTTTGTTTCTATTGCCTTCTTACTACGATATTATTGTCTCTGAAAGGATAACGTTTAGATCGAATTGTAGACGTACGTACTTTTGGCATAACGCGTTCAGAAGACATTGTTCTTCCATTACCCTCACAGGGAAGGTTAACCTGCCTATTTAAAGGAAGCTAGCTGCGTGTGAGGGCGAGAGGGTATTCAACATTTTGCGCGGCGCCCATGCGCTGTATCTTAGGAGCTTTGTAGACCAATTAGAGGTTTTTTCACGGCTCGATAGACCGCAAGTGTCTTACAACGAATAGTTCGTTTTGACTTTTTCTACATCACTGTGGTACGTTGTAAATAGTTACAGTTTGTCATTTACAGATAAACAGGTGCATCTTGAGCGAAGCGAAGTCGTATGGCGGTGTAGTTACCTGGTTAAGTTTCGCGTTTTGTCTCATTCTTATTGGCATTCGTTTCCTTCTTCCACGATTTCCGAAAGTTAACACCTAAACATCTGAAAACAGAAGCACACTGTTCTGAAGCATCATCAGAGCTCAGGGACAAGAAAATTAATGTAACCACCTAGATAAACCTGAAAATGTGTCCACAGGTCCTGAAATGCGTAGTGTAGTGTAATAAAAGACAAATATAAGTGTTGGTTGGTTGGGAGAGGGAACCAAACAGCGAGGTCATCGATCCCATCAGATTAGGGAGAATGGGGAAGAAAGTCGGCCGTGCCCTGTCAAAGGAACGTTCTCGGTATTAACATGAAGCGATTTAGGGAAATCATGGAAAACCTAAATCAGGATGGTCGGACGAGGGTTTGACCCGTAGTCCTCCCGAATTCAAGTCCATTGTGCTAACACTGCGCCGCTCCACTCGCTCAAATATTAGTGCTTGAAGGCTCTGTTTAATATACTCTGAAAGTATTCAGTACAATCACATGCGTAGCTGCAGAAATCCATAAAATTAAATTAATGGTGTTTTGTTGGCCACGTTCACATTGGTCCTCGAAAAATTTTTCGTTTTTGCTTTGGTTTCGTCCATCCGATAATGTTCTGGTAAACTAAGATTTTTTTCTGTTGTTATTTGACATTGCCAAATCGGAAGATACGCGAACTGTTATGTTAAAATATGTAGATAAAAAAAATCCTAGGTCAAGACCGCTAAAACTCGCTTATTTAATAACTAGTTTCAGCTTATTGACGAGCCGTCTTCAGTGCTAAAGTACAGAAAATTGCACAACAGAAATGAACAATAGCGCAATATATTTTGTATTTAAACTTCCATTCTGTGATACATAGCAATAAAAATTTTATTATTTGATTCCGTGTATACCAGCCACCAGGTATTACATTACATCATAATCTGTTCGGCTGAATCGCTCTTGTTGGCATGTGCAAACTGACTTTTTTTGTATTGATTGTGACAATATAAAGACATATAAAATGCTTTTGGTAGGTGATATACAGCTATGATCTTACCTAAAGTAGGTCGTCATAGTTACATATACTCTATCACTAGCCAGCCATAAGACTAACTCGTTGTACTACAGGAGCTAGCAAGTTGCTGCAGGACGGCGGTCGGAGAACTAATCACATATGTAACATTAGTGCTACACGAAAGCGGTATCAGATGGCGCTTCCAGCAAACGAAGTTTTACAGAGTTGAGCCTCTATTATAACTAGTGTCAATAACTGCTTCTCTTATATGAAGAACCTTCACTCAATATATTCTAGTGTATCCATTGATTATTTTATACTCATGTACTTTGCGATACAATTTGACATTCTTTTTACCTCTGTTAGGTGGGTGTCACATTATTACGCTTTTATGCACATAATTTATGCTGAATCTCCATATATGCAGCTATTAGCTGTGAGCTACTTCACTATATGTATTACCGTGTGCCCAGCACTTAGATCTTTAGCTACATTTGGTCTGCATCTCTTCTCTATGGCTTACATCTTCGCTACTTGGCTTTGAACATGTAGTCATTCAATTTGTGCTTTTACACATATGGTCAAGAGGTACCCTATTCTGTTCATGTATGAACTTAGGTTATCTGTTCATTCATTGGTGTAATGAAAACCACGTATCTCGATGATTATAACTGGTACCTAGACCTCGAGTAACAGTATTTACTCGCTTTATTATTCAGTGTAATGGTTGTAGATCATTGCCACTGTTAATACTTTCCTGTATCTTAAATATTGTGCTACTTTCAACTATGACCATTTTATTTGCTTCTTTTTAGTGGTTTTCTGGTTGTTACTGCTTAAGAAATAGCCTATGTTCGGTATAAGATTACTACAGATTGTAGAAATGTAACATAGGTCACGAATCGCGCGGTCCGTCCCGCCGCAGATTCTAGTCCTCCCTCGGACATGGGTGTGTGTGTGTTGTCCTTAGCGTAAGTTAGTCTAAGTAGTGTGTAAGTCTAGGGACCGATGACCTCAGCAGTTTGGTCCCTTAGGAATTCACACAGATTTGAATAGAAATGTAACATAGTTAGTTACGCTGCCATTCTGTATGTTACTATAGAGGCACGATTCTGTAAAACTTCGTTGACTGATAGCGCCATCTGACAGCGCTTTCGTGTAGCAATAACGCAGCATTTGTGGTTAGTTCTCTGACAGCCGTCCTGCAGCTGCTTCCTTGTTAACACATGGCTAGTGATAGACTGTATGCAACCACGACGACCTACTTTAGGTAAGATCACAGCTGTATATCGCCTACCAAAATCACTTTGTATGTCATTATATTGTCACAATCAATACAAAAAAATTCAATTTGTACATGCCAACAAGAGCGATTCAGCCGAACAGATTATGACGCAATGTAACGACTGGTGGCTGGTATACACGGAATCAAATAATAAAATTTTTCAAAAATGTTCGAATGTGCGTGAAATCTTATGGGACTTAACTGCTAAGGTCGTCAGTCGCTAAGCTTACACACTACTTAACCTAAATTATCTTAAGGAAAAACACAAACACCCATGCCCGAGGCAGGACTCGAACCTCCGCCAGGATCAGCCGCACAGTCCATGACTGCAGTGCCTTAGACCAATAAAATTTTTATTGCCATGTATCATAGAATGGAAGTTTAAATATAAAATGTATTATGCTATTGTCCATTTCTGTTGTGTAGTTTTCCGTTTCAGATTTGAAGCTGATTCGTCAATGAGCTGAAACAAGTTACCAAATAAATGAGTTTCAGCGATCTTGACCTAGGATTTTTTATCCACATGTTTTAAGATTTTTTTACCGTCTAGTCCAGTGGTCGTAAAAAAGGCGGTTCTTGGGCTGCTTGCGGCCCACATCAAATATCAGTGCGGTCCGCGATTCTCACACCGTATTTTATAACGTGCATCTAGCAGAAAACAGCCCAATCCAAAAACGTCAACTGACGTTAAGAGCGTGTAACGCTCGTTTCGCAGTAATTCCCGCAATCGTGACGTCATTTTGACGTCACACAGAAAATCGACGACCGCATGATTGGCTATCGACTTACGTTAGTATTCGACACAGGCCTCTCGCAAGATTTCATGCGCTCGTACCGGACATTTACAAAAACACTTCATTCTTGGAATTATTTATTATAATTATTGCTATAATAAAATGTCACGTAATGATTTATCGAAGGTTAGTGCTTTCATATAAGAGTCCTCCCTTCGAAGTGGGTTGTTATCATCAGTAATTTACAAAGTAAACATGAAACAGACTTGTTTTGTAATTTGCAGTATGCCGTTTCAGTGTAACGGAGCATTGAAAATTTATCAGAAACACATCACCATTATCATTAAATGTCACTTAATAACACAGACACCACAACAAATATCACTTAATAACGCGTCAAAAATACAAGTCTGCAAGATAGAATATGATGACCAAGACCGGAGTTAAACATCGCAGGGTTAAGTGCTAGCATGTGAGTAACGTCGTGGTTTCTGGTGTCGAAAGCTGTTGGTTTGCATCCCGTTACATGCAAGTTCAAATGGCTCTGAGCACTATGGGACTTAACTTCTGAGGTCATGAGTCCTCTAGGACTTAGAACTATTTAAACCTAACTAACCTAAGGACATCACACACATCCATGCCCGAGGCAGGTTTCGAACCTGCGACCGTAGTGGTCGCGCGGCTCCAGACTGTGTCGCCTTGAACCGCTCGGCCACATCGGCCGGCTACATCCAAGTTTTTTTTCATATTACCGTTGTTAACACGTTTTTTTACATTCTCGTGAATGTAATACAGGTTTGTTCTGCAATATTCGATATTATTTACATTCAGTCTGATCCGAGGACAAAGTATGAAATAAATATTTACAGATTTCCGAGTATGTGGTTTGGCAGGAACCTAAGAGGACACCTTAAACTACTACGACCTAATCGAGGAGCAATAACATTATATTCTTCTTTTTTACAAAGTCAATAGCCGATCATGCGGTCATCGATATCGTGCGTTACGTCAAGATGACGACATGTCTGCGGGAATTGTTGTGAAGTGAGCATTACCCGTTAAGAGCTTCCTAAGAGAGTAGTTTTCCCGCTCAGTAAACAACAAGTTGCTATAGAGACAGCAATATATTAAGAAGTTCTCAATTTTAATTGACGTTGGTGAATTTGACCGTGAGTTAAGTAAAGCTGGCCGCTGACCTCAGGGACAGAAGGGTAAATAGCGTGGCCGCAGCGGTGTTTAGAGATGAGAGGCAGAGAAAGTTTCATTGTCTGTCTTCCATACCGACAACTGACTGGTTTGCGCGACTTGTACCGATTCTCTGCTACTTCATTAATTTTGACACAGAAGAAACATGGATTCGTCAGTGCGCACTATAGAGACGGCTATGTTCTAAAGCGGTAGATATTAGTAGCAAGAAGTATTAAATTAAGAGTGCTGTAATGCTACACAATAAGCTGAAGAAAAGGGGCCGGCCAGGGTGTCCGAGCGGTTCTAGGCGCTACATGCTGGAACCGCGCCACCGCTACGGTCGCAGGTTCGAATCCTGCCTCGGGCATGGATGTGTGTGATGTTAGTTAGGTTTAATTAGTTCTAAGTTCCAGGGTACTGATGGCCTCGGAAGTCAAGCCCCATGGTGCTCAGAGCCATTTTTTAGAAGAAAAGTGATAGTCAGAAACTTAATAAACATCTGTGATTGTCTCTCACATTCAGTAGTGCATTCGTATATAAGTAGAGTTACTGTTATTAACTTGTTACTCGTCCGCTCACACGGAGAACACAACAAAACTTCGTAAGGCAACTAAAATACTATGGCGTCGCTCAGAGTGGCAGGAAACTGAAACAGAGAACAGTAGCCACGAAGTGTTTCGAATTGTGCCGACTTTTAACGATCAGTGTTAGGGGGCAGGCGACCTATGTATCGCGCCCTTGCTATAGCTACGCTATTTTGGCCTCTTAACATACTAATTTATGTACTGTTGCAATTAACAATATGACTTTTGCATACGCAGCCGGACGGCCCAAAATGTCTATACTGGCTCTTGAACAACAGAGCTGCTATTCTCCTGGTGTTAGAGAAGTGAACACGTTACCTTAGATGTGATTCTTGAAGCTTTCCCAGCGTACTGAACATTGTTAGGTTTCGGGAGTGCAGCCCGATCATGTTGACTTCTTGCCACAATATTTCGGCTGGCACCCGTCTAGTCACCTTCAAGTGCGTGTCCGCCACAAGAAGTCAACAAGATCCGGCTGCAATCCCGAAACCTCACAGAATATGTTACCTTAGATGTTTTACAAATGCAGAGTAATTATCTGATGTTTCCAGGTTGAATATGTTTTTCTTTTGCAGCAAAATGAGAAGTGGTGGTACTTTTCACTAAGCCCGCGGTGTGTTTTTGTGTGTTGGCAGGCGGCCGGCCCATGCGCGAGTGTTCGTGATGGCGGCGCCGCGCACCCGCCCACGGCCGCTCTCCGGCCACTGCCCCCTGCTCATCTTCCTCCTGGTGGCCACGACGGCCGCCACCGTCTCCACTTCTTCGTCCTCCTCCTCCGCCCCCTCCTCGCCCTCTGAGGAGGACTTCGCCTTCGAGCCAGAGGAGGGCGCCCCGCCTCCCGCGCCCGACGGCCCGCTGCGGCGACAGTGGGGAGTGCCCGACCGCCTCGCCGTCGCGGGCCGCCTGCTGCAGATAGACATCCCTGCAGACGCCTTCTCCGGCGCCGTCGACCGATACGACGTGAGTACTGGACAGGGGACTGCATCGGCGTAACGAAGCGGCGCCCACTTCACATCGCTCACTTTTACCCGGCTCGGCTTCACGCGGGCGTGTGATCGTCGAGTGTGGATCAAGAGATACGTGACCTACAAGAGGCTTAGGCTGCGTTCACAGTGGTACCGAGATCGGTGGAGTCTTCCGACAACCGACATCGGTTGAAGATGGCCGATATCGACCAGTCGAACACAGCTAGTGTCAGCCGATGGTGGTCGGAAACGGCCAATATTGACCGAGATCAGTCGTAGGTGATACGTGTCGTCCGACGTCGGTCGGAGTTGTTCGGTGCCAGCCGACGTCGGTCGGAGGTGGCTGATGTCGGTCGGAGGTGGCCGGTGTCGGGTGACGTCGATCGGAGTTGGTCGGTGCTGGCCGACGTCGGTCTGTGCTGGCCGACGTCGGTCGGAGGTGTCCGACGTCGGTCGGAGGTGCTGGCCGACGTCGGTCGGAGGTGGTGGCCGGCGTCGGTCGGAGGTGGTGGCCGACGTCGGTCGGACGTGCTGGCCGACGTCGGTCGGAGGCGGCCGGTGTCGGTTGGAGGTGGCCAGTGTCGGCTGACGTCGATCGGAGTTGGTCGGTGCCGGCTGACGTCAGTCGGAGGTGGCCAGTGTCGGTCGGAGGTGGCCGGTGTCGGCCTATGTCGGTCGGAGTTGTTCAGTGCCAGCCGACGTCGGTCGGAGGTGGCTGGTGTCGGTCGGAGGTGGCCAGTGTCGGCCGACGTCGGTCTAAGAGGGACTGACGTTTCCAAATAAGTACGCCAGTCCGCGAGCTACCACATTGCGGGCGATCTCAGCAACCAACTGTAGAATTAGGACGATGATCAGTGAAATTCAGATGAGTTTGTCTTCTTCGGTTGAATTGGCTGACATTCTCACGCATGAAATATAGACTGTGAGGATGAAAATAATCATTGGAATATAGCTGAAATCATAGCTTTACAGGGAACTTCGAGTAGGCAAAATCTGTACCAGAAGTCTGAGGAGTAATTTGCAAACTTAAAAATTACTCTGTTTAAGGGAGAAAGATGGCGTATCTTACACTTAAATTTGTTGTACTAAATGTTCTTGGGTCGTGGTAGAGGGACATTAGCTTACCACGAATAATAATAATAATAATAATAATAATAATAATAATAATAATAATAATAATAATAATAATAATTATTTCAGAATGAGATTTTCACTCTGCAGCGGAGTGTGCGCTGATATGTAACTTCCTGGCAGATTAAAAGTGTGTGCTGGACCGAGACTCGAACTCGGGACCTTTACCTTTCGCGGGCAAGTGCTCTACCACATTATCTACATCTACATGGATACTCTGCAAATGCCGGCCGAAGTGGCCGTGCGGTTAAAGGCACTGCAGTCTGAAACCGCAAGACCGCTACGGTCGCAGGTTCGAATCCTGCCTCGGGCATGGATGTTTGTGATGTCCTTAGGTTAGTTAGGTTTAACTAGTTCTAAGTTCTAGGGGACTAATGACCTCAGCAGTTGAGTCCCATAGTGCTCAGAGCCATTTGAACCATTTGAACTCCGCAAATCACATTTAAGTGCCTGGCAGAGGGTTCATCGAACCACCTTCTCCATCAGCATCGACCACGCTGATGTGGCCATCCTCAAACTGTTGGCAACATTTCATTACGAACTCGACGTGACATTGCAGTTGGTCGATATACCATCAGTATTTAGAAGTTTTGCTCAAGCACTTCAACTACGGGGTCCGTTTCCAGTTGCTGTGCCGTTTCACTCCCACGCTGTGATGCACCTCTTATCCGTACTGAGCAAAACTGTGTCTGCAGGTAACCCGGGACATGTACTCTCTTTTGAAAATGCTCAACTTTTGTGGCGTAATGGTCTTACCTTCTGGTGTCCATACTTAGATTTTTTAATTTTTTTATAAAAGTTATGGAGCATAACTTAAAGATTTTATATTACAGACTTCTTCCGGGTCCTTGGTGGACTGAATACTGTGAAATTTACAACGTAGACGAGAGGTGTTGAACTGCAGCTGTTATAGTAGTTCGTGAGCCGTGCAGGGATAGCTCATTCGGCAGAGCATTGCGTTATTATTATTATTATTATTATTATTCGTGGAAAGCTAATGCCCATAATAATAATAATAGTAATAAATATTATTATTATTATATTAGGCAAAAACATAAATTTTAGAGTAATATATTGTGAACAGGGTATCATCTGGAGTGCCCCAGGGAAGTGTGGTAGGTCCGCTGTTGTTTTCTATCTACATAAATGATCTTTTGGATAGGGTGGATAGCAATGTACGGCTGTTTGCTGATGATGCTGTGGTGTACGGGAAGGTGCCGTCGTTGAGTGACTGTAGGAGGATACAAGATGACTTGGCCCAGGATTTGTGATTGGTGTAAAGAATGGCAGCTAACTGTAAATATAGATAAATGTAAATTAATGCAGATGAATAGGAAAAAGAATCCCGTAATGTTTGAATACTCCATTAGTAGTGTAGCGCTTGACACAGTCACATCGATAAAATATTTGGGCGTAACATTGCAGAGCGGTATGAAGTGGGACAAGCCTGTAATGGCAGTTGTGGAGAAGGCGGATAGTCGTCTTCGGTTCATTGGTAGAATTTTGGGAAGATGTGGTTTATCTGTAAAGGAGACCGCATGTAAAACGCTAATACGACCTATTCATGAGTACTGCTCGAGCGTTTGGGATCCCTATCAGGTCGGATTGAGGGAGGACATAGAAGCAATTCAGAGGCGGGCTGCTAGATTTGTTACTGGTAGGTTTGATCATCACGCGAGTGTCACGGAAATGCTTCACGAACTCGGGTGGGAGTCTCTAGAGGAAAGGAGGCGCTCTTTTCGTGAATCGCCACTGAGGAAGTTTAGAGAATCAGCATTTGAGGCTGACTGCAGTAAAATTTTACTGCCGCCAACTTATATTTCGCGGAAAGACCACAAAGATAAGATAAGAGAGATTAGGGCTCGTACAGAGGCATATAGGCAGTCATTTTTCCCTCGTTCTGTTTCGGAGTGGAACGGGGAGAGAAGACGGTAGTTGTGGTACGAGGTACCCTCCGCCACGCACCGTATGGTGGATTGCGGAGTATGTTATAGATGTAGATGTAGATGAAAATGGAAAAACGTACGCCACATCTGCGAATCACTTCGCATAACAGAATCGGCACCTTACTGGCATAAAACTAATAATTTGTATTAATAATTTGCATACAGCTAATGGCTACCTACAATAGACAAAAAAAGATCCACCAGAGTAACTTTAAGCATAAGATAAGGCATCCTTCTCACTTGAACAAATAATTTTTTGAGGTTATAATTTATGCCTGGAAGTTCCGGTAAAGATTTTGCCTACTTGTGGTTTTCAGGACAGTTGCAATTCCAGTCCATAGATTCAGTTACATCCCTATTATGATATTTTTCATCCTGTGGATGCCACAAACTATTCCTTGCAATCCATGTTTAGTGTGTCTTGCGTCGGCCTACTCGACCGAAAGAAACAGACTGATTCGAATTTCAGAGATTGTCGTCCGAAGTCTGTACTTTCGGGCGATGAGATCGACTGCATTGTGACTATCCATGTATTGGCGTACTGATATGAAAAGATCGACAGTGTTCGATCGTCGGAGGAATCAAGCGGTTGTCGGTGCCACTGTGATCGCAGCAGCATTAAGTCCGTTTTACACGGGCGAGTTTTTGGCCGAAATCGTCGACTCGTTGTGGATGCGCGTCATTTGCTTGCGTGTAAATCAGATGACCACCACGTCGAGGGGATATCAGTGACGTCAGTGATCAACTGACAGTATCAAGCGGTGGAAATATAAAAATAGACTAGTGTGCTGCAGGCTGTGCATGACTAAGAACAGGAGACCGCGGGTTCCTATGCTAACATGGGAAGTTAACCCATTTTCGTCAACTTATTTCTGTCATAGGCCTACTAACGGATCTTGTTTCTTCTTAATGTTAATTTTGTTGTTCGCTTTGGCTTCGTGATTCATAGCGAAGGTTCCTCGGTGGCCTGGTATTTTTCCTACTAGCGTTCTTTCACGAAAGAAATGAAATATTCGAAAGCAAAAAGATATTTATGTGTTAGAGTACCTGAACAAAGAAGAAGCCTGCGCTGTGCATAAACAAGAATGTAAATGAAGAAACATTTTTGATGAAAATTGTTTCAGCATTGAAAAATTCAGTTTTATTTAACAAGGAGAATAATTTTCAGTGTTCTTTGACACTTAAAAAGAAAGAGGACAAAATAAGAACATGCCGTTTTCTGTCTTCTAAACATTGTTTGATATGTTTGTAGGTATATACAGGGTTTGGACAAAAATATGGAAACAATGCGAGAAATGCGTGCTTGAACGTAAATGCAGATACTAGCCAAGCGTGCAGGTTGCGTGTTGTGTTTGAATGCGAACGGCTCCCACGCAATGTCCTCAGTACGTTGCAAGATTCAGTCGTGGTCAGAGCATTGTTCTCTGTAGATGAAAGTGCACTGTGGTGGAGCTACGTGAATTCGAAAGTGGGCGATTTGTTGGTGCTCACATGGTAACCAAAGGAGCTGGAGTGTTTGGTGTTTCAAGAGGCTTCGTATCGAAGATGCCTACCGCGTACAAGGAAAGCAGAAAAACAACATCCGTTAAGGAGAGGTTTACAATCTTTGGCCCGAAAAAAAGCATGTTCTTTGAGAATTTTTTTCTCGGGGTGTGTTATAGATATAAATGTCAAACTTTGCCAAAATTTTTATTGATACTTCCTCTACAAACTGGAATTTTATCGACCGGAAATGTCGAAGAACAAATGCGGAAGGACCGAGGAACGAAACAAAATTTCGATGTTGACCACCACGCGCGGTATGTCACAGGTCAGCCGGCTCGTCTGAAATCAAAATTGAGTTGACGTTAGCGAAGTATATAAGATTCTTTAAGAGTTGTACCTCGCTTAAGTTATTTGGACCATAGGAAACAAAATGGCGGCCATTTGAAAAAAAAGGTGTTTCATCGATTTTTCTACTTCGTCTCCCAAGTAAAAATATTTATAGTTGATGGATCGGAATAAGAGTGGTACAACTCGTAGAAAATTTAGTTAGCTTCGTCGGAAACAAAGAATCGTGCCAATCGGTTCAGTAGATTTGAAGTTACCATACCGCACGATTAGAAAAAAAAGGTCATTTCAAGAAAAACGCGTTTGAAGTTTTGACTATATATAAATGCAATATTACGCAACTTACGTTCAATCTGCTATTCCGCGTCCTCTTCCACACAGAAGGCTTTCTGCTCGATCTGGGCCATCCTGCGCTGCTCCAGAGCCGCTCGTACGGCAGGTGACAAGCGGTTTTCGGCCGCTTGAATCCCGTGGTCGTCCGAATGCTTGGTGACCTGCGTCGAATAGAGTCCCAGGGTGACGCCCATCGTCGTCATGGTCTTCAGAATTGCTGAATACCCTTCGTTGAATCTGCTCATTGCCAGGAAAGTTGCAACCTCCACAGTCTCCGTACCAGAATGCAAATGCTTGGGGGCTAACTTCCAAACACAGACGTTCAAAGTTTCATTTGAATTTTGTGTGTTTCCTCCCAAGCACCGGTACAATAACTCATCTTCCGAAAGAAAAAACTGGTGCGTGAAAAAGGCCGATTTCAGGCAGGTGCATTTTTTTATTCAACCGAGAATAACAAATGTTTCCGTTCCGTATTCAGAAAAACCGTTTCAGTGGTGGAGTCTAAACACTTTTATGAATCCAAAAATGTAATTTTTAAAAAAATTGATTTTTTGAACCAAAAGATGGTAAACCTCCTTTAGTAACAAAACAGACGAAAGAGTCTTTTGAGTGAATGTGACAGACTCTCATTGAGAAGAACTGTGACGAAAAATAATAGAACGACAGCTGCAATAGTAACTGCAGAACTGACTGTCGCCCTTGCGAACCCTGTCGGCACCAAAACAAAACTAACGAAGCTCCGAAAGCAATGAACTGCAGGTCGAGAAGGAATTCCAAAACCACTCACCAGTGATTCAGAAGCCTGTAACATGAAAACGTGGTGCCGAAGCCCTGAAACCTGGACTACGAGCAGTGAAAGAAAGTTATTTGGTTAGATGAGTCTTGCACAATTTTTCCAGGCAGGCCCTGGCAGGGATTCGGTGATGATTTGACAGCGGCATTCCACGCAAGGTCGCATTGCTACGAAGGATTATGCGACCATTTTGGCTTATCCCGTCCATGCCATGGTACAATGTATGTTTCCCAATGGTGATGCTGTATTCAAAGACGACTCAGCCGCTGTTCACACGGCTCGCATAGTCCAGGACTGGTTTTGTGAGCAGGAGGATGAATGTCGCAACTTCCCTGCCCATCACAGTCGCCAGATCTCAGTATCATTACTTTGGAGAGGAGAGTGCGTGATCGCTATCTACATCCATGATAGTTACGTGGACTTGCTCAATATTTTGTAGGAAGAGTAGTATAAGATTCCCTTGAAAACCACAGAGGAACTGTATTTATCCATTCCGAGACGACTAGAAGTTGTTTAAACGCCAACGATTTTCCTACACCGTATTAGACATGGTAATGTTTTGTGTTCTTTGTATTTCCATATTTCTGTCCACCCCTGTATTTTCTCAACCAAATAAATTTAGAGATTTTGAAATCTTTGGACGACATAGTTCCTATTCTTTCAGTTCTGAAGAGTGTGAAGAATTTACCATAGGGTATTGTCATTAATAAACTATGTTATCATCTTCTTCCTACATTCTTGTTACAACATTTGGATTTTTCATACAAAGTATGGTCCTCATAACCTCACTTTCACTGTTCGGGAACCATACTGCACAGCGGTTTTGGTGTTGACGTGTAAACAAAAACGCGCCTGTGACAGACGATACTTAGTACAGGAATAAAAAGCCAGGGGCGCTGCAGTAGACTTATAGAGCAAGTGAATAACTTCAGTTACTTGGGAAGTGTAACGAAGGATGATGCGTATTACCTGCTCGCGAAGGCAGAATACCATGCCACTACTGCTGCTACAAGCAGAATTTATCACGAGAGCCCACTGAGACAAGAAAGTTCGCTGGAGTGAAAGGTGCTTTAGTACCTATTTAGACGTTCGTTGAAGCGCGCAACAGATCGAACGGGAAACGTTCCGTGTGATTTAACACGCCACAAAGAGCACGCCAGTGCTGCACGCGCGGAGAGCAGGCTGTCGTGGCGTCGAGAGCTGAAAGGAAATAAGCAATTCTTGCCTTCTGAGCGGCCGCTGCCGTGGCAGTGAATAACACGGAAAGAAAGAGACCATTTTAGGTGAAAAAAGTGATGTGTACATGGTAGGAGGAGGGGAGCTGAACATTTCTTCGAAAATAACTTCTAACGTAGGCTATATCACTTCATGTGGATAGCAGATTTCATCATATGTAAATAAATAGATGTTTTCCACTGTAAATAACAGATTACGCTCATTCTGAAATGACGTCGTAGCTGCAGATTTAGACACGCTCGGCACTGCCCAGAAAAACAAGTCTGTGTAAACACTTTGGTATCAAAACTGCCGCGAGAACTTCTCTTTAAAGCCTCAATGGAATGTCTTTGTCGGGACTACTGTTAATGCAGAGTTTTTATTCTCTTTTTAGTTTCCTCCGCTGCTGATGCGGCGTCTACTTCTTTAACATACAGCAAATTTCGTTTAATCCTGTGTCACACTTGCTCCTGTTTTGGTAATCTTTACTTATGATCTCACAAAGACAATGTTTCCGTTCACATACGTCAATTAAAACACGTCTCCTTTGCACCAGGTTTGCGTACTCGGCCGTCTTTCACCTCTAAATCACTTCGCGCAGTACGGAAGCTGTGAAATGCGCAACTGTAAACGTTTTCCCGCTTGAAGGCACACTTTTGGACGAACCCTTCGTCTTTTTTCAGCAACATGCATGTAATATCGGTTTGACTTTCACAAGTCGATGTAGACTTGGCTCCGGTTCCGTGCAACATGCAGCAGCAGAGTGGGGGTAGCGAGTTTAGTCGGTAGGTGGAAGTGGTGGTGCCGGGTTTAGAGACGTGTGCAACAACATTCTAGGAAAAAAATTCTTGTCGTCAGCACAAAGAACTGAATTTAAAACAAAATCCAATCAGGAGAGGAACCCCCAGATAGCCTTGCAATTTTATAACCACAATGTATAACAATCCCAATGCACCATCATTAAAGAAAGTGCGAAGAACCACCACTTACGTGGATGAATAAAGAATTTACAAAATTTTAAGCTGTCTAAAATCAATTAGCAGTACGAGAATAGAAAGAAAAATCCTTGAAATCGTAGGTTTATAGTATCACCTACGTTCCCTTTGGCAACGGCCTTGCCGCAGTGGACACACCGGTTGCTGTCAGATCACCGAAGTTAAGCGTTGTCGGGCATGGCCGGCACTTGGATGGGTGACCGTCCGTGCCTCCATGCGCTGTTGCCATTTTTCGGGTGCACTCAGCCTCTTGATGCCAATTGAGGAGCTACTCGACCGAACAGTAGCTGCTCCGGTCAAAGAAAACCATCATAACGATGGGGAGAGTGGTGTGCTGACCACACGCCCCTCCTATCCGCGTCCTCTGCTGAGGATGACGTAGTGGTCGTATGGTCCCAATGGGCCACTTGTGGCCTGAAGACGGAGTGCTTTGCTTTACATTCCCTTTAAAACAACATCATCATTATTAAAAATACTCAAATATACTTTTTCAAGAAGCCCGCGTCCTGGGGAAACAGCCTCTCACTTTCAAAAGAAAGATTAGAGAGGCGATAGAAATAGCCAAAAGACCCGCCAACATGAATAGAGAGGACGGGTACAAGCTTCCGAGGTCTTGGCTGCCTGCAATAGCAGGGCTACGGAGCGGCGGCAGAGCCGTGGCGGCCCATGCAGACACGCGGAGAGCCGCAGTAGTGGTCGCGAGCACACAAAGCAATGGCACGCCGCAGCCGGCTTCTGGACAACATGGAAACAGTGTGACGTCACAGCCATCACCTGTTCTCTATTCGTCCGTCCGTCTCCTCCAATGGGTTGGATTAATATAAAGACCAATAGAAAACAGCTATTTCAGCCAATGACAGATAATAAAGGAAACACCAATAAAGCATACCTTTCACCCCTCCTCCTCCTCCTTTTACAGCCAATCAAGTAACGACACGGCTTTCTCGTGCAGCTATTTAAGGAACCAAGTGTGTTCATTTAGCAGTTAACGTAAGGTCCTGAAGAAGGCTAGCTGCAACGCTGGCCGAAACGTTGGCGCATTTTAAAATTATGACGATGCGGTCTGATACCCTGAAGAATTTTATTGAAGAAGACAACGGCCGCGGAAGCCTACTCTTACATTTACTCAAATATGGTTTCAAATTCAAGCTGGCAGTTACACAAAACTAAATCGTAACCACCAGAGGTGTGAGGAAGCACTCTAGTTTAAATGGGGCCCACAAAATACACAATAGCCACAATGAGGGCCGTGAAAACACTAACCAATAATTACAATCGTTCTTGAAAGGACTCGCAGCTATGGCCATCCGGTAGGCCATGCAAGTAAATACAAAATCTCTCACGATCAATTAGTAATGAATAGGAAGCATTTGTAACAAACACAGTCACCTCATAACTTGAAGTTCATCAAACGTCCGTAAGCGTTAGCACGCAACAAGTTTCTACAGAGCTAAAATTCCAATACACTTGAAATCCAGGTGAGACCACGCCTCGAAATCATCTGGCGGCTGGGAAACCCGTTGATGGGTCCCACTTGCCACCGGATCGAGACACGTACCAAATCGCCCAACTGTGTCCGCTCGCCACGGATTGTCCACCAGATGTTTGCTTGTTGGTCGCTTGACAGGAGTTGAGACCGGCCCGGAAAGCGGCACCGGCGAATCGGGCAACGTAATGCCCTCTCACCAGCTGCTGCCGACGTCAACATTTCTCTGGCCTCGCGTGGTGCAGGCTGTGCCGGAGGTGTTGACAGGGTATTCAAAGCTGCTCGCAGACGTGACGGAATTGAAGCGTCACCGCCCCTCCCCCAGTTTTTAACCCTAAGATACGGGAGGATTGAACAACACTGAAACTTCAGATCCAAAAAAAGCCTAGTCCAAAATTCTGGACTAGTCTGTAGCCCCCGTAGACAGCACAGACCGAACTCGGGTATACTCACAAAGATTCCAATCACAGTTAAAAGTTGTTACGGTTATGTAATCTGGTAATAAGCGTATTGATATCGAGGGTAGTAAAAATCTTCGTCTTTTGAAACCAGCCAAAAACATGTATGCAGGTCAGGTAATGTTATTGACTGGAGAACAGTCTTTTTGTTGAAGGCTCGGTAATCCACAACAGGCTGTACTCCATCATGCCCCTTGGGTTCATCAAATATGGGAGAAGAACAGGGTGATGAGCGTATAACTTCCTCTTTCAACATCTCATCTCATGGCGATCTTAAGCTGCTTAATACGACGTGGAGAGAGCCAATATGGCGGATGTCTCACAGGGATATCGCCTGTAAGCTCTGTTTTATATTCTTCACCTTTCACTTCACCCAGATGATCGGACAAGAGATCACTAAACTTATCACACAGCCTGCGGATCCGATCCTGTTCAGGAGATAAATGTCTAAAATCATAGCTGTCTTCCTTAACCACGTCCATCGTGACCACTCGTTTGCTTCTCAATGCATCTCTCCAGCTGGTGCTTATAAAAACCACAGGTGTGCACCCCGTGCCAAAAGAAAACTTGCCTCTCCTCCAATCCGGAATTAGGCCCACATGTTGAATAAAACTGGCCCCAAAATAGCGGGAAAGAACAAATTCAGAGCCACCCTGACTTTAATCACCCAGGTAAAATTTTAAGTACGCTCATTAATGAAAATTCCCCAAACAACTGTATTCCCCCAGAATTAGCTGCTCTATGTGACTGTCTCGCCAGTGAGCTCAGGAAGCTTGCATACTGCATGGCATGCCACATACCAATCTTGTTAAGCAGGCTTGAAGAACCTTTTATAAAATGGGGCCCAAGTTGAAATGGGCATTCAAACCAGCTCAGAGACCCTATGGGATTGAACCGTCACATTACACAACTCCATAGACCCGTGTTACACACTAAAAGGAAAGTGTGAATAGGTATACATACTGGTCACTTGGCATCACATTACATTAGTGGTATATCCGCTGATTACATCAGATTTGCAGTAATAGCTGTATTACAGCTCCAGAATTGTCCATTGGGCTTTACACTGCAGACTTGTACCAGTGACCAGGGCACTGGGTGCAACGGACCAGTTCATCAGCAGTCGTAGAATCAGAAACACAGCGAAATGAATACCATACTTAATTTAACAAGAACTCATATGACAGACGAAGGTGGTCTTGCAAAGGTGTGGGTTGACACTGGCTGGCAGAGACCACCTTGGTACCACACGAGGTAGCTTGTTGGCTGTGCGCAGATGCTGGGAGGTAGAGTTGCAGCTTTAGCAGCCTCGCAGCTTGTGGCTGTGGCAGATGTTCCACCAACAGCAAGTCATGTAAGCTCAGGACACCAACAGCTAGCAGTAGTAGGTCAGGTGCGATATGTGCCCATATATGTGGACTTTCAATCCAGGACTCCTTGAAAACACCCAGATGCTAGCTGATGACAGCCTGGAGATGACCCTTGCTGGATGGCGCCCTTTCAGACACCAGCAGCATCAGGTCTAGGAGCAGCTAGCAGTCGGCAGCTAGTTGTAGGTGAGAGTAGGTGACCCACACTGGTTTGACAGCTGTCAACAAGTGGTTCTCAGTGCAGACAGCAGTCAAAGACAGATCTGCTAGGTCTGGGCGGCAAGTATTTATGACAAATTTTGCGCAGCTTGTTATGCCTTCATCACAGCACTGATCACATAGGGAGGTCAAGGTGGCACAGCATTGGGGGTGGCGGCAGTCGGGGGGGGGGGGGGGGGGGGGGGGGGAGTGGGGGAGAAGCTTGATGTAACTGCACTTGCCACTTTGCCAGGCTGTGTCTTGCACCATGCTGCCTCAGCATTATTCTGGCCCTGACAGTAGAATTTCACAGGTGCCCAGCTGGTCCACTTTCCCCTGAGCTGTGAAGCCTATTGGGAAAGGTGTTGGTGTAACTGCTGATAACCAATCCCATCGTCACGTTAATGGCATACAATGTAATTATTCTACATTATTGGGGGATAAAATCTGAAGAACTGTAAAAGTACACTCAATGGTATATTTTAGTTATATAGTGGCTATATGCTGTTTCCTAGTGTTTATCCTCTTGCATGGGGTCTGTTGTTTTCATGATTTGTCAAAGTTATTTTTATTTTTACTTTGGGAACAGATGTTTTTGCTGTCACCACAGTCACATTCACACCTGTGTGGTGTATGCCCAGCATGTCCCACATGCAAGAAGAGGTATGTGTGTGGATACACAACAGTTTTACTGGCTTCCGAGAGTAAATTACCTAATTACGGTTTGTCTGGTCACTGTCAGCACATGCAACAGTCTTGCTTGTTTGCTTTAAGTTTACTATTACTAAAAGCAAAAGCCAATAAGACATTACAGTTGCCTCCTATTTTAGAGCACACTCCCACTGGCATTCCTCAAACAACGTTTTCTACCTTTCAGCTTTGGTTCTTCCTATAGACACTGATTACCAGTGCAGTTATGTTGATTATGGCACAAGTTACATGCCAGAAGTGAACAACAGTCACTCATTAAAAGCCAAATGCTGGCCACTTCATCTGACAGTGTGGTGGGTTCTTTTCGTCAGAACAACAATCCTCTCCAGCTGCCTGTCCAACTTCATCCCCAGAGGATGAGGATCCACTTTCACTTTCAGGGGCACTTCACCAGTAGCTGCCAACTGACTACATAACAAACATGCTCACTAGTCTTTCTGTCACCTCTCATACTAAACATAGCCTGACAAGAATTCATTATGTTCCCAGCTTTGACATTTTTACAAAGTCATCTACTGACAGTAGACATGTAACTTTCCACACTGTCACTCTGCCTGCAGTAAGTAATGATGTTAACGATATATTTATACTTGGAATGTCACTAATGCCAAAAAGCAAACTGACATTGCAGAAAATGTCATCTCAAAACAAAACACATACATGAAATAAAATATTCTTATTACTGGTGACACTACTACTAGTGCTTTGTGTAAAAATATGCAAGAAATGTGGATTTCAGTTTTTACTGTTAATTATGAAATTGATGTCATATACACAGTTATGGTACACAACTTTAATTAGAAAAGAAATCAATGATTGAACTATTTGAAAAGCAAACTGGACGTTGTCTCAAACAACACTTACTTGGTTGACAAAATATAGTGACTGTACTTTCACAATGTTGCCGCTGTTTTGAAATTACAGAGGTTTCTTACTGGTTCATTCTTTCTTGATATATAACACTGCCAATGTGGTAAGGGTATTGCATGGAATCATGTGGGTGCTGGGAACTGTCATTAGTCAATTTTAACTGAACTTTAGCATTTAGAATGGTTATCTGTTCTCACAAAAAAGTCACAAAATTACTGCCGAGCCAAAATATAAGCTTTGAATATCTCACAGTTTAATCAATGACCTCATTAGCTGTCAAAGAGGTTCAAAATCTTGCTCATTCAGTTAGTTTTACACCTCTGATGCCCATTGCTTGTAAGGAATCTTGTCATTAAATTGTACTTTGCCACAATAAGTGTATCTGTAACTGCTTTATGGGCACCCATTCATTCAGTTTCTGTCATGCAACAAATCCCATCAAGTTAATCATTTCTCTTGCTGTGGAAGTTAATGATGTGCAGCTAATGCCACACAGATTTCACATCACTGTTCTTGTACCACACAGCATGCACAACTGTTTATTATTTCAAAAGAATTGCCAGAGGTGTTAATACATTTTTTCTCACTGAGAGACAAGATGGTCAATGCCTTCATGGAAAAAATGTTTGCAGTTGCCTATGGACTCATGATTATACCCAGGCATGCATTACTTTGTCTGAAGCAAATCGATGGCCACAAATGTGTTCCTTCAGAGCTCCAAAAATATGGAAATTGGATGGGCAGAGATTGGGCCTGCATGATGTGTAAGGGCTTCTGCGCAAAACTTTTGCAACATAGTCAAAATATCCTACAGCAAAATGCCCACCCACATGTTGCCAGGTTGTTTCAGCTATGCTACAGAAGTTTCAGTGGGAAGCCCTTACACATCCTCCATACAGTCCTAATCTCTCCCTAGACAGTTATCATATTTTTGGAGCCCACAAAAGCATTAACCATTTTTTCTGAAAGTGGGATAAATGTGTTAATGGCTGGCTATGATGTCTAATTTTGAAATAATAAACAAATTACTTAATTTTTACTCATATGTCTCATTTTCATTTGACTGCCACAATAAGTGTATCTGTAACTGCTTTATGGGCACCCATTCATTCAGTATATATATATATATATATATATATATATATATATAATACCAGAATATATATATAATACCAGAAAATATATATATATATATAATATTAAGCCTTTATTTTGATTCAGTTTTTCTTAATCTAAGACATTCATTTCGCTTGTGGATGGAAAGTTCACAATTATGCCATGTTAATTGAGTGAAAAGCCATCAAACCAAGTGGAGAAACTTGAAAGCAAGTACCAGCGGGAAGGCTGCATCGCCGTTCTCATGACCACATTTTGTTCCAAACCTCTTTCAACACACAGCAGTAGGTCTACCAATACTAAACTTTTCGCATTTATCAGTCTTATGTGTGGTATCATACAGCCTCTCAGAATGAATTTTGCCATGTGTCTTTTTGAAACCTTGGATCAGACATAAATGTTTGTGTCGTGCACATAGCTGTCTTATCGTACATATATTATCCATTGTTGATTCCTGTGTTTTGTTTAGGAAACAAATTTTTATTTGTGGGTAAAAGACCACCTCTCCCTCCTTGATAGTTATTTTTGAAAGGAATTTGATTTCGCATGGGTAACATGAGGATATGTGACTCATAAGGCACTTCTCCCAGAGGGTTTGCAATTAAATTGAACAGCAGAACTATGAAAATAATTTTAGGCTGGCTACACATTGATCATAAATACTGTACATATTTACATAATCCATAATTTAGTTATCTAAATTAGGAAGTTATCTCTAAGTAAACCCCTTGCAATGTACTAACCAGAGTAAATACAACATTTACTGAAGCAGGGAATGAATCCGTATTATTTGTAATGCACATTAAGTTGAAATAAATTATTGAATGAAATTCTTTACACAGAATTTATCACTTATTTAATGTCTCCTATCTTGCAGTGCGATTATTGAAAAGAGCTACTATGAAAATAGTACAAAGCAATCCTCATGCTATATAACAATGAACTGGAATGTGCATGTGAATAAGAAACACATACTTAATATGCTGTTCCAACAATGAACATGCAGTGGACCTTGCCATCAACAGTTTGTCATTTTCTTTCATCATAAATTTCAATACACATACAAAAGAAACAGAATACTAGATGTAATGTAATCAGATAGATAAAAATCTACTATTTATCCAATTCCTTTATACTCTCAGAATACTGTTTGTTCTATACACAAAATTCTATGCATTATTTTCAGGCTTATGGACCATCTGGCAGGCCTCTTCCATCATGGTTGTTGTTTGACAAGTTAAGAGGACAATTTGAGGGAGTGCCCAGTATTGAAGATGCTGGAGAGTACTACATCACAGTGAAAGCACTTGGGCAGCATCCTGAGAATACAGCCAAAGATGTCTTTTCGATAGAAGTTATACCAAGTAATGTTGCAGCAGAAGCAATAGCTGTTGATAACTCTCTACCAATTAGTCCACACCATAAGGTATTTTTTTTAATTTTGTTACTTTTTTAATGGAAAACATTATTTTCTATAGTGATATAAGATTATGCTATCCTGTATAGCAAAAATTTGTTGATAAAGCTGTGTATTGTGTCTGAATTGCATGTCTGACTAACTGAAAAACTTTTAAACATATTCAAAGAAATGGAAGAAACTGATAGCAGTACACTACATTTCAGGATTTCATAGGTCCTATAATCTCTCTTTGTAAGAATTATTGTGAGAACTGAAACTGAAGGAAAAAAGAGTTCATATTTTATCCATACAATATTCGATAAGGTACTTTTGTGGGAACAATGAAAGATTCCCTTTAGTTTCCTTAAATTATACCTTTGGCAATCCCGTTATAGTACTCGATGTAATATTCATTTCGTCTGAGAAAAAAACCTGGGCATTATAAGCAAGGTAAATTTCTATGCTAATGTTGTTACTTTACATGATGTTTGGGATTTATATACGTTCATTAAATTTTCAGGTAAAATGTGATCGAGGTGAAGACCCCACTTTTTTAACTATTGCTCTAGATGTAAAATACGACAGTTTGAAGCCATCACAACGAATTTCTGCTATTAAGAATCTTTCAGGATTTTTAGGCCTTCACCATGTAAGTCAAATTTTAGTACATAATTTGTTCATCATACATGTTACAACATGTTACCTCCATTGATGATCATTTTGTCACCTTGCATCTATTATTACTTAAAATAGTGAATGAGCTGTTAATTTGAGTGTTTGTGTAATAATTGTTTTAATTTGTAAATTACTAATTAATGTTATGGTTCCCATAACTGATCTGCAATATTTTTGTAACAGAGTTTATTTCACCTCGAGCCACATAATACTCAGGAAGACTTGCTAAGTGAAAGTATCGTGCTGGCTGGACCAGGAAATTTAAAGCAGAGATCGAATAGGCACTCATCAGCTGTAAGATGGCAGGTAATATGAATCATTCATACACAAATTTCTAACAGACTGGCCATAGCACAGCATTAGCTGTTAGTAATTATTTGTGTGAGAAGAGTTTATTTCCCGAGATCTTTGTAGCCACTTTTCTTTATTTATATTTGTATCTAACAAGAAATGACTGTTTTAATCTACATACATAATAATCACTACTTACAGAACAGCTACTATTTTTCTCAGTATTTGTCATAAGTAACAACCAGTGAAAACGTTCAGTAAGATCCAATTACCTCAGGTGGTATAGACATAGAACCGATAGCAGATATTTGGACAGATTACAAAGGTAATATAATTTGCACATAAACATCTGGCTCACTTACAGTTGGTTACAAAAGAAAATTTTGGTGCTAAGAAGGAAATACTTTTTGGTTGAAAATTTAGAGAGATTTTACAGAAAAATCAATGATTAAAATATATTGAAAGCTAATACCATAGATAATAAATGTTTTGCAATATTCATGCTGTGTTTGAAAGTCTCTACTAAGACAGCTGAGAAAAATTCTTATGGAAACTAGAAGAAAGGATACACATATTTGGAATCACAATATTTTGTATCAGAATTTTCTTTAATTCTGTGGATTGCTTGTAATCAAAATTGAAGCAGAGTACAAAGCAGTATGGTATATGAAAGCCTCAGAAATGTCAAAAGAGAGTCAAAAAGCTTTCTTACAATTAAGAAATAAAACCAGGTGCATTTACAAATAGCAAATACATAAAAAAATACCATGCAAATGCCATAAAATGTTGTGAAAACGTACTCTGCACAGAAATTGAGTTAGTGGAGTCCAAATTGTCATCATAGCAGATGACCCAAGCAATGATCCCTTCAGCTTTAACATAATTCACTAATAAATATTCTTAATGTTCATGGTCAGAAGAACTCTCTTTTGTCAGTGTCATTTACTGTGGCAACAATACATTTCCAGACACATGTTCATAGGACCTTATTTCCTCCATCTGCCCCTGCAGTTTGTTGGTTTTATTAATGTTCACCCTGTATAAGCAGAGCAGAGGTGACTGGGAATCTTTCTAGCACTGAACCAGGCTGTAAATGGGAAAATCTGCTGACATAAATGATTGTGACAAAGAGGAGATCATTATGGCCTAGCACCTAGGAACAAGCATTTTGGAAGTGGCTGAGTATGCAACAAGGTGTTGGACATCAACATCTAATTACAGCACCTGAAGGTTGGAAACATGCCCACTTTGCAAAGATGGATACAAAGTGAAATGTGGCAGATCTGTTAACAGTCCAATATTGGTGCACTCCGTATGTTTTTTGGAAGTAGCTTAATATACATTGGAACTAACTTTTATGATAAAATTAAAAGTATTTTTCACATAAAAACTGACACGATGAAGCATAGTTGACCAGAGTCTTCTTTGTACCCACACTTGTTTACTTGTGCAATAAACTCATTGGGAACCTGGGATACACTGGTCAGCACAAATTGCTGGACATAGGACTGTGTGTTCCCACATTGACTCAAACGATGTCATCAAATATGATCGCAGTGGCCACAGGAACATCAAAATTGGACACTGGATCAATGAAAATATGGTACCTGGTCAGGTGAATCATCTTTTTGATACGCCAGGTCGAACAGTCGTGTCCAGAAACGACAACATCCAGGCCCACAGCTGCTTAAAAAATACACCACATAGACACAGGCCAGTCAGGATGGTACTACACTAAGGGGACAATGATAATAAATTTGTGCTGATGTCTTACTCATCAAGTTTGCTTCTTCTGAACCTGATGGAATACATTTTGGATGCTATTGGTTTTCAGTTCTATGTTCACAAACCACTAGCCCATAATTTATGAGAATTATGAGAGCTATGCACAAACATCTGGTGCTAAATACCCCAAGAAACCTTCCAGGGACTTGGCAAATCTATGCCATACAGAACCACTGCTGATTGCTTTCTACAGGTGCAGCAACACACTAAAAAGCCTGTGGTCATGATGATTCGGCTCACCAGTATACCTTAATAAAGCAATCTTTAACAAGTTACCATTTGACATAATGCATTAAACAAAGAATTCCAACTCAGTTGTAATTAAAAGACTACTTTAGACTACTAGAAACTACGTGAATATCTGCATTCTGGAACATTATGCCCATGAATTACATTTTGTTGGGTTTCATTGAGTTTATTGCAAAATTAAAACAAGGCTAGTTACAAAGATGATTTCAGTCAACCATGCTCCATAAGTGTCAGTTTTTGTATGAAAAATACGTATATCGTATCCAGAAAGTTAGTAACAATGTATATTAAGGTTTTGCTATTAAACATTCTGAATGCCTGCTCATGTAACATTTAATTGTATGTATTTGATTCTTACCATGTTCTGCTGTGTGTAATGTTTTTCTGTGATATGTGGTCATAAAGGCATGTCAGAATTCCACTGAGATACTGTGTAATAATTCTTATTGGTCAGTATACTCAGCCACTTTACCTGTGTTCAAGATGACCAAAATATAAATCTCTCTGCAGCTATCCTGATCTATGATGTCCACAGTTTCCCTAAAAAACTTCAGTTTGCCAATGAATATTGAACCCTAAACTCCATTCCTCCTGCTTCTGAAATGTGGATACATGTATTTTTTGGGGGAATTGTGCCCCTAAATGAATACTTGGAAAGGTATACAGCTTAAATTGTATAATATGTGATGGTAGAATAAATCACATATCAGGAGGCATTCTCCTGTTAGTAAAATTTCATAGCATATTTGCACCCATCTGCAAACTGTAAAAATTGTAACAAACCCAATGAAGCTTGTCTCTCTTAGGGGCACAGACAGTGTGATTAGCTACTATTTGGTTGTGCATAAGACTTGGTTGAGTACATTCGTGAGCAGCTGAAGTACGCAACTGGTTAGCACCAGGTAAATCCAGTTTCATCTTGATTGTACCATTTTCTTGTGATTTTACTAAACATAAAAAGTGTAGAGCAACCATGCTGATATGTGTTGACTTAACTACCACCCACAAGATTTATTGGAGATGAGGCCCATTGTACCTTATGGCATCCCATATGTGCTCAGTAGGATTTCAATCATGTGACCTGGGAGGCCAGTCTATGCTTGAAGAATCCAGTGGCATTCTTCCTGTTTCCATGCCTGTCAGTGTGCATTGTGACGTACAGTGTCAGAGGAACATACAAGGCATGTTCAATAAGTAATGCAACATTTTTTTTTTTTTTTTTTTTTTTTTTTCGGTTCTGAAAGCAGATTGGTTTCAATCAGAATTCCAATACACCATATTATTCCCCTCTCTTTTCGTCACAAAATCCTATTTTTTCAACATAATCTCTGTTCAATGCAACAACCTTAAACAGCTTTACTGGGAGGGCGTGTATGCCCACATGGTACATTTTACTGGTCGATGTCAGAGTCAACATCTTGCTGCATCAATAATCTGCCCTTCACCTATATATTGCCTCCCTTGGAATGTGTCCTTCATTGGGCCAAACAGATAGGAGGAGGAAGGCATGACATCCAAGCTGTAGGGAGGATGAGGAATAACAGGCCAATGAAGTTTTGTGAGTGGATGCACAGACTTGTGTGAGACCTTATGCTGTCATGGAGAAGGAAAATGTCCAGAATGAGATTTTCACCCTGCAGCGGAGTGTGCGCTGATATGAAACTTCCTGGCAGATTAAAACTGTGTGCCAGACCGAGACTTGGGGCTTTGCCTTTCGTGGGTAAGTGCTCTACCAACTGAGCTACCCAAGCATGACTCACGCCCCATCCTCACAGCTTTACTTCTGCCAGTATCTCGTCTCCTACCTTCCAAACTTTACAGAAGCTCTCCTGCGATAGCACTTGCCCGTGAAAGGCAAAGCCCTGAGTTCGAGTCTCGGTCCGGCACACAGTTTTAATCTGCCAGGAAGTTTCATATCAGCGCACACTCCGCTGCAGGGTGAAAATCTCATTCTGGAAGCATCCCCCAGGCTGTGGCTAAGCCATGTCTCCGCAATATCCTTTCTTTCAGGAATGCTAGTTCTGCAAAGTTCGCAGGAGAGATTCTGTAAAGTTTGGAAGGTAAGAGATGAGATACTGGCAGAAGTAAAGCTGTGAGGATGGGGCATGAGTCATGCTTGGTTAGCTCAGTTGGTAGAGCACTTGCCCCCGAAAGGCAAAGCCCTGAGTTCGTGTTTCGGTCCGGCACACAGTTTTAATCTGCCAGGAAGTTTCAAGGAAAAGGTCATTTGCATTTTTGTGATTATGAACATGATGATTTGGTTTCTTCAAGTACCTGAGGGCGGCACAACATACAGCAGAGTTTATTGTTGCACCATGAGGAAGGACATCAAACAACCCCTTCAGAGTCCCAGAAGAGTGTCGTCATGACAGTGTCTGAGGGTGTGGCTTTGAACTTTTTCTTCGGAGGAGAGGTGTTGTGGCATCACTCTACGGATTGCCATTTTTTTTCCAGTTGTTCCATCACTTGTGATGATGTTGACAAAAAATTGTCACAATATCCTCCACACAGATGGCCCTTCATTGCTCTTTATGATCTCCTGTTAGGTGATGATGAACCCAGAGGACACACACATTTGAGTATCCCAGCTGGTGAATAAGTGTGTCAGCTCTACCAACAGAGATGTCCAGTTTTCCAGTGAAGTGTTTCATTGGGATACATTGATCACCTCGAATGAGTGCGTCAGCATGTTCCAATGTTAGAGTAGTTTCAGAATTGTGCAATCGCCTGGCATGTGGGAGAGCACATAGGTTTGTGCAACATTGTTGCTTTGGCGGCACTTTGCCCAACAACTCACCATGCTTTTGTTCCATTCCAGGTCTCTGTAGACATTCTGCAAGTGCCTAAGAATATCTGTGATGCTCTGGTTTCCCTCCAAAAGAAACTTTGTGACGTCTCTCTGCTTGGAATGCACCACCAGTACCAGCACAATTTTGAAGGCTACATATAGCACTGCCATCTGTTGGAACTTAGTGAAACTACAGGGGCTGCAGCAGGAGTATTCCACAATAAATTCTGCATTTTTCAACTGAAATTGGCTGAGATAAAAATATGTTGCATTAATTATTGAAACCCCCTTGTATTTAGGGCAGCAGCTTCTGTAAACCATAATGGGAACATGGTTCCCAACAGTTGCCTTCCAGTTGTTGTCCACCATTGAATTATCACTGTGTTGGATGGCAGATGTCATTGTTACTGCAAGTTTATGCACCGTCTCACGTTGTGACCTGTAAGACAATGCTAAAAGAAAAATGATGGTGACTCAAAGGTTAGTTTGTACTTCGCAACCATTTCAGTAAGTGGTGTTACGAGTTTTTTACCAAGTTGGAATAAGTACAGTATCATTTAATTTGCATTTTGATTTTTGGTGAGAAAACTGGTGATAGGAAAAGTGAAGTTGGATGATATTTATGTTGACCATTCACTATCAGTGAGAGTGAGTACAGTTATATATAAGTTCCATGAATGTAAATGTGGTCAAGCCATTTTTAATGAGGACGGCCCAGAACTCGTGAAAAATTTGATTACCAAAGAAATAATTTTAAAAAAGGCCATTCCTGATCATTAAACAAAAGTGCAGAGACTACAGGTGTGTTGGCAGGAAAAGCAATCGATATTTTAAATGATAAATTGTCGTAAAAAAAATTGTAGGCCCAATGGCTGTTGTGATGGTTGATGGTGGACAGGGGTGCAGCTTTCAATTTTGAATGTATGTTTATAGTAATTTAGGCAATATCTGAAAGACTTTTTGCCCAGGTTATCACCTTGGATGCGACCTAGTTTAATTTTACCTCATAATTCAAGAAACAATCAAAATGAAGGGTTGCTGTGGTGAAATTGGTCCCGTCCCCCAGAAGAGTTATTGTGACAGTTTCTGGGATGTGAAGGGTGAAGTCGTCGTAGGGGTCTTAGAAACAGGAAAAACTATCTCTGGACATCACTATAGACCAATTTGACTAGAAACTGAAGGAAACATGGCTCCATTTGTTAAAGGAAAAAAATGCTTGTTTCACTACTGTGGGGATCCAATGCATTTAGAGTTGTTACTCCTGCACAGCACATATTCACCTAAGCTGGCTTCTCATTACAAAACATGAAGATAAGGCTCACTGATATAAAATTATACTCAAACGAAGAGGTCATTGTTTAGATAGAGGTGTATTTTAGAGAGCTTGCTATTTTTAAGAGTGATTAAGAAATGGCCAGGATGTTTGAAATAGCATATATCCCAAAAAGGAAACTATATTGAAAAATAAATGTTTTTTAAAAAAGGCATCTACATTCCTAATGTACTTCTGAAACAACAATATACATTGAATACAGTGCAGGAGGGACCCTTTCCTAGTTCATATTCACCAAGAGTCTTATGCACATTGAATAGTCTTGCAAGACTAGGAAAGACTGGAAGACACTTCTGATTCTCAAAAGGAATAACTGCACAGAACTGCACACTAATACCCTTCATATGCTTCTGTTGAAAGACATGAGAAGATATCCTAAGCAAGAACACTGTGACATTTATCGAGGAAAAGAGGCTTTTTTCAAAAAAACTGCATGGTTTTAGAGAAATCACTTGCCAGTCACATACATTACATAATGTCTTACAAATAGTGTGTTCAGGTGCAAAGGTAGCTCTCACCTTCAATAAATTTTCAAATAGCAATGTAATCTCTGTATTACTGTTGACTGTGAACTAAGTTATTATTATAGATGTAGATATGCGAATGACCGCAAAAATTTTTGACTTAGATAACCCAGTAGATTACACTAGATAACAAATATGTAATAGAATTAAAGATACTGCTTATATTATAAACAAATAAAATGATTTGTTAGATAGGGTCAGTAGCACTCTTTTTGTTCACAATGCTTTTGTGTGCAAGAAAACATTTTCCTTAGGTGAGAGGAAAAAATACACGCAGAATGGCTTTGACAGTACCGTATTTCTACTTAATATGCACTCTGTCTTCAGGCCACGAGTGGCCTACCGGGACCATCCGACCGCCATATCATCCTCAGAGGAGGATGCGGATAGGAGGGGTGTGGGGTCAGCACACCATTCTCCTAGTCGTTATGATGGTATTCTTGACCAAAGTCACTACTATTCAGTCGAGTAGCTCCTCAATTGGCATCACGAGGCTGAGTGCACCCCGAAAAATGGCAACAGCGCATGATGGTGGCCTGGATGGTCACCCATCATTTCTACTTAATATACACAATGAAAATGCCTTTTAAATAAAAATAAAAGCAAAATATGTATTGCTATGAACAAGCGTGAGAACCAGATCATAACAGTCCACAAGATTAGTGGTAAAGATGTGGAGCTCACGACGACATTTAAATATCTGTGGGTTCACTGGCATGTAATTGTGTCTTTGTCATTTTAATTTTACATGGAAGTAAGGCTGTCATCTTCTGGTTTGGTACATTTGCAGCCTACTTAATTTTTCCAGGCCAACCATCTCACAATGTTCAAAACAGCTGCTAAGAATTTCTGTAATTTTATGCTTCAAATGAGCAGGATACATGTACTGTCATAAGTTTAGTAGATTGTAAACCAAGAGTTGTAGCAGCATTTCTTTTAGAAATATGACCGGCGCTATTTTAGGTCCTATTTATAAAATAGGCCACTTATGTGCAAGACCACATCACACACACTGATAGACTATAAGCCCCGTCTGTCGACTTCCCTTGATGAAATGTGTGTTCTGTGAGTAAATACTTACTACATTTAGGATGTCAAATCAAACACCTTTCAGCCATGTAATTTCCAAACTGTTATTTTATTTGGCTACCAGTTTTTGTGATTTACTATGCCATCTTCAGGCACCCTGACTGACATGTGGGAAGATTCCAACCTCAGTTCCAGTCAAAACAGGGATCAGCATTCAACTACTGGCATCTGTAGGTTTCTGTTTGATACAGTGATCACTTCAACCATGATCTGCCAAGATGATGATGGTTGAAGTGATTGCTTATCAATCAGAAATCTATAGATACTGGTATTTGAATGCTGGCCCTATTTTGACTGGAACTGAGGTTGAAATCTTCCTACACATTGGTCAGGGGGGCCTGAAGATGGCGTAGTAAATCGCCAAAACTGGTAGCCAAATAAAATAACAGTTTGGAAATTAGACAGCTGAATGGTTTTTGATCCAACGTTCTGTACTGAACAGTTAAGTCCCGTAACCATCTCTGAAAAGATGGACATGCACCAGAAAATGTGGATAATACAAAATGGTAACCAGTAAGAGCTATATCTTGGACATGCAATCTACATATCAATACAAGACAGCTTGAACATCCTGCCCGAATCACATGCCACAGAATTTAATATTTCACCAGATTTACATTGGTCAACTTTAACAAATGGTTGCAGGTACCCGTTTTTTTAAGGACCAGTAGTACATGTTGTGAAGATTCACATGCTATTGGTACATAGTGCCTCACCTATGAAAAACGTCCTGGCAGTTGGTATCTGCACCCATTTGTTCAATTTGTCACTATGAAATTTGCAGTGAAATATGAAATTTTGTGGCATGCAATACTAGAGGACAATCTAATGTTCAACCTGTTTTGTACAGACATGCAGATGTATGTCCATTGTATATTCCCATTGACTACCATTCTGTACTATCCACTTTTCCTAGTGTTTGACCTATTTTTAATAACTGTACAATCATGGGACACACATTTGACATTGTCAGGATGTCTGTCAGTGCCCAGACACTACTGCATACATAATACAACACTTACAGGCAATGAACGTTATCCAGGGTGTCCCATTTATCTTGACCACCCTAAATAACTGTTTGTCCAGATGCAAAGTACAAAATGTTTCAAGCAAATGTTCTCTAGCCATCAAGGGGACATCAATCAGCATGATTAAATTCATTGTAGCTTTGTTTTTTAGAAAGATATGAACAGCGGTATGACTTTTTTAAATGGCGCCCTGTATTTTTTATTCGGTAATTCATTTCCTCTCCAAAAGAGCTATTCAAAAATGTATCACAGTGTACCATTCACTGAAACACAACATTTTTAATTACATAAAACAACATTGACGTTCAGGTACCCGGGGTAATGGAACACTCTCACGTGCTGACGTTGACAGAGGACAAATGTAAACATAAGTAGAATGCACACCCTTCATTCCATCAACCATTGTCAGTTGAAGAGTTGTGTGAGTAGAATGTACACCAATGAAGAGAATGTAGAAATGCTACTCATCTGTGGGGAACGTAAGTTAGCAGAACAGTAATTGCAATACTGGTTTCTTATGTATGAGTACATTTAGTACAGTAGTTTAGCCCTTTTAAATACTGTTATGTAGAGTTATCATACACATACAGTAAAGGCTGTCCTTCCTGCATATTGCATTGACATAACGTTTCTTTTATTGTTGTTGTTGTTGTTGTTGTTGTTGTTGTTGTTGTTGAATGTAGGCGGAATGCTACGCAGGTAGCGGAACTGTGCAGTTAGCAATATCCTGACAAGAACCCACCTTCCTGACAGATGTTTTCTCGTCTTGTTGCAACCCACAACAATGCAGTCATCGTAGCACTCGCACAGACGAAGCTACCGAAGTTAATGTTCCCGCTTCCGTTGCTATGAATCCACATGTGAGCACACGACAGCTTAAACATGAGATTGGCACTCTTAAAACCAGTGTACCTCATATTCTTACATGTTACCTCTTCCATCCTTACGATGTACACCTACATCAAGAATTGCATGGGAATGATTTCCAGAATTGTGTACAGTTCTGTCAGTGGGCACAGCAGCAAATCCTCACCAACCCGAACTTCTTCTCCAATGTTCTATTTTATCAATGAATGTTCCTTCTCAAACGAAGGACAGGTAAACTCGAGGGACATGCATTATTGGTCCAGCAACAACCCACAATGGCTTAGACTGGTGGAGCATCAGTGTCAGTGTGGAGTTAATGTCTGGTTTGGGATGTTTGGTACTACAATTATTGGCCCTTATTTCATCAGTGGTAGTCTAAACGGCACAATGTATGCCAATTTCCTCAGATGAATTCTTCCTCCTATTCTGGATGACATGCCGCTAAGAACCAGTACGCTTATGTGGTGTCCAGCACATAATGCCTTCCGTGCACATCGTGTTCTGAACTGAAGGTGTCCTGCCAGATGGATTGGTCGAAGAGGAACAGTTTCTTGCCCTGCTAGGTCTCCTGATTTAAATCCATCGGCCTTTTTTCTTTGTGGATGCATTAAAGATGTTTATCTCGATATTCCAGCAACTCCAGATGACATGCAGGATGGTATCGTGCTTGCTTTTAATTCTCTTCACCAGGCAACACTGGAAGCAGCAAATAATTCTTTCGTTCAATGGGTGCACCAGTGTATCAGTGTCCAGGGTCACCACTTTGAGCACCTTTGAATGTTCTACTCCTGGGCAATGGCACAGGAGAGTCAAAGTCAATTTTGTGTTATGTTTTTACTTGGTTTTCATTTGTTTTCAGACAACTCCAGCAAGTGGAAGAGTTTGTGATCCTGGGCTCAAAGTCAATGTTGTGTTATGAAATTAATAACATTATGTTTCAGTGAATGGTACACTGTGATACATTTTTGAATAGGTCTTTAGGAGAGGAAACGAATTACCAAGTAAAAAATACAGGGTGCCATTTAAAAAAATCATACTGCTGTTCATATCTTTATAAAAAACAAAGCTACAATGAACACAATCATGCTGACTGATGTCCCCTTGATGGCTCAGGAACATTTGCTTGAAACATTTTGTAATTGGCCTCTGGACAAACAGTTATTTAGGGTGGTCAAGATAAGTGCCTTCATGATGGGCATGTGCAGAAATTTTTCCAAGAGAAGGCAAGATGTAAAACTTGTCAGTTTTATACAACTGATTCGATGAGTTTGAAAATCTGTCATACCCTAAGAACTAAATTTGACAAGTAGTGCAGAAAACTAATTTTATCTTAAAAGTTTGATTGTTATCTAGTTAGTATTTTTAAGGCACATAACTTGGGTGTGTAAACTGTAAGCATGTGTCAATCGTATATGCAAAGTATGTGTGTTTATGCTACTAATATGAATGTGGATGCCACGTGGGGTAGCCGTATAGTCTGAGACGCCTTGTCATGGTTCGCGGAGCTACCCCCCTTGGAGGTTCGAGTCCTCCCTTGGGCATGGGTGTGTGCATTGTCCTTAGTGTAAGTTAGTTTACATTAGATTAAGTAGTGAGTAAGCCTAGGTACCAATGACTTCAGCAGTTTGGTCCCTTAGGAACTTATCACAAATTTCCAAATTTGAATATGGATGCCACCTTTTTGATTCAACGAACTGAAATTACATCCTCATATGAAAAAATCCAGGATATCCAACAAGTTAAGAAATAAGGCTTAAAAATATTCACAAAAACAATTTACTGAAATGAGGCAATCATTTTGTTAATTTTTTCTTTGACGTAAAGTCATTTTTCAGTTGTACTGGTAACTGATTTTCACTGATCGTGCCAAACATCCTGATGTGTTTCTAAATGTTAAATTATGGCATACAGTTCCTTTTAAATAACAAAGCTGAATGTTAAATCTTCTGCATCTGACTGCCTACACAGAGATTATTAATACCCCTTCTCATCCAATAACTTCTCTCAGTAACATTTTTGTTTGTCATTGAAAATGCTGTTGTTCTGGTGGGCACATTGTGCATCATTATCTGTGAATGTTAAATGTTGATGAGAGATCACAAAAGTACATACAAATTTGTAAGACACCAAGTGACCATCCTCCATGAGGATGCTTTCTATTATTAGGAAGCTGCAGCCTTGTATGATGATCTTTCATTAAAAACTAAAAGAGAGATTTCTGCCGAAGGGAAACTGATATATAATAAAACTAGTGCTGGACTGAAAACATTTGTTTTCATCTTAGGGTGGCAGGCAAGTGCATCACAGAGCAGCGACAGACCTGTAGGGATCTTTATCTCATATGATGACAAAATGCTGAACAACTATTTAAAGCGAGAAATTTATGCTTCCCAGTTTTTCTGGTGTCTGTTGCATACACACACTTCTTTGCAGATGATTTCTTGATTACCAGCCCAGTTTCACTAACTGTCAAGAATACTTTTTTTTTCTCCCATGATTGTAGTGAACATTGTACTGTTAGAATTTCAGTGTCTTCCTAATTTGTGATTTGTTCGGCAGGTGGGCTGTGAAGGTCAACTGCGAAAGCACTACTCACAACTAGTCAACCAGCTGAAGCAACAGGCCCATGATGGGACACTGGCTGAAGTTCTCCAGCTGCCTGTTATTGGCTGGCATGTAAAGACTGAAACATCTTCCAGTCACAGAGAAAGGAGAGAGGTAACCACTTTACAAAATTTTATTCAAAACCAAATACAGATACTGGAAGTGTAAACAATGAAAACTGTGCCATTTTTATGTAGTCTTACGTATTAGTATTAGTTTTTTTTATGTGTTTAACCGTTCTATCGAACTCTCATAAAATATATATGACTTCAAACTTCTGATTGCTTTACAAATGGGTTAAAGCAGGTAAGCAAGAGAGAGTTTGAAACAATGTTTAAAGTTTATTGGCTGTTAAGGCCACTCATTCACAAATACTGGATGAATGAATTACTGGTACTTGTGTGCAGTGAGTAGCACTGCCACAAGGCATATACACAGTTTTAACTATAATGCTTGTCTTATTGTGTTAAACCTTTAACTGTACATTACATCTGTTAATGATTAAATTGTGACAACATTTTACATTTTTAAATGGACTCAGTAATTATATGAAATAATGAAAATCAAGTTTTTGTTGCCCATGGAAGCCATGAATAGGCAACCTCCAACTGGGATAGGGTGCCATGAACTGGGCTAGCCATTTAGTAATATAGTAGATGGTATTAAGAGTCATAAACTTACGCAGAAAATTCAAGCTAATACACAGTTTACAAACATCTGAGTATTGAAGCCAGTGTGCTGATATGTCTAAAGAACATTACTATCTGTATTGGATGGTAGAATCAAACAGTGCCAAGTCCAAGCTGTAATATCAACAATATCAAGAAAAGGATAGATTGCAATTCTTCGTAAAGATGGCACGTTGAGTTGTTGCAGACAGACATGATGAAAAGACTGTTGCTGCTTATAAGCTTTCAGCTAAAGCCTTCTTCACAAAAGAGAAACCCCCCCCCCCCCCCCCACACACACACACGAAAAAAAATCCATCTGTGGCACAGAAAAGTGTCTGTGCCTACATGATGTTAGAGTGCACCCAGAGTTGACTAATACAATTGTGATGAACTAAAATGTAATCAGATGCAATCTGAGGTGAATTTTAACTAAAATAATCCAGGAATCAAATTAGATAATAGTGATGGAATTAGATTAGGAAATGAGACACTAAAGGTAGGTAATCAGTTTTATTATCTGGGCAGAAAAATAACTGATGATGGCTGAAGCAGATAGGATATAAAATGCATACTGGCAATATCAATAAAATGCAATTTTGTCATATGATGGCATGATGGAGACTGTGGCTGTTGTTTGAAGACAAATGTTGATGGTGTTAGGACAGCAACCAGCCACAAATTTACTTTGAGTTCCTTTATTCAAAGGAAATCGTTACCGGTTTCAAATCATCGTGATTCATCATCAGACGGTTTACATGCTTTCTTTATGACATTTGGTGTGTTTTTATAGATTAATTGTGAAACGTCAGTTTCGAGTGTTTGTTTTCATAACTTTCGTCCAACCGATGTAAATGCATTCCCACTGCATCCTCGTTGTTGCGCACGTAAATAGTTCTCACTGTACAAGCATGGTTAAAATGATCTCAGCGACAAATCTAAAGTGTACAGTGAGAACTATTTATGTGTGCAACAACGAGGATGCAGTGGGAGTGCATTTACATCGGTTGGACAAAAGTTATGAAAACAAACACTCAAAACCGACGTTTCATGACAATTAATCTATAAAAACACACTAATTGTCATAAAGAAAGCGTGTAAACCATCTGATGATGAATCACAACGATTCGAAACCGGTAACGGTTTCCTTTGAATAAAGGAACTCAAAGTAAATTTGTGGCTGGTTGCTGTCCTAACACCATCAACATAGCAATAAAAGTTTCTGAAAAAGAGAACTTTAACAGTGAATATCAGTTCAAATGTTAGGAAGTATTTTGTGGTAGCTTTGTATAGAATGTAGCCTAGTATGGAGGTGAAACATGGGTAATAAGCAGTTCAGATGAGAAGACAACAAAAGCTTTTGAAATATTGCGCTACAGAAGAATGTTGAAAATTAGATGGACAGATCAAGCAACTAATGAGGATGTACTAAATCAGATTGGGGAAAAAAGAAACTTATGGCACAACTTCACTAAAAGAAGAGGTCTACTGATAGGACACATTTCGAGGCATCAAAGAATGCTGCATGCTGTGCAGATTTGAACAGTGTGTGAGATGTTGGTTGCCCTGGTGAGGAGGGCAGCTCAGTGCTGACCACTAAGACCCTGCCAGCGAGGTATAGCTGGCCGCTACTTCAGTGAAGTACAAAAAGTCATTCATTGTTGAGGGAGATGGGGTAGCTGTGATCCATCATCGTCATTAAGGGAATCGAGGCAACTCAGATGTCCTGTACAGCGGATTGATCAGCGAACCACATGTGTACTTTGGAAAATAACATGGAGGATGGCAGTTGTGGGTGGAATTGGCATATGTTGCATGACAGCAACAAAAGCGATTCTGCACTGGCATGAAGTGAGCAGGGGCATGTTGCACAGGTGCAGACATGATGCAGTTTGTCATTTTCTGCGCTGGTGGAGATGCATGTGTGTCAAAAGTGGGGGTTTCTTGATGGTGTGCAAAGGTCACTGCTCTGGCCAGGGAATGGTGACATCAGCTTCGGCGAAATTCGTGCAGGATGGGGCCAGCTTGTTGTTGGTGAGCCATCATTTGTATTGTCGTCGTAGTTGTGTGTCATGCCAGCTGCCTCTGTTATCAATATTATCAATGAACAGTCTGTGAGAGTATATTCGATCAGCGGGTTGAAGTCACGGGTCCAATGATTCATGCTTGTGACTGACCATGGCTAGCTGGACTTGCAGGGGGAGCTGGCAACCCTTTTTTTTCCTTTATTAAAACAACCATATATGTACATAAGCACAAAAACAAAATATTGAAGAGCTGGAACTGATTCAACACGAATTGTATCCTACAATAGACTGAAGAACACATTTCAATATAGTGCCATTTGTAAGCTTACAAAATAGAACATAAATAGTAAACTGACAATAGCCTCTTCAGTCCAGACAGAGACATAGATCTGAAATGCAAACATATATATAATTGATTGTCTTAACTGGAATGACAGTTCTGTCATTTGATTCATAATCGTCCAAACTCAAAGTCATTTGGAGCACACAAACGGATAACAAGAGATGCACAGGAACATAAATTAATGAAAATGTCATAATGAAGTTAATAACACCATTGAGAAGTCGGGAGTAGTCCTAGGAACTGGTATAACCCCTTATTCGTTGTGTATTTTGTTCGCTACATAGTCTTGCATGTGATTTGTGTCCTTACCGGCATCGAGAATTACCCTACGCCTTGTTTTTCAAAAATTATGTCTAACATGTTAGCAAACATCTTCCTGCAATTTGGGTAATGTTTCATCTTCCAGCATGCCATTCTCATGTAAGCCTCGAAACTAATGAGATTATCTTCACTATTGTGGATGATGATATATGTCACAAACTGTCCTAACATCCACATCACGATGTTGTTCTTGGTAGCGGGAAAATGTTTCGCGTCCGGCCAGAGCAGGATGTCGGTGCAGTGGCTGGCTGGGCTGCTGCGGGTAATCAGGCCCAGCCTCTGCTGCACCCATTTCCAGTTAATGGGATGACCGCCACAAGTGAAGCAATGGCGTAAGGTGTCGACCAGACCACAGCGGACCCATTTATCACTGTCAATTAAACCAATTCTATGCAACCTTTCATTAGTGGGTATAACATCGTTTACCACTTTATACCATGTGGACGCCACTTCAGCAGTGTGGACGGTTAAACTTATGTTGTCCCAAACTGCCTTCCAATGAACACTCGGGTATTTAAGTTCAGTGGGATTCCGGACTATTGGAGATGTCCTTCTTTTTAATAACAGGTGCGTCGTCAGTAAATCCTGCGTGAAACAATGTCCATCAATATAGCTTACTTCAAGAAAAAACTGCTTGACATGTCATAGTTTGTAATGTATTTTACCTACATCAATGGGTGGATGCGTATCGGTGGGTTGTAAGGTTCGGAAGAGCCAACTGGTTACGCTGAGAGGTTCCTTATCCAACAAATGGGTGATTCGTTTAATATATAACGCAGTACACTTTCGGTTAATGTCAGGCATGTTTAGTCCACCAGCCTGTCTGGAAGACGTCAGTGTGGTGTATTTCACTTTGAACAGATGCCCTTGCCAGATATATCTATTAGAGAGTTTCATCATGTGTTTGGCCTGCATCTTGGGGACTGGAAATAGTTGGGCCATATAGTACGTTTTACTGAATATATAACTGCTGAGGAGTCGTACGCGTTGGAGAATGTTAACGGACCGCCAATTGTTTTCATGGATGGCACCTTGCATTTTATTGGTGACCTGCTTCCAATTTTTTGCATTCATTTTTAGCGGGCATTTGTCGATAATCATCCCCAGAGTGGTGTGGGTTTCGACACGCTTCGCCCAAGGTATAATAACTGCATCGAATCCTCGAATGTTGACAAAGGTGCATTTACCGGCGTTGATTTTAGCACCGGAAGCATGACAGTACTCGTCTACCGCGGTCTTGAGGGTTGATACGTCTCTGTCGTTGCGCAACAACACTCCGACGTCGTCGGCGTAAGCACGAACCATGAAGGACGTCCCGGCGATTGAAAGGCCTGCAAGTTTGTCATGAATAGAGCGTAAGAGTGGCTTGAGTGATAAAACAAATAACATCATGGAGAGAGGGCTCCCCTGCGGCACTCTTCTTTGGACCTCAGTGGGTTGAGTAAGCTGTCCATTTACGCTGATTCTGGTTGTAATGCCCGTGACGAAATGTTGCACGACATTTATAACCCGTTGCTCAAAACCACAACGCTGCAGTAGCTGTAGGAGGTACTCGTGGCTGACGTGATCAAAAGCCTTGCAAAAGTCGATAAACAGCAATGCGAGATTCACGTTAGAGACTGACACTATGGCTATTACATGTCTATATTCCGAAAGGGGCGTCATAATAGTGCGACCAGGGATGCATGGTTGATGGTTGTGAATCACTTGCTTCATTAACGGAGACAATCTGCTGCTGAGTGCTCTGGCGAAGGTTTTGTAATCAAAATTGAGTAAAGTAATAGGTCGGAAGTTATCTAAGGTTTTTCGGTGTTTGCTTTTTGGTATCAATACAATTCGGCCTTCCTTCATTTCGGCCGGCACGTCACTCCCACGCATCACTTCATTGAGAACATCTGTAAAAGCGTGTCCGATTACGGGCCAGACGCGCACATAAAATTCCCGTGGCAAACCATCAGGGCCAGGGGATTTATTTGATGGCGAGCCAGAAATCAGTTCAAGGACTTCGTCTGGAGCAAAATTGTGTACGACCGCCGAGTTGTCCGCAGGCGTGACTATGGTGGGCAGAGCACGCACGGTATCGCCGTCATCATCACCATATGTATCGCATTGCGAGGACAGATCCGTGACATACCGGTAAACTGCAGTAAGTATCTCAATCTGTCGGGTCAAACGGAGTCCGTCATCTGTGTCCAGCTTCCCGGTAAAAGCTTGCTTGTGATGGGTACGATGTTTTATGAGGTGATACAGCAATGCAAGTTCGTCCTCTTGAAGCGATTTTGCTTTAGATCTGATCTTCAGTCCTTCAAGCTGCGTTCGCTTTATGCCTATAAGCTACGCCTTTTTTTGTTTGATGGTCGTGAGCTGTGCGTTGGTTGGTGTCGTAGTCGCATACAACTCTCACAGAACTGTTTGGTAAAAATCAATCGTGCGTTTGACATCTTGCGCCCGTTGCCAACTGTAGTTTCTTAAAGATAATCGCATTTTCCATTTGACCACAGCATTCCACCAGGCTATCTTGCTCGGATATCTGCAGCATTGCTTGAGACAATCCGCCCATGTCGTGGAGATGACATCTTGTAGCAAGGCATCGGCGAGAATAGAAACATTTAGGCTCCACGGAATCCTATGCCATTTAGTATGCCAGATTTATCATGACACAGAGGGCGCAGTGGTCGGAGAAGCTAGCCGGAATGACATTGGCGTCCAGAACATGTTGGCAAATGTTCTCAGAGATGTACAAACGGTCTAGATGGCTACATGCAGTGGTGGTCAGGTACGTGTACTTTACCAGGGTAGGAAATTTTAGTTCCCATGCATCCTTCAGCTGCAGGTGGCGCACCAGATCATGTAGTTCCCTACAGTAATTAAAGTTTGGCGATTGGTCTTTCCTGTAGATCACACAGTTGAAATCACCACTAATTATCAACTGGGTTGGGTTGCGGCGTAGCAAGTATATGATGTCTTGTTTAAAGAAGTTAGCTCTTTCTGATTTTAAGGTCGTTTCAGATTGAGCATAGATATTGACGAGGGTGACATCAAAAATTTGGCAAGCTGTGCCTCTACCGGAGTCCAACATTTCAATATTGCTCACTGGGATTCCGTCTCGTGATAGAATGGCCATACCTGTACCCCCGTCCGCCATGGTGTTTACAATTGTTGCAAATCCTGATACATGAAAACTTAAGATAGACACTTCCTGTAACAGAATTATATCAGCTTCGGACTCATAGATAAACTGCCGTAGCATTGCTAATTTTAAATCTGTCCTAACTCTATTAATGTTCAGGGACAAAAACTTATAAGCTTGACTCATGATCATCCGAGACTTGTGGGTGATGGGAAGTGTAGGAAGCCCAGTCCATCTCACCGTCGGACTTCGAACCTACATCCACAGGTTTTGTACCGGTTTTTGCGCTGACTTTACTTTTTGAGTTACTTCCGGCCACGGAGTCCTTTGGTTTAACTTTATTTTTCCGTCACAAAGGTGTCCGAAGTGTCATTGAAGACGGCAGAGTCAGCGAGTCATGGCTGTAAGCAGTATGTGAAAGTCCTTGCTTCGGAATGGGTGACGGCAATTCCGAAGACGCGGCTTCAGTAGGCTCACTGCGTTTGTTTGGAGCCGCACTGGCTGTTTGTGTACAGCTGTCCGGGTCCTCGTGTTGTTTGGAAGCAGTTTCGAGGTGGCGGCTGTTTATGTTATGCTCTACACCGCCTGCTTCATCCGCCGTGTTTACGAGTTGCAGTTGACTGACTGCCGCCTCTTGTGTGTTGGCCACCTGCGGCGAGTCGGCAAGTGACATCGGAACGGATTGCTGTAAACACTCGGCTGCACTCGTATTGACAGTTTTTGCGTCGGGCGGTTGAATGGGAATTTGGCGGGCCGTAACTGAGCCATCCGACACATGCGTGTCCTGTGTGGAGGCCCGTGGCTCCACGTCATCGGTTTGATTTTTCACTACCTGTTCGCCGGAACCACTACCGTCACTTATAGTACATCGTCGTTTGTTACCGACAGATAATGCAACACCGGTGGCTAAGGGGTGACTGGCCACAGGTTTTTGAGGCAAGGGTGGGAAGGTGCTGTTACCGAGATCGTTGTCTTCTGACACAGATGCACTCGGTTGGGAGTCAGTCACAGAAGGCGTCTGATTTTGAGTTAGGACATCAGCCAATGTTAATCTCTGTCGTTGTTGCAGATTGTTTCGAAGTACGACAACTCGCCGTGGGCAATCCTCTCATAAATGGCCACTCGTGTTACAGATAAAACAAGTGCCTACTTGCCCCTCGTAAATGACATTAGTCTTATAACCACAAACCATTATATAGGATGGGATATTGACTTTAATGGCCCATGTCAACTGAGTGAACCCCACTATAACATTGGAGTTTGTGACGGCTCGACCATTTTTTGTTTCTAATCTGTCGGATGTCACCGTATTTGGCGAGGACATCTCTAAGAAAACAATTCTCAACCTCAGGTGGCAAATTGAACACTCGCACTTGTTTATACTCATTGTCAGCATTAGTTATTGAAACTGTACTCACCGACTGATCACGATGTCGGAACTCTGCTTTCCCACCAGTATTCACCAAAATTTTCTCCAGTTGTATCTGGTCTAAAAACTTCACAAAGAAACAGTATTCCGCCATGTCATAATATGCTGTGTGGACCTGATCGGATGTGATGCCAATAATATCTACTATCTAGCCATGGATTTCTAGAGAACTCGGTTGCACATTCCTGGAAGATTTCTCAAATGCAAAACACAGGGTATTCTTACGTGGTACACTGGGAGCCATAACTGCACTATATGAGCGGTCGGGACCGCTGTGAGTAAATTAAGAAGCTTGTGTACGACGGTAGTGAAGAAGCACTGAGAATATCACAGGTCACAATCCAAGAATTATTATAAACACTGCTTGCGGCGCTACAACTACACGGAAGTACCGACACGTCCGGTCACTGTTGCGTCCCAAGTGGAACTGCCCGTAGGGTCCATAACATATTGTGGGGCATGAGGTTGAAGGTCGATATGTCTGTGGAGGCATCACCATAATAGTGATGGAGTCTTATCATAGACTTTCATTGTAAATGATGTGATAGATGATTTATTTGATTTATTCATCTGGGGAGCTGTGTCTGCATGTTCCCCCCTCCCCGAAAGTGGCTTAGTAGAGCAACAAATTTTGTGCCATTGCTGATGATGTCCCTTGATGCATAAATGTTGTCCACAATGGTGAACTGTAATGATGGATGATCTGTCCAGAATAAAGTAGTAATGTTCTAGAGAATGCCACTGTCACTATGTATCATGCAGGCTTCAAGCATGGTGTTATCTGTAGTGTCTAATGTCTTGGCATGAAAAACATTGTCCACAGGCATGAATTGCATGGCACACTGGGGGCACGACAGCAGCATTATAGTTGCGCAATAGTCAGAAATGATGAAATTGCATGAAAACATGGTCATGTGCGGTCACCAATGTAGTTCTTCAGGGTATAGATGATGAAACTGGTGAATAATCATATAATCTGGATACAATGTAGAATGCTTTTGTTGTATATTACACAGTGTGTGCACAAGACAAATGACCAAACACAACAAAGCCATAAGACAGACTGATTGTCACACTTTCTGCTCAGTGTTCTGGTTGACTACCAGTGATTTTATTTGTCCTGCAAACACAATCATAATTTCAAAGTACTTTTGTGATCCACAAATTCTCCAGTTCTTAACCCAGTTGAATATCTCAGTCACTGTGTTCATGGTGTGAATCTTCTGCCAGACACACTTCAAAAGCTGGGAATCACTGTAAAAGGCTTAGTATAAGCCACTACAGAGGCCACTAAGCGCCTGATTGAGTCATTTTCAAGTTTTTAATAATTCCTTGTGACACACAGCCTGTAGAAAGCTATTTAGTGATGTCAGTTTTACTTCATTAACTATCAGACAGAAGTCCAGATGTTTACTGGCATCGCTGGCCGGTGTGGCCAAGCGGTTCTAGGCACTACAGTCTGGAACCGCGTGGACTGCTACGGTCGCAGGTTCGAATCCTGCCTCAGGCATGAATGTGTGTGATGTCCTTAGGTTAGTTAGGTTTAAGTAGTTCTAAGTTCTAGGGGACTGATGACCTCAGAAGTTAAGTCACATAGTGCTCAGAGCCATTTGAACCATTTACTGGAATCAGCTGTTTACAAATGTTTACTAATAAATTATTATATTACTTAGATTGCTATCCACCACATAACAGATATGCTGAGTTGCAGATAGGCACAACAATAAGATGGTCAAACAAGTAAGCAGATTTTCCATTGTTTGATTATACTACGTATGAGAGATGTTCAACATTACTTATTTTTCTCATGCAGGAAAAACAATATTAGTCTCAAAAGTAAAAAGAGTATACACCAGGCATTTTACTTCTAGCTATTTGATTTAACACATTTCATAGTTCTTTGTGGATGCAGCTGTCTTTCTTCTTGTGATTTTTGTGGTATCTTGTATTTTTTTGTATCTGTTTCTAATAAAGAATTTAAGATTTGATAGTTCTCACTGAAATGTATTCATTATGTTCATTCTGAGGATCTCGTTTCAGGTTGGTTCAGGTGACTATGATGATGAAGATGTGCCAAGTGGATATGATGGTGACATTGAGAGTGAGACTGATGCTATTCCTGAAGCCAGAATTGTGCCTACGATGGCTTCACCTTCATTCCCAGAGGCCACAGCATCACCTCATCCTCATAGACATCACCATGGGGAGGATGCAGATCAACTTGAGTCAGAGGCGGAACTCAGCTCAATGCTCACATCTGTTGCTGCTGGATATAATCTGCCAACAAGCCCTGTACATTCTTTCACAATTCTTCCTACACCAGTCCTAGTAAGTAACACACTCCCCAAGTCCAAACACCATGGTTCATTCATGATTCAATGCTCCAGTTTTATCATGGAAAAGATTCAGTGATGGCAATAACAAATTAATATGGTACTGCAAACAAGATGGGGGGCAGGCAATAGTGGAAGTAAAGGATATCATCTCTCTCTCTCTCTCACTGACACACACACACACACACACACACACACACACACACACACACACACACACACACACACACCACTCCCTCCCCTCTATCTTCCTGCCTACAGGAAAAGCCTACAGAATTTTCCCATCCAGCATTTGTTGTATTCTCTTTTACCAAGCTGAGGCTGGCAGAATGGTGGCCCTTGCATTATGATTGTTTTGAGGATACCATAGTGCAATAAGCAGCTCGTTTTCTGAGCTGTTAATGGGAAGCTCCTTCTTCCAGATGACCTATGGGCTTTGTCAGGGGTTTCCTTGGCTAGACTGATGCCAGGAGAATAGTGTGATTTAAAGGGGATGTGTTGTAAAGACAGTTCCCATCCGTGTATTTCAGTAAACACCGACACCACCACACAGCCAAAGATGACTGACATCACATATTATCAGTGGTGAAAATTGGTAACCAATGGGAGAGGCACCATTAACTCTGCCTCTCTCTTTTTGGACAAGGGAGGGAGCAGTATTCCACACAGAATTTAAGCAAAAATATCTGTTTGTAAAGTTACTTTATAATTTAATTTAAACTGCTTTCTTAATAACACTATTCCAGTAGCTGAAGTGTGTGCCAAAATCTTGATGTTATATTCCATAGGATGACTGGTACCCGAGAAAATATTCAGCAATATCAAATTTGCTCAGCTGCTGAGGCTTGGGTGACACACGCTCAGTGCAGCAGTTCTCCATGGTCCTGATAAATTGACCAGTATATGAGGCCCCACAACTGCAAGGAATACAATAGAGACCCACCTTACATAAACCAAGATCATCCTTTACAGAATCTAAAAGGACTCTTATCTTAGATGGTGGTTGAAAAACACATTTCACATCATATTTTTGCAAAATATGACCAGTCTTGTTGGAAATGCTCCCTGTGTAAGGCAAAAAGACTGTAGACATTGGTGCCACCTCAGTACTGTCATCACTCACCCAGTTCACGGTTGGCTGACAGCATAACACATGTTTGATCTTTCTTTGACTGTAACCATTCTGACAACAGGTGAACACAAGATGGGCTAACTCAAGTGGCAAATTCTCAGGATCTGAATGACATTGGCCCTGTGAACCCAGGTATGAAGTACCCCTTCATGCCGATCTGGAGGGAGACAACTATCAGCCTATAAATATAGTTCAGTGTGAGTAGGCTTCCTATAAACACATGTCCCAAAATACCATCAACATTTCTCCTGACCAACACATCAAGGAAGGGAAGGTGCCCATCTTCTTCCTTCTGCATCGTGAAATGAATATTCAGGTCAATTGAATTCAGGTGTTCTAAAAAGCCATTCAAATGGTCTAGCATGGAGTGCATCAAACTAGTTTTTGGACGGGTGACCATATCATCATAATAGCTGAGCAGAAGATCAAAACTGAATTGAGAAACCATTTTCATTCATAAGTTTACACATTAAAGCCTAAATTGATTTTGTTAGTCCAGTCTAATGTCAGGTTTCCAATTGTCGGTCATCTTATATGAATTGCCTGAGGAAATCAGTTGTTTAGTTTCTGATTTAGATAGCACAGTGTCCATTTGTCTTCAATTAAGGAGGTGCATAACTTCTTGCTCAGTCTAGTACTTCGTTTTCTGCTGAGGCACACAGGAGCCATCCCATCGAGATAGCCAACATTTTTAAAAGCAAGTAGGACGCCAACAACTGAAGCAAATTTCAAGAGTAGTTGAGCACTTACATGAAAATGAATATCAATTGAGGAAAGGATAATCTATCAGTTTGAACTGCATTTTCATAATAAATTCTGAAGTGTTAACATGAACTGTTAGAAGTGGTATTGAGAAAGCACTTTATGAAAACCGTATTTGGAAGCCCCACATAAATGTGGTCATTCAGTGACAATTATACATCATGAAAATGTCAGTAATTTAGTACAGAGGCTCATTCATACAATACAATGGATTAATGGTCAGATATGGATGGCGAACATCCTTTTCCAAGCTTCAAATGGTGGTGAAGCCCCCCTATTTGTCACATCCAAAACAGATCATTTATTGTATTGATACATCCTCAGTTTATTTGTTGCATCAAATCTTATAACATCAGTAGTTCCACAAGGCTTTTAACAGATGATGCTGTTGTATCCAGAGAAGCTGCAATGTTAGAAAATTGTAGAAAAATGGAGGAGGGCCTGTATAGGATCAGCACTTGGTGCAGGGAATGGCAGTTGACCCTCAACATAAACAAGTATAACTTATTGCATTTATGTAGACAGAAAGACCAATTACTGACTGATTACACAGTTGCTGAACACTCACTGGAAGCATTTACTTCAATAAAATATCTGAAGCGGAACAACCACATAGAATTAACTGCGGGTATGGCAGATGACACACTGATGTTCATTGGAAGAATCCTCAAGAAATGTAGTCCATCAACAAAAGAAGTAACTTACAAAATACTTGTTTGTCCAGTACTTGAATATTGCTCATCAGACTAGGATCCATAAAAATAGCATTGATAGAGGACATAGAGAAGATCCAAAGAAGAGCAGCATATTTCATTACTGCTCATTTAATAAGCACAAAAGTGTCTCAGAGATGATCAACCAGCCCCAGTCACAGATTCTGCAAGAAAGGCATTCTGCAACATAGTGTGGTTTATTGTTAAAGTTCCAAGGGTGTACATTCCTGGAAGAGTCAACCTACAGATATGTCATGAAAAGACCATGGAGATAAAATCAGGGAGAGTCAAGCCTGTACAGAGGCCTACCAGCAATTGTTTGTCCCACAAACCATTTTCAACTGGAACAGGTGAAGGGGTAAGTGACAATGAACACACATTACCCTCCACACATACCATAAGGTGACTTCTGGAATGCAGATAGACGTGTACATAGATCTAGATAGCCACAGTCCCAGTTATAGTTGTTTCCATATATTCTAATTTCTGTTGCTTCTTTAGTAACACAATGCCAGTATGTAAGTGTGGGACAAGATTTTAGTTTCATAGGACATTATTCTGTGTTCATTTGTGAGACTGTGTTCAACAACTGCTAATTTCCCAAGTTTTTAAACTTTAATGTGGCTTTGGTGTTCTGCACAACAGCTGGCAATGGTACGGACAGGCTGATGATTGTAGTTGCTTCTTCACTCACAAAGAACATGATGAATTCCAGTGTTACTGGGACTGAGGTTGTCCTTAATGGGGCACAGCATCTTCTTTACCTTCTTTGGTGCTTGGAAAATAGGTCTTGCACCTCTTCTTCCCAGGATGTTATGTATTCTACTAGATGTAGCAGTGTAGAAAGTGCAGAGTATGTAGATCACCAGATGATTATTCATTATTTTCTGGATAGAGTTCTGTCAGCACAGTATAATGATGATGCATGCCTACCAATGACCTCTATCTATGGGCTTTAAACTATCACTACAACAGCAGCCACGACAATCAGTTGTTCCTGATGAAGATGAGGGGGTGATTTCTTTGAAAGCTGGAGATTTTATCCAAATCTGATATAAGAAGTAAACCAAAAATGTTTTACACAATGCTGTCCTTTTGCAATACTTCAATCTCAGGTCACCTGTTAATTTTACTGTGCAAATGAGATTACCTACTACATACTGTATTGTGACTGCTTACTATTGTTCTGAACAGTCATGATAAAATTCCACAAAAAGATCATTTCTGAAATTTCTGACATACTGAAAAGATTGCTTGTATCTTAACATACAATTAGACACTGTGATTTGCATAAGGAGTAAAGCATGGCCCCATGGACTGCATCCACGCCTGCAGACATATTTTATTCCTAATTCATTATATCAAGTTACAATGTACTCCCTTTTATATCTCATTACCTGTTTTTGATAAATTGTTGCTGTGGAACTCTGTAACTCTGTTTTAGATACCCATCAGACCTACCAATTTAATGAGCATGGAGGTTTTGGTGGAACCCAGCAGAGTATATGAAGCAGAGGTGGTACCATCAGCTACACCAGTTTTTGTAACTGAGGTTGAGCCATCATCCTCACCAGAGTCTCCAAGTACACAGGTATGTCTTGGTCTGAAAATAAAACAGAAATATTTAAAATATTAACAAGAAAATCTTAAAAATGTTTACTATCAGAATACATACATATTTGTTGTTTAGTATCTTGCTGGCAGATAATATAAAATTGCAGAAAAAGTCTGAATAGACTGGTGGCAGCACTCATATTGAATCAATTAAATTTTTTTAAATATCTTGCATTGAGATAAGACTGAACATTAGCAACACATAAGCCAAACACAATCACACTGAGATAAGGAATGTGATGAAAGAACATACACTACAGATCTTACCCAATTTTTCAAATGCCTGCAATAAAGGCAGTTAACTAGTCTTATTAATCACTGTGCAATATTAAAAGCAAAGTCGAGTAAAATATTAACGGTACCTATTACAAAAGAAAACAGTGTTGAAATTTCTACTTAATGTTTTCTCTTGATTGTTTTGCAAATATAATTTCTCATAATATGTTACTACCATAGTATTTATATTATAAAATGACAACCATTTCTTGTCCACCAGGTGACTGAACCTCTTCCAACTTGGAGCAGTAGTTTTGGTTCTAATGAAACCAGTTTCACCAGTAGCAGTATTAACACCAGCTTCAGTGATACAAGCAGCACATCACTAGCATCAACCACAGAAGAAGAGCCAACACCTCCTCTTCCTGCAGTTACTTCTGAGAAAGCAGTCCCTCTGCCAAAACCAACAGATGAAGATATTGAATATGGCGTGAAAAACATCCCTCCTACAATTGAGCACAGACTTCGCAAACTACCCATAACGGCTGGTAAAGCTCTCAGGTATGAGATATATTAACACTTTTATTTTATCCATCCTAAATGATATATCACTGAGCAGATTTTTAAAGAGCCGCGGTATTTTGACCGTGCAAAGGTAGCATAATCATTAGTCTTGAAGGATGAACTGAATTAGGGATAACTGCCATCTTGGAAGAAATGGTTCAGTGATTGTGATATCTTTTGACTTCACACTTCCTATCTCAATGATAGCAGTAGACAGGATGAGTGTGATTATCAGCTTTTGGCATCCAGTACAGATAAATGCCTCACAGCTCTCATCTACGTGTTTATGGTCCGCAGTTATGTATGTCATTATTGCTCAAACATGTTTCTAATACCGTCTACTCACATTTCCATTAGGGCATAGCCTATGTGTTTACCTTTACCTTGGTCTCCAACAAAGTAATTCCTTAAATTATTTGTCATTTATTGGCCTGGTTGCATTACCTACCCACTTCCTTTTGTTTTTGTTACACTCATATTATACCTTCAACTCAGGTTTGTCCGTCTCTGATTCCCAGCATTAATCTCTTCAGCAAAACTCAGTTTTTGAATAGTTTTCATAGTGATAGTATGTATCTTGCTGCCTTAATTCAAAGCCAGCAATACATGCAGTTAGTGAACTTTCTGTTTCAGACACATCAGAAGCTTTAGTTGTAAAAAGTCTGTTATGTTTGCTAGAACCACTCCAAGCTATTTGTATTCATCTGTTTATTTCTTTTGCTGCTCATTCAATAATCTTAAACTGTCCTAAATACAAAATCTCACCAACCGGCTCTGTGACTTCATTGTCAATTTGTACAGTTTTCGTTTCAGTGTATTCATTGCAAGGTAGCTCATCCTGTTTGACCACTTCTGGGTAGTCAAGATCATCAGATGGGCGGGGGGGGGGGGGGGGGGGGGGGCTGGGGGCTGGGGGCTGGGAGACAGTATCAAAACTTCATATAAGTGCTGGGTGCTTACAGGCTAATGTGTGTACATTCTGTGGGAAGCTACCCAAGAGATGTCATTGTTGGCTAACCCCGATTTTAACAGCATTTAGACAGTGCAAATTGCAACAAGTCACTAGGTAATTCAGAACTGGACAATAAACATGTGAACAGTCTAATAGATGTAACTTGTTGCTAAGGCGTCCAGATGCCATAGCTCGCTGAGCAGTTAAGGTGGTGGTGGTGGTGGTGGTAACTTAACTATGGAAACCAAAGTGTACATTTATCATTCGTGGCTTTTGCAAGAAGACAGTCTGAATCAATAAATGAACTGTCTTGCATTTATGTCAACACATGAATATCAAATCCTTAGTGTCTACCTTGCCATGACAATAAACAATACCTTCCACTACATCCCATGTGGAGCAAAAAAAAGATTAAGGTAAAGACATCTCGCTCTTGTGACAGCCAGGGCTCATTCCGAAAATGAATTCAATATCATCAGTGAATGGACATGCTGCTGGCAACAAACCTGTACTCCACAATGCCTAAAAATGCCCTGCATCCAGGAGAAGCTCTTGAATTTGACCAGCCTTGGGCAATTTGGACTACTTTGAATTGCATCTGAAAGGGCCATGGAAGATGTGGAGACTCTCCCACAAGTAGGGCAAATCTTCATCGCCATCTTGTGCCAATGGTGCTGAATGACAGGAGTGATAAACTATATAAAATATTTTGATGTTTGTTTTTAGCTGTTGTCATTTGTATTATATTGTGCTGTAGAGTTGTGTTGTAGTTTTTGTATGTAGAGGTTTAGTAATCTTTGTATATGTATAGCTACCCTGGTTCAAAAACTTCTAATGTTTCCCATACAATAAATAAATAAGAAAATCTGTTTCACCATTATAGTAGACAGCTATTGTGATGCAGTACAGCAATGCAGCATGATAGTGTGTTGACAGTTCCAGAATTTTAACATCAACGTGGAGCTTGCATCTCTCATTCATAAATTGTAATATGTGTAGAATAGTAAACTCCTTCAGTAGTCAGAGGTTTTCTCAATCAAATTCTGAAATTTGCAGATAAATGTTTTTATTTCACATTAAAATCCCCATGCCCGAGTACTATAGCACATTGTCGTAGGAGACAAAGCAAAATAGTACTGACCATTGATAAAGTGAATTAGAGTGTGGTAATTCATTTTTGGCGGCAGCAGAAATGTTGCAGCTGTATCAGGCCAATTCAGATAATTAAAGAAGACACATGGATTGGCCTGACATACCTGCAACATTTCTCCTAAAAATGAATTTCACTTTATCAAAGGGCTCTGCTATTTTATTGTAGCTCCTATAGTAGTGTGCTATAGTACTCAGGCATGGGGATTTCAGTGTGTACTAAGACTGCAGAGTGGTATCTGAAAATTACCAAAATTGATCACATAGCTTTACTTTTTCAAGGTGATAAGTAAAACTTTGATTGTTCCTTGTACTAAATAAATAAGGACTTTTAGTAACAACATAAAAGCAAGAAAATGTAAATGAACTGAAGGTAAATTGGCTTGATTATTTTATATGGAACATCTTTGAAGGGAAAAAATCCTGGGAAGTAAATTGATATTCAAATGTAGAAAGACGATATTCCAAAGTGCAGTGAGTGGGCCAGTGAGGTGTTGTCTTTGATGGCAGAGATAAGCAAATGTTATGTGAAATACTGCCAGAATGGTTAAAAACAGTAAAACTACAACATGCAAGGATCACATCGATGTAAAGCCTCCACAGATATTAATGATACTTTGTAGTGTTTGTGAACATTCTTTTAAGTCACAGTATCTCCCAAAAAGTGTGTAGAGACAACTTGTTAACACTGATTTTAACGTAGTATATTGCAGATACTTCTAGTGAAAAAGTTAAATGTTATTTTGTGTACATTCTTGCTTAAGACTTTAGAGGAATGGGATCAGAAACACCACTGAGAGGTTTGTCATAGGTGATGGTAAATTTTTCCTATTTATACATCATCTCAAGAAATCCATACAAATGTGGTGTAATGTACGTTAAGACTTTTTAGAACTTTTGTTGTTTTGAATTTATCCATACTTGATTGTGCTGAAAGGTAATCCTCGGAGTGCTTTCATTTCTTCATATCATATACTTACCTCTTCATTAATTTTGCAGGCACATTATACCAGAGGATGTTTTCTCAGATTTGGAAGATGGCAATACAAGAAACTTACGGCTCATGTTTAAGACTCTTGAAGGAACATTGGTGCCTCCAACATACTGGGTGCAGTTTGACAGAGAAAAACAAGAAGTCTATGCTTTGTGAGTTGAGAACTTTGTTAAGCATATATAGACTATGATTGTTATCCTGTTAGTTATTCATCTCATCTGAATTCATTCTGCAGGCCACTGGAGGAGCAAGTGTCAAGGTGGACCTTTGTAATTGAAGCAATGGATAGAGAAGGAAAGACTGTCTCTGACAATTTAGAGATATTGGTTCAACATCACAAAGGAAGGCGTACTGTTAACCACGAATTCACTCTCCATTTGCGACTGGAAAAGAAATATGAATTTCCAACAGCAGTTGATTGGCAACTAAGAGTACTGGACACTCTGGCAGCACTCTACGGAGATCCAGATACCAGCAGAGTAACTGTTAGAAATTTGACTGTGACAGATCCTATCATATTCACATGGACAAATGATTCCTTGCCAAGATCACATTGCCCAAAAGATGAAATAGATAGATTATATAAGGTAAGAATAAACAGTGCAACGTAATATAGCATTGAAAGACAGGTATTATTTTAATGATGTCTTCTATTAGATGTGTCATCTATTAGATATTTGATATAATATGCTGTATTTAAACCTCTTAGAGTCTATTTCAATGCATTGTCTCAAAATGTGACAGGGTCACAGGTATGGTCTAATATCCTGGGTATGGCCCATGAGATCTGGAAGTGGAAGGAAGGATATTTACTCTTTTTTGAAGACCTCTGCAATATCTTCAGTTTGTTTACACAGACAGCTTATCATTGCATGTGTGTGGTATCCATGAGTTTTCAAGCAAGATGGGGAGGTGGGGAGGAGTATTTTAGAATTCGAGGGAGACAGCTATCGAACTGAAAATATTGTTCATGGTTAGTGATATTAATGTATTGTTATGGTACCACCATCGGGGTAGAAGTTAGAGCCATAAGTGTGTTTTAAAAAAAAGCGTCTAGCATGCAGAGCCTGAAATGGAACAGGCTTGGTGGTACATACATATTTTTTGCAGTTACCTTAAATTTGTTGTCCAGGGGCCTTGAAAGAAATTATTTGACAGTAAATGGTGATTAGATTATTTTTTACAGACAATGCAGCAGGAAAAGTTGTAGCCAATATAGTATGTTACTCTGTTATGTTAGTAAGTTAAGCAAAGGGGAAACCTCATCACATGGTTGATTAATGGTTTCAAAAGGAAAAAGCATCCTGTTTCAGTTGCATTTCTGTTTAGAGACTATACGTTTTTGTTTGCTTTTTCGATTTGCAGAGATTAACTGCAAACGAAGAGGGTGAACCATCAAAGGCACTAAGAGATCTTCTTGCACATGATTTCATTAAAGTGAAAAAAGTATCATACCGAGGAATTGGACAATGTGAACCACCATCAAAACCAGATCAGCCAATAGTGCCTCCACCAAGCACTACTGAGAACTTCCCTCCTGTACCTAGGAATCCAATTGATCATATTGAAGCAGTTGTTGGAGAGTTGCTAGTTGTTGTTGTACCTGAGGTAAGACAAAAAAATGTCCCCATAGTTAATTAAAGCAGCTTTGCTGCTGTCTTCACAAACAGTGTCATCTACTAATTTCTATTGACTAATCAGAAACTACATTACGTTTTAACTTGTTTACAGGATTCATTTTATGATCCAGAAGAAGGAAATGTCCGTAATATGCATCTTACCTTGCTTACATTAGAGCTGAACAAAATTTCTTCAGACAACTGGCTTCAGTTTGATACAAAGAATCAGGAATTTTATGGAATACCAATGCCAGGTGATGAAGGCAGCAAGGAATACCATCTGGTAAGTGAAAGCATAATTTTGTTTATTTTTCTCATCAGATTCAGAGAGTTTAAAAAAAACTGAAATTATTGTTTGCTCTCTTTTCAGGTGTGTGAAGATAAAGGAGGGTTAACTGCACATGATGTACTGACTGTAGAAGTAAAGCCTGCAAGGAAAATTAATTACAATGTTGAATTCAGAATGAAGTTGGATGTCCCATATAATAAATTTAAAAGCAGTGCTTCAGACAAAAGAAAGTTTATTGAGAAATTACGTGATCTTTTTGGAGACAATGATGCCTCTGCAATTGCTTTAAGTGACATAATAGAAGGTTCAACAATTGTAACATGGCACAACAGGACACTGAATACCTCTGTGTGTCCAGAGGATGAAATTAGAAAACTGAGAAAAATTTTACTGAATAATGATCATAGTATATCAGATCGTGTGGGTATGGTCCTCGGCCCAGAATTCCCTGTGGAAGAAATTGAGGTAATACCAGCACAGATATGCCAAGGAGAGTTTACTTTGATACACCCTATCGAGGAAAAAGTACCACCACTTGAAGAAGCAGCTGTAGGATCTTCAGATGAATACCTCATTACTTTTATCGTACCAGCTGTGATTATTGTAGGCATGATATTACTGGCTGGGATTGTTGCATGTGTGCTGTACCGAAGGAGAAGACGTGGCAAACTGAGTGTGGGTGATGAAGACGAGCGTCAGACTTTCCGTAATAAGGGAATACCAGTGATATTCCAAGATGAACTCGAGGAGCGACCCGAGCCAGAGAACAAGAGTCCTGTGATCATGAAGGACGAAAAACCACCTCTTCCACCACCAGAATATCAGCGAAGTGAGGCAGAGCCTAGTGCGCCACCAACAGCTGCTCACCCACTGTTGGGAGAGAATAATGCGGCTACTGACGACACACCGTACCAACCGCCGCCTCCTTTCACAACTAGTCGAGATTCTGGACGCCAAAACCGTCCCAAACCCACGCCGACTTACAGAAAACCACCTCCTTATGTGCCTCCTTAACATAAGACTCCTTGCCTTCTCTGTTACTTGCACATATTTCTTCACAGTGCTTTAGTGGAGATGACAGACATATAATCAATCACTTGGTGCCTTCCATGTACCACACTTGGCTCCATTTAAGCATGACTTGACAATACATATGCAGTGCAGGAACTCCGTTGCACTACAATGCAATAATTCAATAATTAGTCCTGAGTATCTGTATCCTAATTTTAATATGGAAATGAAGTGAACGGAACTTAATACTGTTATAACAGAGTAGAGTGAGGTAAGTGTTTGTAGATTATAACACTGCCAAAAAAGAGGAGTGATATGCTTTGTGAAATAAGCTTACCTCTATTATTCATAAGTGATAGGTTGTATTATTTTATGGTAATTAAAATCTGTAAAGCTTTTTATATGAAGAGAGATAACTAACTGCTACCAATATTGTAGTTTTGATATGGAAATTGGCCACTGGCTTGTGTGTCCAAATACCAGTGCCAATTACTTATGTTCTATTCGTAGCACAATTACTCATTGTTTTTGTATTCATGAAATGATGCCTTAAGAAACAGACATACATGTACTTGAACAGTAATTTGGCATCCAACCATGCTATACTGTACAATAAAATTGTAATTTTCAGTTGCCAGTTGTTTGAAGGATCAGAAAATATAAGTGTAGACAAGTTACCAATGTTGATTTCTAATACTTGAGCATTGTTACTTGTGGCATACTACATTGTAATACTGTTGTGAAAGTCATATATAACTATATGCAACTGTGTCATATCACAATGGACCATCTGAAAACGAAACATAACAATTTGTCCAAATTCTTGCTCATAAAGGACATTCATAGCCACAGTGTTTCAAACTGTTCCCTTCCTGGCTCCTTCAGTAAGTTAATTATTGAAGGAAGCTCACAAGAAGAAGCAATGTTTATCATCAACTCCCAGTCTGAATTGTCTGTTATGAACATGCTGAATATAGATTTATTTTTATTTTTAAATTGTGTGTAAGTTAAGTGAATGGAAGACTATGTGATGAATGTATGGGCTGTGTGTGTTCTTAAAAAATGTCATGAGCTGAAACCAAATTATAATCTTTTGTATTTGATTTTTATTGTCACATAGATACAGAAGTAAAAATGTAGAATGAAAGTGGAAAATAAATTTAGAGGTACCATTTTGTGTTTTGCATTTTTAATGTAACTGTGTCTTTCATTACTGTCCCTTGATTCATAATATATATGGCATGCAATTAAAACTCAATTGTATGTGTAGAACTGAGGTGCCTCACTGAGCAATTCATGATGTAAAGGTGAAATTGTGAACTTGTAGCTATGAAAAGCCCTACTGCAGAATGGTCCCTGATGTATTCATTTTCTTTAAATCATTCCAGGTTGTGTTGAATTCTTATGAAAGACTATATTGGCAATTGTGAATGCAATATGTTCAATGGAAGGAGTAAAGTTAGAGATAACCACTCACATATAACGGACATGCTTTGTTGCAGGTTCAGGTTTCATTTGTAGTAATCCTACCGCACAACTGTTTTTCCTCATTAACTCCATGTTAAGCCAGACACAAAATGAGTTCATTCAGACTTCTCTTTGGATCCAATATGCCACAATGGGAAAATTTTCAAAACTAGAAAATACAGATTTTTATCTGTTCAAATTCTCACATAAATTTTGGTGTATATTTTTCTGATGTTCTTAACAGTTCCAGTGACATTGGTCACTCTGGTTTAAGTGACACCCATGATCTGAGCTTTATAAGGTTCCCAGAGATCACTTCCACATGGGCCATAGCCAAGGTCCTTCCGTGCTTCTATCAAATCTGAACTAATGCCCCATCTCTGATCATCTTGATGCCCAAGACCCATTCTACTCTAACTTTCTGACTTCTACTGCTGTCATGCATTTTTTAGTTAATGTGAGAGCTAATACACCATTTATTAAGGTAGACTGCATGTCAGATGAATAATATTTCTTTATTTTATAATGAAAATAGCATGTCATGAAAACTGTGATGTATGTCCAACTCTTGATATGAAATGTTTGCACATGTACATATTTGCTGGAGGACCTCAAAGCACTTAGACTGGTTTCTTGCTCCCTACTTAAGAGATTGAGTGGATCAGTATGCCAAAATCGCTATACATGGACATTACCTACACATCCAAAGCAAAAGTGCAGTGTTATAAAAACATTAGTGGATAAAGTGATGAATATCTGCAAACAGGAGTTGCTCAACACAGATCTGGAATAGCTTATCAGAATGTTGCTAAATAAGAGGTATTCATCTGCTGAAATAAGAATGTTAAGATGCTGATGTAAAGATCTTACTGACATGCAGCTATCTGTGAAATCCAAAATTTTCTTGCCATTCACGAAAGATATCACTGACCATACAGAAGAGACCTTGAAAAACTGGAGCATCACCATAGTCTACAATGCCACCCATAAAAAAAATAAAATGAAAATAAAAATAAAAAATATTATGTTGGCCAAGGATGCTCACAAGCTACCGGAAAAAGTAGTAGTTTACAGAATACTATGAATTTGTAGAGATGTGTGTTTACTATCAAAAGAGTGATAAAAAGCCATGACCGCAGGGTCAACTGTTGAAGGGAAGGAATGGATAAATTAGCTGTCGTGGAACATGCTTTGCAGCCATGAGACCATCAGATTTGAGTTCGTAAGATATGTCCTAGCAGCCATGAGCAAATATTGTGATAGACTTTACTGTTCACTTTAACGTATATACAGAGAGGTGATAAGGATGCCAGAAATTTTATTAGGAAAATGAAGGGTACAAAACTGAATAGTATCTGGATTCTGGTGCTGAAGATGGTGCCCAGCAATCTTCCATCATGGGACAATGCAGTAGCAGATGATAGAAATGGATAACAGCCAGTTGGGCTAGAGTTTTTAAAAAATGAGACTTCATGCCTTTGTGCAGCAGCACATGGAAATAAACTTTTTCTGCAGTGAGTAGTGAGCCAGGGTGTGAATCAGACATTTGTAGAAGCTACAACCTTCCTTGAAGATGCCCTCCATAGATAGGGATGAAACAACAGATTTCTCCCAGAAATTCATTCAACCATGGCCTAACAGCTCTGGATGTTTTGATAAGTGTGATATTTCCAGCTATGAAATTTCAAATTTTAAAGAACATCATATTTAATTTACTTTTGCACACATAACCATAAAAAATGAACAGTAATCTATGAGTTAATGTGTTTCCTAAAATATAAATTTTCTCCTGCCCCATTTTTAGAAAATTAATATTTTTGAAGCAGACATTTACCAAGACCATATAAGCACACAGCATCTTTCTGTTGAAGGTGTAGACCATCCAATAACTTATTGTTGGATAAATTCTCAAAATGCAAATCGAGATAATGAAACTGCTCTGATCCTAATTTTATGAGCTGGCCTACATCTGACTGTTAAGTTCAGAATTAGAATGGTTTTAAAAGTAACTGTCTACTTGCATAAGAAGGATATTTTCTTAATACTTGGTGGTTTTGCCTTGCTCCTGAGAAAACTGTTGATTTACCATTCCTTAAAGTACTGGAGTTTGTCTGCAACAGTTGATTGTATGTTTATTGAAATCAAGCACTGAAAGTATGAATTATTTTGTTTTATTCACACAACCACTTCAACTTAAGTGTGTGTTTCAGTTAAGAATGATTTGCAGTTCGGCTGAAACAAGTTGTGTGATTAAAACAACATATTTTGTAAATGTATAATTTGATTTCAATCAGAATTACATGGTTGCCTTACAATATTCACCTGCAGCAGATTGATGCATACACGTACAACTTCATAGAAACAGTTATGTACGTGAAACATTCGGAAAAAGAAGAACATTATGCTTCTACATGTTAAGAAGGAAGAGAAAAAGCAGGTGAGTAATGATCACAATCAAAAGCTAGTGAAAATTTGTGTGTTGCATTTGTGGAAGTGGCACCCATTGATCAACTGTAGGTGAGGGTTCACTATCCTCATTTTTGTTTGTAATTTTTTTTTGTTTCACATTCTCATTGTTTTATTTAATTCATATTTCCTTTAAGTCATTTCAGATAATCATTTTGAAAATGAGGTTACATTTAAATTAATGAAAAGGAACTACTCCAACAACAAGTAAACTGATTGTTGTAACCTTCCCAAAATTTGTTTCATTTTTTCACATGAAACTGCTCTCCATTGGATACCTTAGATATGTATATTTATTACATATTGCTATCACACTAACATGATTGTGTGCCGAGAGCTTAAAAATGACACAACTGCTCCATCAAAGGAAGATCAATGTTCACTACTTTAAGTATGAGCATTTTTTAACTGGGCTTTACCATGACTGTCACTGATACTGAATGAAACATCACCACATATCTAATGCATAACCAACAATGAAAGGAGCCTGTGACTGCTGGAGACAGTCCCACGTTACCCAAAAGTTATAACACAACATACATATGCCTCATTAATCCGCATAAATCCACCTGATGATGGAGGTTTAAACAGTTCTTCTATTACATGTCCTTGTTAAGCATAAAATAAACACAAAATCAAATCAAACTCCATTAATTTGTTAACCCCTTACTGCATGATTTTTTTTTATTTTTCTGAAAAAAAATGTTACATGTTATGTTTGATGTTCTGATTTCATAAAAAATGCTTAAAAAATTCTAAATCTTATGTAGGGGCGGTTATTTTAGAATTGAGGATTTGTGCCATATGTGGGACAGCATGCAGTAATGATTAATACCATGTGATACCAGTTTTGGGAATGATGATGCACAATGTGGAAAATATACAATAAGATACGTACATGAACTAGCAGAACTGTATTTGTATAAAACAATTACACTTTCTATTCATTACAATACACATATTTGAGAAAATAACACAAATTCTGTTTCCATTTTTCTCTATTCATTATGAAACTTGATGAAGCAATTTCTCTCCTTATTCAAGTACAATGTCGCACTGCACTTCATACACGCTATATAGGATTTTCCCTTGCATTCTGGATACTTGCAACGACCACGGTTTTCCAGCCAGATAGGCATACGATCTATCCCATCGAGTCGCACCTGACGCTGTGGAAGATCTACTGTAGGGCCTCTCTTCTTCTTGCAGTCAAGCTGTTTTTGTAGTTCATTGCTTGGCCTACCACGTTTCTTGGATAAGGATTTCCCAGTTTTACAGAGGGCCTCTGCAACTGCGACCTTGAAATCAACAAGGGGCATGTAGTCCGTATTTCTTCTTCTCCATAACAGCCAGCTGTTCACACAAGCCAAGTCAACTAGATGAAAGAATATATTTCTTTGATCTGATTTGAATTCTGTAATATCCTAGCATAGAATCTAATAGATCGACACCCCCCCCCCCCCCCCCCCCCCCCCATGTAGTCATTGTAGATCATCACAGAGTGTGGACAAGGTACCATTTTGTATTCTTTTTCCTTCCTGAAAAGCCTCTTGATCTCGCCTTCTGGTTTGCATCCAACGAAAGTTGACAAAGTGTTGACTACTTTGTTATCAAACCAGGAGACTACTGACAGTTGCACACCGTCTACTGTTGCTATCTTTTCCTCCATGCTGCCTCAACCATTCTTCTTCATTGCTGCCTCATTAAGTAAAATGCAACCACGTACTCGATTGGACCGGACCGTCTCTAGTGCGAATACACTTCCAAGGGTACACTAGTCAACCAGTTATCAAAAAATAACTTGTGATTCATATGTTGTGAGACTGTTTGTGTAACACGCACAACAACATTGCTGCTAGCTCCTAGATCCATAGCACCAAAATTATGATATTACTCTGAGCTCCAGCAAAAATTTCATAATCATAGCTGAAGCCTGACACTCTACTGAGGACAAAAGCTTTGAAACATAATCTGTTCATCCACAGCTAAGAATTCCTCTTTTGGTACTCGCAACAGTCTTTCACACAGTTGGTCTAGCAGTGGGCAAATTTTGGAAAGTTTGTCATGGTTGGGTTTACCAGCAGGAACTAGATTACTGTTATCACAGAAGTGTATGAAACGTTTTATTTCTTCCCATCGATTACAACTAATTATGTCACCCACAGCAGGGTGGCCAAGATATTTGCACCAATAATGTCTTGTTGCTGGGAGTTGAACGACTGACATAAACAAGGCAGTACCAATAAATTGTTCAATTTCTCCAGCACTAACATTTACACATTTATTGGGTCGGCACTGTTTCGAATACAGATTGGATTGTTCGACTATGTACTGCACTATGTCTTTAGTGAAGAAATACTGGAAATATTCCACTGGAGTGTCAAGTTCCAATACTTCCTGAGAAAGAGCAGTATTTCTGGCGAATTTCGTCTCATCATCCCCTCTAATCAAATGTCCTGGTTTCCAGTGTATGGTAGGTTTCCCCACTTAGTTGAAGGTTTTGAATCTCGTTGCATTGCTGTCACCCTGTCTGCAAGAGGAATGCTTTCAAGATCACAATCATCAGTAGACCAAATCTCACTGTTGTCTTCTGTTTCTGACTCTGTTTCTGATATCACAGCACTTTTATTTTTTGTATTGTAACTCTCAGGCCTAATATCATCATCACTGTCTGATTCCGAACAGAAAACGAGATGTCCATTTTGCAAGTATTTTTCCATGGACAGTGTTTCGTCATCTGACATATCAGGATCCTCACCAGCATTTCCGTCCTCTATAACTCTTATTGTGGCCAAAGAGCCATAAAGCTTTCTTACGTTCATTGCAGTAACAAAGCTGAAAAGATAGAAAATGAAGTGCTATATTTTAGTAGGAAAGGTTAGGCTACGTTCAATTTTTACTCCACGCTTTCAAGGCTGCATGTTGTGCCATATCTGTCACAGACCTATTTTTCAATATTATATATATTCTAATAAACAAATATATAAACTTACCTCTTTATAACTGTCCACAGATGTCCTTTTCCCTCTGCAAATAATATAAACACTGAAATCAATCGTTTACTGCACCTGATGCAACTGTTTGTGTGACCAAACTTGGATGTAAACAGCTAGCAACACAAAGCAAAGATTCATAACACGTAATTCCTTACTCTCCCAACAGATGGCATACACTACTTGCACAGCTGCTCTTGACTGTGTGCCATATCTGTCTCCAGTTTGGCAATATATTCTCAGATATGAGACTGACAAAGAGAAAAGTGGTATGTACCATATCTGGTACAGTATGTGGTAAGGGGTTAAGAAAGACTGCTGGGTGACTGGAGTTTGATAGTGGGAAAAAGAAAAAGAAAAATTATAGAACAACACTATTTTGTAGAAATTTGATGTATAGGGTGTTACAAAAAGGTACGGCCAAACTTTCAGGAAACATTCCTCACACACAAATAAAGAAAGATGTTATGTGGACATGTGTCCGGAAATGCTTAATTTCCATGTTAGAGCTCATTTTAGTTTCCTCAGTATGTACTGTACTTCCTCAATTGACCGCCAGTTGGCCCAATTGAAGGAAGGTAATGTTGACTTCGGTGCTTGTGTTGACATGCGACTCATTGCTCTACAGTACTAGCATCAAGCACATCAGTACATAGCATCAACAAGTTAGTGTTCATCACGAACGTGGTTTTGCAGTCAGTGCAATGTTTACAAATGCAGAGTTGGCAGATGCCCATTTGATGTATGGATTAGCATGGGGCAATAGCCATGGCGCGGTATGTTTGTATCGAGACAGATTTCCAGAACGAAGGTGTCCCGACAGGAAGACGTTCGAAGCAAATGATCGGCATCTTAGGGAGCACGGAACATTCCAGCCTATGACTTGCGACTGGGGAAGACCTAGAATGACGAGAACACCTGCAATGGACAAGGCAATTCTTCGTGCAGTTGACGATAACCCTAGTGTCAGTGTCAGAGAAGTTGCTGCTGTACAAGGTAACGTTGACCACATCACTGTATGGAGAGTGCTACGGGAGAACCAGTTGTTTCCGTGCCATGTACAGCGTGTGCAGGCACTACCAGCAGCTGATTGGCCTCCACGAGTACACTTCTGCGAATGGTTCATCCAACAATGTGTCAATCCTCATTTCAGTGCAAAAGTTCTCTTTACAGATGAGGCTTCATTCCAACGTGATCAAATTGTAAATTTTCACAGTCAACATGTGTGGGCTGACGAGAATCCCCACGCAATTGTGAAATCACGTCATCAACCTAGATTTCCGGTGAACGTTTGGGCAGGCATTATTGGTGATGTCTTGATTGGGCCCCATGTTCTTCCACCTACGCTCAATAGAGCACGTTATCATGATTTCATACGGGATACTCTACCTGTGCTGCTAGAACATGTGCCTTTACAAGTACGACACAACATGTGGTTCATGCATGATGGAGCTCCTGCACGTTTCAGTCGAAGTGTTCATACACTTCTCAACAACAGATTCAGTGACCGATGGATTGGTAGAGGCGGACCAATTCCATGGCCTCCACGCTCTCCTGACCTCAACCCTCTTGACTTTCATTTACGGGGGCATTTGAAAGCTCTTGTCTACGCAACCCTGGTACCAAATGTAGAGACTCTTCGTACTCGTATTGTGGACGGCTGTGATACCATACGCCATTCTCCAGGGCTGCATCAGTGCATCAGGGATTCCATGCGATGGAGGGTGGATGCATGTATCCTCGCTAACGGAGGGCATTTTGAACATTTCTTGTAACAAAGTGTTTGAAGTAACGCTGGAATGTTCTGTTGCTGTGTGTTTCCATTCCATGATTAATGTGATTTGAAGAGAAGTAATAAAATGAGCTCTAACATGGAAAGTAAGTGTTTCCGGACACATGTCCACATAACATATTTTCTTTCTTTGTGTGTGAGGAATGTTTCCTGAAAGTTTGGCCATACCTTTTTGTAACACCCTATATACATGGACACAATGTAACACACTCGAGTCACAGAACGTACTAGACACTACTACCATCAGCAAATTAACCATCAGCAACAAGACTATGAGCCATTTTCTCTGGCCAGCAATGCTAATGTTGGTGCAGAGAGCCCGATGGGGAGGTGACAACTGAGGGGGGGGGGGGGGAATAAGCTCTGGTGAGGGTGCTGGGTGTGAATGGTGCAGCCCATTCGGGTGAGCATGGGAGAGGAGGAAGATGTATCCCCCATTGTGTGTGCACCAGTTGGGTCTGCAAAGAGCTCGTCGTTCAGAAGGGGCAGACAAGTGGAGGAGATGGCCAGGTGGTCATCATCGGTGAAACGTGCATGCAAAGTTGCAGGTGTTGACTTTATCAATTAAGGGGATTACTTCTCAGAAATGGGGTACCAGGGACTCAGGTGATACTGTGCAGTCATCATGAGCTGCTGTGACTACCAGCTCCTTCTCTGTATCCTTCAGGCTAAGATCCTCTGGGCAGAAGCAACTAATGTCAAGTAGCATCTGTAAATGAGGAGATGCAATTGCAAGGGAAGGAGAGTCGGGAGTAGGGGAGGAAGCCACCATGATGGGAGAGTCCCTATCAGGGGGCTCATCGATAAGCTACCAGGCCTGTTTTAGTCACTTGATGGAGACCGTAACTGGTTTGCCATTAAGCAGAATGTCATAGGTGTTGGGGCCACATCAGAGAACTCTATGCATGTCTGAGAATGAGAGCTGGAATGTGGTGCAGACAGCATGACATGGTCACATGTGACTAGGTCTTTGGAAACGAAAATTTTAGGAGGAGTATGGGGGTAGGGGGAGAACGTGGAAGTTGGCAATGTGGCACTGGATGCTGTCAATCAAGAAAGGGAGGGAGCTTGGCATAATGGGCAGTTGGAAGAGACAAGATCACCAGGGAGGGATAGTGTCTCGCCATATAAAATCTCGGCTAGTGAGCTACTGAGGTTTTTTTTATATGCCATGCGGACAACAGCAGCACCCACAGAAATGCATGAGACTAGTCACCTCCATGGCACATAAAGCAGCAGTCGTTCTGTAACAGGTAATGCCACATAGTTTACAGATTTTGGCAAATGGCAAGAACTCAAATTGCCCGCCTCGGTCCATAGTTATGAAGGCAAGGCAGCTGAAATGCACAAGCCAAGTAGACATAAGATATCTGGCAACTGTTTGAGCAGTGATGGCTTCGATGTGGATAGCCCCAACACACTGTGTTACCCAGTCAACAATGCAGGAGTTGCCAGATGGGAGTAGGGGGCTGACGAGGTCCACATTAATGTATTGGAAGCGTCCCTTTGGTATCTGAAAGGTGCCTAGAGAGGGCTGCGTGTGCTGGGTGATTTTCCATTGCTGGCACAGTACACAAGCCCTCACCCACAACCTGCAGTCTTGCTTAAGATGGGGCCAAACACACTGCTCAGGAATAAGGCAAGTAGCAGACTTGACACTGGGGGGAGGGGGGGGGGGGGCAAGGTTGTGAAACAGGTCGAAAATAATTCTGCGGTTGTGGGACGAGCAGGTGTGTGCACCCATGTGATATGTCGCAAAGGACAGGGTGGGTTGAACCAGTGTAAAAATTTGGCTCAATGATGAGGGTGGAGGAGGCACCGTTCAAGATGACCTATAGCTGAGGGTTGTCCTGTTCGAGTTTGCATGAGCTTGTCGAAGTTGATCATGGCTGCACCTTTCACATGACAGATCTCCTTAGTAAGTTGCACAATGTATTCAAGGTGATGGTAACAGCAGAGGCAGTTGTCCTTGAGTGGCTATGGATGGTCTCAGCTAGGGGCCTGTGGAACTTGTAAATGACAAGGGGGCGTCCTTCAGTCTCCTCTCTGAAATACTGTATGGACTCGTAAACAGTCTGTAACTCCTGGTTGTCAGCGAAAGCCAATCACGTGCACTGTGTCTTGGTCAGCTTACAGGAGAAGCAGTGCAAGGGTTGATTGCAGCCATCGATCTCTTGCTGAGGGATGGCTGCTATTGCTAAAGCACTAGTGTGTGAAGTCTTGGACGTTAGGGGCCAGGTAACTGTCCATTATAGTGTGAGCATTCAACGCACAATTTTTTTGAGTCTGACTAGTTTGATATGGCCCGCGATAAATTCCTCTCCTGTGTCAATCTCTTCATCTCAGAGTAGCACTTGCAACCTATGTCCCAGATCTACTGCAATTTGTCTTCCTTTATAGTTTTTTACCTTTACAGCTCCCTGTAGTACCATGCTGCAATAGTCCCTGCAAAGTATGGGCAAGCCATCCTTCTTGGGGATGCCGTAGATGGATGAGATCCAGTTGCTACCTGATGAGCAGACGATGCCACCTATTAACAACTCGTCCACCACTGTGCAGATGCGGTCAGGTGGTTGACGTCTGAGGCACTGACTAACAGCCGGGCTGGGTGCAGTGTTGATGCAGTGCACTCTGCCATTGTTGATGGCTGACAAGTTAAGAAGATCACGTGGGGTGAAACCATCAGTTCAGAGTTTGTCAGCATAGGTCGTATGGTGGTCGGTGCCCTGAGCAACAGCAATAACGTTGGATGTCGGAAGTAGGCTGGTGCCAGGCTGCCCTAGCTTGGTGGTAGTCCGCACATGTGTGGCACAGTTAGCAAGCCGTGAAGGTTTGGACACAGTGCAGCAGGGAGCCTAGGCTGCAAGCACTGGCTCGGCACAGGCAGTGGAGTACAGCGTAGATACAGGTATAGCACAGCAGGCATCATCTGGCACAGCTGGAGGGTTGGGGGAGGTGAGCAGCAGTCATGCATGTGCGATGCAGATGACAGCAGGTGGTGAAGGAGCGAGGTCGGAATAAGCAGCAGATGATCCACTGTCCTCAGTAAATGGTGAGGCGAGGGGCGGCTGCGTCAGGCACTTAGGGGTGTCAGGTGACAGGTGCAGATCCACAAGTGGAGGCGATAAGTGAGGAGCAGAGGTGGTCAAGAGTGGAACAACCCTCTGGAGTTTGGATTCAGCTGCATAAGGATGCATTGTCTTGTCAGAGGCGAGTGAATGTCTCTTGCGAGTCCTTATGCTGTTGAGAGACATACCGGGTGATCAAAAAGTGAGTATAAATTTGAAAACTGAATAAATCACGGAATAATGTAGATAGAGAGGTACAAACTGACACACATGCTTCGAATGACCTGGGGTTTAATAGAACAAAAAAAAAAATACAAACGTTCAAAAAATGTCCGACAGACGGCGCTTCATCTGATCAGAATAGCAATAATTAGCATAACAAAGTAAGACAAAGCAATGATGATGTTCTTTACAGGAAATGCTCAATATGTCCACCATCATTCCTCAGCAATAGCTGTAGTCGAGGAATAATGTTGTGAACAGCACTGTAAAGCATGTCCGGAGTTATGGTGAGGCATTGGTGTCGGATGTTGTCTTTCAGCATCCCTAGTGATGTCGGTCGATCACGATACACTTGTGACTTCAGGTAACCCCAAAGCCAATAATCGCACGGACTGAGGTCTGGGGACCTGGGAGGCCAAGCATGACGAAAGTGGCGGCTGAGCACACGATCATCTCCAAACGACGCGCGCAAGAGATCTTTCACGCGTCTAGCAATATGGGGTATTTTTTTTTTTTTTAATTCTAATAAAACCCCATGTCATTCCAAGCATGTGTGTCAATTTTTACCTCTCTATCTACATTATTCCATGGTTTATTGAGTTTTCAAATTTATACAGACTTTTTGATCACCCGGCATGTTAAGCAATCAGTGCAGTTCACATACTGTTGTATTTACCGTTGCATGAACATGGCTGAAAGCAAAGGAGTGTTAGCATCGGTGTGTTGGGGTGGTGAGGCAACTGGGGCGTATGTACTGTAAGCAGGCAGTCAGGAGGCGTCTAGGTGAGCTCATTTGCGTGCATTAAGGGTACAAGGTGAAAGGCCAATAGGAAATCAACACCCGAGACTGGCTTTATAACATCAGCGCCTATGAATTACCATGTGAAATGTGTAATGAAGAGTCAGTGTCTGGATATCCATAATGGTGGTAGGGGAGCCGTTAGCAGCTGTCACACTATGGCACGAGTCTTCAGATGTAGGCAAGGCAGGCGTGTGATGTGCCGTGCTGATCTGCAATCCAGTGTTGGCCAGGAAACGTAGTCCGCTGATGCACTTGAGGGCGTACAGATGGTTGTTTGGACCGACGTCGGAAACTGGCGGGCAGACGAAGACTTCGTGTATGTCTAGGCAGCTTACGTATTGTTCACGGCTCGGTGCACCCCTTGAGGGTTGTGAGGTGAATGTGGGTAATCACAAGGTTGATGACAGAGGCGCACAATGTCAACGAAGCGAGTGTCGCACCAACAGAGATGAGATTGCGTGTGCATGGCTGCTAATGTACTAGTAGTGAAAACTGTAGCTGAGTTTTTTTGTAAACACAGGGGGCGGTGGCCGCTGTGACGTCAGCATCAGGCTGGGCCAGGAGCCACAGCCACTGTCGGTCGCTTAAGGAGGTTGCACTCGTGGCAGTGCAGCGTGCATATCCACACCAATGTTAGGTCCTTTGTTAATGTTGTGCCTGCGCCGAGAAAAGGCGAAAACGCGGCTGGCCAGGGGCAGGCTGGGCATCGGGAGACTGGTTACTGATGGTGAGTAAAGTCATTTGCACTTGGGACGGGAACTTAATGATCTAGATCGTTCACAGCGCCTCGTCAGACATGGTGCACAGATCCGTTTTGTTGTGAAGACACCGCCACAATTAGAGGAGGGCCCATCCTGTAAATGTTCGTTGCAAAGTACCTGGTGTAGCTGCATTTCAGGAGTCCGGGAGAGGCATCATAAGAGCATTGTTTTGGCGGTCCCATACTTTTACGTAGACTATGGTGCCAGGCTGATGTCGAAGATAAATGTCAGCGTGGGTGCCAAGGTGGCTGAGTTGAATGAAGTACTGACGATGGCATTCAAGGGGAATATGCTTTCGAGGATCGCGAATCACAAGTGCGATTTGTCTGGCCGGAACGGCTGTTGTGTGAGCCGTGAAGCAGTCAACAGTTTGGTTCGGTAATGTGGTTGGAATACGGCCCCACAGCACGGAGGGAACCGTGGGTGGGCGGTGATGGTAATGCTGGCGGCTGCTTGGACCGGAGGGCGGACGGTTCGTCGAGCGGCGCGGCTAAGATGGCATGCATATTGGATAGACACGTGCCAGGTGCGTACGGCAACGGCCTCGACGCGTTTGTCACGTATCATTAGCACATTCCGTGAAAATGCATGCCGTTGACGGAATGTAGGGACAGACGTTACACTGGTACAGTCCGTAACGAAGTCAACAAGCGGATAATCAACCTCATTGCATTGTTGTGTCACTGTGATTTGCATCGAGGCTACACTGTGAGAAGTGTCACTGACACTTTTAATCATTTGGGCAACATACGGAGCACTATTCGTGTTTGTCGATAGCGAGCGCCGCTAGAGTTCAACGAAATTCGCGATCGGAGCTTCACAATGGGGGTGTGAAGGCTATATTGTCGCGACGCGAATTTGCACTATTTTAGTGTTCACTCGAAGTTCGAGGTCACGAATATGGAACTCCAGTACATGGTGATAGTGGATGATAGACAACACAGTGGTACAGTGTACACAACACACTTTCTTTTATAGAAATTGGGTACATACAAGGATACACGATATAATACACTCGAGACACACAGCGAACTCAACTGCTACCGTCAACCGTCAAAGATAAGACTGCGAGTCGTTTTCTCTGGCCAGCGATGCTGATGTTCCCATTTAGTAATAAGATGGACATTTAGAAACCAAATTTTAAAGTTGAAAACACTTTCAGGGGTAGATGTGGACTCAGGTCACAATTTATTTATTATGAACTGTAGATTAAATCTGAAGACATCGTAGAGTGGTAATAAATTAAGGACTATGGACCTGTATAAACAGAGGAAACCAAAGGTTACAGAGAGTTTGTAAAGGAGCACTATACTTGACTGAAACAGAAGAAGCAATACAATACAAGATGAACGAGTAGCTTTGAGAAGTGAAATACTGATGACAGCTGCGGACCAAATAGGCAAAAACACAAGGCCCAATAGAAATCCTTGGATAACACGCAAGATAATTACTTTAATGACAGCAAAAAATATAAGAATGCTGCAGTAAAGTAGGCAATGAACAAAAGAGACCTACTAAATGAGGCTGGCAGAAAGTGAGAAGTGGAAAGCGAGGAAGGCTAGCGGAGACGTACAAAGAGGTAGAAAGCATTTATGACTATAGGAAAAATGTATGACCTATACACAAAAATTATGGAGACTGGGAGAAAAGAGAAACAGCTGTAAGAATGTGGTATATTCAGATGGCAAGTCATTAATCCCGGTAAGTAGAGAAGACCAAAATGTGGAATGGATATACAGAAGAGGCATACAAAGGAAACAAACTTGAGTACAATGTTACTGAAAGAGAAGCGGAAGTCAATGGAGATAAAATGAGACAGTATAATACGAGCAGTATCTGTCAGAGCACTAAAGACCTCAGACAAAACAAGGGACATGGAGTGGACAACGTTGGAAGAGTATATTAAGGTCCATGTGAGGATATGCCATGATCAAATTATTCCGCGTGTTAGGCAAGTTTCATGAGATAAGTGTCAAAAAAGACTTCTGAAAGAATATAATAATCTCAGTTCCAAAGACGGCAGCTGCTGACAAGTATGAATATTACTGAACCATTAGTTAAATAACACGAGTTTAGTTTCTTTCTGTAACTGGCGTGAAAACAGTTAATATTTATTTTTTCGGATGTGCTGATAACGAAATCTATCGTTTTGAAGTTATGATAACCTTACGTAATTGCCTATATGAGCTTATGAATGTATTTACCTAGGTGTTATCCAGCAGAGGAAGATCACTGAAGGTGCAACTGCTTTGCCTGACGTTTGCAGTTTTCTGCTGCGGATTCCATGATTAGCGTCCAGCAGTAATCGGCTAACACTGATGCATTCTACTTTCCCTTGTATCTCATTTCGATGTCCGAAATATGCTAGTGGAAGTGTGTATGTTCTCGTTGGTTACAAAACTACAGTAGTCAGGAAAGAAGTACAAGTAAGAATCTAGGAAGAGAGAGGTGTGGGATCCTTACCAGATAGGATTGACAGAGTACATCGAAAAAGTTCAAAGAAAGGCAGCATGTTTTATATTATCGCGAAATATGGGAGAGAGAGTCACTGAAATGCCAGGATTTGGGCTGGACATCATTAAAACAAAGGCGTTTTTAGTTGCGACGGAATCTTCTCACGAAATTCGAATCACCAACTTTCTCCTCCGAATGGCAAATTATTTTGTTGACACCGACCTACGTAGGGAGAAACGATCACCACGATAAGAGAAGGGAAATCAGAGCCCGTACCTAAAGATATAGGTGTTCGTTCTTTCCGAGCGCTAATAACATAGAATTGTGAAGGTGTTTCGATGAACCCTCTGCCAGGCACTTAAATGTGATTCGCAGAGTGTCCATGTAGATGTAACTTTAAGGACATTTTGCACCCCAGTGTATTATAGCAGTGTAGAAGATTTGCCATAAGATATTTATAGTTTTCTGCCCTCTGGCTTATTAAAAAGTTCATTGACGTTTGAACAAAGGCATCCCAAGCTAACTTTTCATCACCTGTCAGGATTGTGTTGAAATACTCGTCTTTGTACAGTTTGCGTGTCTGGAGACCCACAAAAATCCCCCCTTTTATATTTGCCTCACTAAGATGTGGAAATTTCTCGTGCAAATAGAGAAATGCGTCCCCAGTTTCGTGCATCACCTTAACGAAGTTTTTCATTAGGCCCAATTATATATGAGCAGCAGGGAGATTTATGTTCTTCGATTCGACAGGTATTTAACATTGAGAGATCCTGGGTCATAATAAAAAAATAAAGATAAAAAAGATAAAAAAAAGATAAAAAATAGGAATGCGGGTAAACTCCTACAAACAGTATAGTGAACGCATTATTGTGGCCAAGATAGACACGAAGCCCATGCCTACTACAGTAGTACAAGTTTATATGCCAACTAGCTCTGCAGATGACGAAGAAATTGAAGAAATGTGTGATGAAATAAAAGAAATTATTGAGATAGTGAAGGGAGACGAAAATTTAATAGTCATGGGTGACTGGAATTCGGTAGTAGGAAAAGGGAGAGAAGGAAACGTAGTAGGTGAATAATGATTGGGGCTAAGAAATGAAAGAGGAAGCCGCCTGGTAGAATTTTGCACAGAGTACAAATTAATCACAGCTAACACTTGGTTCAAGAATCATAAAAGAAGGTTGTATACGTGGAAGGAGCCTGGAGATACTGACAGATTTCAGATAGATTATATAATGGTAAGACAGACATTTAGGAACCAGGTTTTAAATTGTAAGACATTTCCAGGGGCAAATGTGGACTCTGACCACAATCTATTGGTTATGAACTGTAGATTAAAACTGAAGAAACTGCAAAAAGGTGGGAATTTAAGGAGATGGGACCTGGATAAACTGACTAAACCAGAGGTTGTACAGAGTTTCAGGGAGAGCGTAAGGGAACAAATGGCAGGAATGGGGGAAAGAAATACAGTAGAAGAAGAATGGGTAGCTTTGAGGGATGAAGTAGTAAAGGCAGCAGAGGATCAAGTAGGTAAAAAGACGAGGGCTAGTAGAAATCCTTGGGTAACAGAAGAAATATTGAATTTAATTGATAGAAGGAGAAAATATAAAAATGCAGTAAATGAAGCAGGCAAAAAGGAATACAAACGTCTCAAAAATGAGATCGACAGGAAGTGCAAAATGGCTAAGCAGGGATGGCTAGAGGACAAATGTAAGGATGTAGAGGCTTATCTCATTAGGGGTAAGATAGATACAGCCTACAGGAAAATTAAAGAGACCTTCAGAGAAAAGAGAACCACTTGTATGAAAATCAAGAGCTCACATGGAAACCCAGTTCTAAGCAAAGAATGGAAAGCAGAAAGGTGGAAGGAGTATATAGAGGGTCTATACAAGGGCGATGTACTTGAAGACAATATTATGGAAATGGAAGAGGATGTAGACGAAGATGAAATGGGAGATATGATACTGCGTGAAGAGTTTGACACAGCACTGAAAGACCTGAGTCGAAACAAGGCCCCGGGCGTAGACAACATTCCATTAGAACTACTGACAGCCTTGGGAGAGCCAGTCCTGACAAAACTCTACCATCTGGTGAGCAAGATGTATGAGACAGGCGAAATACCCTCAGACTCCAAGAAGAATATAATAATTCCAATACCAAAGAAAGCAGGTGTTGACAGATGTGAAAATTACCGAACTATCAGTTTAATAAGTCATGGGTGCAAAATACTAACGCGAATTCTTTACAGACGAATGGAAAAACTAGTAGAAGCCGATCTTGGGGAAGATCAGTTTGGATTCCGTAGAAATATTGGAACACGTGAGGCAATACTGACCCTACAGCTTATCTTAGAAGCTAGATTAAGGAAAGGCAAACCTACGTTTCTAGTATTTGTAGACTTAGAGAAAGCTTTTGACAATGTTGACTGGAATACTCTCTTTCAAGTTCTGAAGGTGGCAGGGGTAAAATACAGGAAGCGAAAGGCTATTTACAATTTGTATAGAAACCAAATTGCAGTTATAAGAGTTGAGGGGCATGAAAGGGAAGCAGTGGTTGGGAAGGGAGTGAGACAGGGTTATAGCCTCTCCCCGATGTTATTCAATCTGTATATTGAGCAAGCAGTGAAGGAAACAAAAGAAAAATTCGGAGTAGGTATTAAAATCCACGGAGAAGAAATAAACACTTTGAGGTTCGCCGACGACATTGTAATTCTGTCAGAGACAGCAAAGGACTTGGAAGAGCAGTTGAACGGAATGGATAGTGTCTTGAAGGGAGGATATAAGATGAAAATCAACAAAAGCAAAACGAGGATAATGGAATGTAGTCGAATTGAGTCGGGTGATGATTCATCAAGGGATCACCAATTTAGTATTGGAGGGCAGCGTGGAGGGTAAAAATCGTAGAGGGAGACCAAGAGATGAAAACACCAAGCAGATTCAGAAGGATGTAGGTTGCAGTAGGTACTGGGAGATGAAGAAGCTTGCGCAGGATAGAGTAGCATGGAGAGCTGCATCAAACCAGTCTCAGGACTGAAGACAACAACAACAACAACAACAACAACATCCTGGTTCAACTGATTGAGCCTCAGGCCAATCTTTCTTTTTATAACGAAATGCCTTGGCGCGCGGTTCAACTAATTGAGTCTCAGGCCAATCATTCTTTTTATAATGAAGTACCTTGGCGCGGCTGTCCCAGTGGCGCAAGAAGCAACAGAATTTGGTGCCGCCGTGTTGTAGCACAAGTATACGCCTGTTTTTCAGGTCCTCGAAAATCTGCCATTTGAACTTGTCATAGTTCAGTTGCAATAACAGCCGGCAGGTGTGGCCGAGCGGTTCTAGGCGCTTCAGTCTGCCTCGGGCATGGATGTGTGTGATGTCCTTAGGTTAGTTAGGTTTAAGTTGTTCTAAGTTCTAGGGGACTGATGACCTCAGATGTTCAGTCCCATAGTGCTCAGAGCCATTTGAACCAAGTTGCAATAACAATGATTATGTTCTCATACATTTCTTCCCTATAAGGTGTAAACCCAATCGGAATCGACGGTAACACGTTGTCATTAGGCAGTAGCTTGACTGACTTGGGACGAGTCGATGAACGACCTCCACTGATCACTTTTATAGTCTGCCCATAGCTGCCGTTACTCCCTGTAGGCCTACATCACTAAAAAATATCAAGTTCTTTTAACTTTCGGAAAATAGAAGGTATGGCACATGGCGGTTACGGAACGCTGTTATAAATACCGTCTTATGAAGACAATTCCACTGTCATAGTCTTGAAGCCAGCTGTTCAACTTTGCGTTTCGGCAGTTCCAGATCTCTCACTAGATCAATAAGCTCACACTGTTTTATTTTTTGACTCTCTGTACACTCATCTTATACACAAAATCTGGGTTTTGAGGGTGATGATGCAGCACTGGTTTCACTATCACCCTCGTCACTGTCACAAGCAGGTGGGACAAGAACAGGCGGTTTGTCTCCGGGAGGCACTGGTCGCATGGCCGACGATATGTTACGATATGTCGAGGAAGACGTTTTCCTCTTCGAAATACCATGTGTTAATGGAGTTGTCATACAAAAACGACATTCATTCACATGGTGTGATGGTTGTCGCCAGAACAAAGATATAGCAAGGCCAATGGAAGATTTTTACGATTCAACCACAAGTAAAGAATCGAGACACCAGATACGCAACATACATGAGCCCAGCGCTAGTCCCGGTCCCCGATTTCACAGTCAAAGTAGAGTCTGAGCGCCTTCCTAATATACGACATTTTGACTTCCTTAGCGGTATAAAAGTAGCCTGTCTGCAAACGTATCAAAAATTGTCAGCACTTTTTACGCGTTTTCGAGTCATATTGAATCGGAGGAATTACAGCGACTACACGGACTAATTACACTTCAGTAACACGCTTTTTCAGCATGCGAACAGAACACAGCTTTTAACAGAATGAAACTGCGCTTAAGTGAAACGTACTCCGCTCTTCCCTTCCTCTTCCCCTTCCCCTTTTGCTACGAGCCCGGGCTAAAAACAGCGCCAAAATACAGGCAGTTACTGTCGCCTAAAACTTCGGAACTCTGTTACCGTCGGCAGAATTTCGAAGCCTGTATGGGAATAAATTGACAATGAACGTTAATAAAATATAATTATAATTAAATGCACCACTCTATAGGGACCATTTATATATTACGTTACACGAATCTCAAGGTTTTTGGAGCCCCCCTCCCCCCCTCTCCTCGTCACAAGGGTCATATTTGTATGACCACCCCTCTCTTGGGGTGACGTAACATGTTTTCCAGTTTTAAATTTAGAAATTATAGAATTAAAATATCACTTTTCTATATAATTTTGTCGTGGAATCAAGAATAAATCATATGTTTTAGAATATGTAAAAAAACATAGCAAATCAAATGAAATGTGCAAAATTTAATCATTTTATGTCCAAGGACATTGAAAACATTCCTTTTATATTGTTTATGATTGGCATAGCAGTTACTTGGTTCTCGATTTGGATGGTGTTAACGGATATTCGATGTGTCCGCATCATCTTCATTCAGCCACAAGTATCGTCATTGTTTATCAAGCAAAGAACATTCTTGGCACGTCTAGTTGCATTAATTTAGGATGAATCTTCGTGATGGGCAAAACTTCTTGTTGGCTCTTTCGTGATTGTATGTGCTGGTTAGTGGCTTTGAATGATGGAAAATATGGGCCACAGATGCCACAGGATCTACTAAGTATGCCGAGACACTGGGACAATACCCGAACTTGCTTCAAATGTGATGAAGCTCGGAGATTCAAAAATAGCTGCAGTAACAGAGGAGCAGATTTACCTTCGGAATCGTTTCCTGCGTATAGAAATCCTTCTGAAGTCTAATCAAAACAGCTGGTGGTAAAAAACCCCCAATCGTCACACGCTATATCGTCGCACACCACAACATGCAACAACCATGCATTTTAGAGTTTTTGAAAAATGTTGTGATTCACTTACGTGTTTTGCGTACCAATTAGCATAATTTTTCAATGTTCTATCCTGTACGATATCCAGTCTGGTATATGTTAACATCATGTATTCGGCAGCCACAGAAAAATCATCAGTGACCAGTTGGCTTCAAATATTAGTCAATACGATATCTGCACTCTCAAAGATCCGTTTTTCTACCCCCAAGTCAGTAGTTCGATTACTGGAATCGATATGTGAACCGGGACTGTCACATTTCAAAGCAACACCAGTAACTTCGCGACTAAAACGCGCCCTTTATCTCTCCACTCTGTTATATGCACTTCTTCCTGGAGCATTTGTGCCAATGTAAATCTTTAAAATGTTGTCCAGCTGAAACTCTTAACTCGCTCGTATCGTGGATTCTAGTCGGGACCACCATCGCAAGTGAAAATAAACGCTGGTTTTACAAAACCTTCTCCAGTTTTCAAAAAGTGGTAATTCAGAAAGTCTGTGTACGCCTGTGGCATGAGTCTCTGCGTTAGATATAATCAGTTCAACTGGGAGGAGAGAGAATAAATTCGACTGGGAGGAGCTCACCACAGAACTGCTGAAGCGTGTTAACAAATCTCTATTTGCAATGCGAATTGTATCAGACATAGGGGATATAAAAATGAGCATACTATGCTTACTTTCATTCCATAATGTCATAAGGCATTATTTTTTTGGAGTAATTCATCAAGCCAAACTAAAGTTTTCCGGGCACAAAAACGTGCAGTAAGAGTTATATGTGGTGTGAACTCAAGAACATCCTGCAGAAGCCTGTTTAGGGAACTAGAGATACTAACTACTGCTTCACAATACATTTATTCCTTAATGACATTTGTCATTAAAAATATATCACTTTTTCAAACCAACAGCTCAATTCATGGAATCAATAACTTCTGCACCGTTTGAGTGCAGTAATGTGTTCATTGTAAATAAGTGTGCGTGCGTGTGTGTGTGTGTGTGTGTGTGTGTGTGTGTGTAAGTATAATCTAACTTCTGCACCATTTCAGTGCAGTAATGTGTTCATCGTTAATAAGTTTTGTAGTAGTTCTAATTACATGTTTATTACCTTATAAATAATAAACTTTTTTTAAAAAAATTCAGTGCATTAGCGTTTGTAAAATGATTCTTTCATATATTGTTCATTAAAAAAATGACGATCATTCCGCTTGGGACCAGTGGAAGGTACATTAGCTTATTTGTTTCAGTTGTAAATATTTGTCATGTATTATTGTTTTTCTGACATGTTCTATATCCTGGAGGACCTCCTCACAACGAATCAAATGGAATGAAAGTAAATCTAATCTAATCTAAAGAGGGAGAATGTTTTTCACTACCAATCGTTACGAATGTAGGTCCAGAGTGTGTCTCAGCTTCAAGTTTCCCTTCACCATCTTTCTTTATTACAGTAACTGCAGAAACAGAGGGAATAGCTTTGTTTTTCAACGACCACGAAGTCATGATCCAGTAGTCAAGGTGAATAAATACTGGGGCTTGAGCATTTTCTGCTGTAGCATCTAATGGTACACGTGCTTTGTCATCCATAGATGAAAAGGATACTTGACCAGAGTCCAAAATTGAAACTAAAGATTCTTAAAGTAGCTGAGCAGAATTCGCCATCTTTGTGTTTTGCACGAAGCGTAGAGCCTGGCTTGTACAATTTAACGTGTTCCTCCCCCCCCCCCCTTCCCCCTTCCCGTGTCCTCACCACTGACTCGTCTGGAAATGAGTCAAATATAACACTGACCGACTCATAGTATAGGCTTGTTCACAAAGCTCGGCTTGTAAGTCGTCCAGTGTTCTGCAGCAACTTATAATTTCAGTGCGACGTTTATCATCAGCTGGACCACCAAAAATTGGAATCTCCCTCATGACTTCAAGTAAACCAGACTGATGATCAACTCTAGGCCGACCAACCTTATTTCGAACTTTATGTGCTACTGCTAAGTCGGAATTACTTTCATAAATTTCTAGACTTTTTTGCTTTTTAGAATAATGACTTTTTTCTGTCGTTCGGCTGCGCTGATCTCTCTCTTCAGTATGTTCCTTTGCTGTTGAATGTCTTTGCTTAATGCTGCTATTCTCTTTGTAGTTTCGTCTGTCGTCACGCCAACATCGTGTGCTAACAGCAAGCTACTGAGCTCAGACTCTAGTACTACTATTTTATTCCTAGAAGTGTTCTGTCTAGGTGTTGATTTGAGTCCTGTCTGAAGTAGCTGGCTTCCACTTGGTTGCATACTAATGTCTTTAAGTCTTCTAGTACGTCCTGTTTGGTTCATTCCTGCAGTTAAGCGGGTAAGCATGTAAAATGTTGAATATGGACATTTCACACCCTATGTATATTAAAACAACCTGAAAAATCCAGCTACACGATAATGAGAACTGCATTGAAATCGCCGCTGTACTTTTCGATATTACCTCCAACAGATAGACAGAAAAATACTGTTGACGATTTTGGTTCATAATAAGTGGTGAATAATGCCGAACGTAACGGACTAGGTTGCCCCGTTTTTCAATTTGCCACAGATCACTAAATATGTTTTTAGCTGCGGAGAACGAAATAATATAAAACTCGAATTTACTTTTACACCTAAGGGATCTAGTTGTTTTGGTGGTTTTGACGACGAAGAAATTTTCGAAAAAAATCTAAGTGTCGCTTTCGTTTTCGTCAGTTTTCTTTGCAGTTCTTTAATTTTCAAATCCACTCCACCTTCAACATTGTCACTACTTCTCAAACTTCGCCATAAGCTGCTAACTTCGTCTGCACAATTTGTTTCTTTTTATCAGCATAAGCTGCACTGTACACTTCAAATATTTTGCAGTAAGGAGTACCAGAATCAATTTTTCACTCATTTAAAATTTGGTAGATAAACTGAAACTCACAAAATAGTAGAACCGACAAAAACATCTCTATCACTCAGTGAAAGTAAAGTTTCGACTGATTGACACAAAAAATTCAACATAGACGAAATCAGAGCGGTGGCATTTCTCTTCAAAGCCACAAAGGCGGTGTTGGCTTTTCGGAGTATGTGAAAGGCGGACGACGCGCGACACCGTAGGTACATCGCGCGGATGCCACCTGCCAAAAAGTGATACAAACAGATTTAAACCCTAGTACAGTTTGTCGTTAGAGTTGTAATACAAAACAAAACTTTATACATGCAATGCTACTAAGCTTACGACCCGTTCTGTCGCCCCCCACCCCGCTTGTCACACACTGTTGAGCCCCTCCTTCGCCTTAATATATGACGTAATTTATGGATTGACCCTTAACTTTCAAACAAGAGCTAATTCGCGTTTTTCATTGTCGTTTTCGTTATCAGCGTGGTCGATATAGTACTCAAACGTTTACTTCGTCCAAGTTACAATTTCTCTGTTGGCTAGTGTAATTTTTTGCATACCGGTGTTACTAATACAAATTATATCACACCATTATAAACTTAAGTCTTTCCTGAACACATTTGTCTGGCGTGTAGCCTTGTACAGAAGTGAAATATAGACAAACGCGCGAAGAGAAAAAAATGGCTCTGAGCACTATGGGACTTAACATCTATGGTCATCAGTCCCATAGAACTTAGAACTACTTAAACCTAACTAACCTAAGGACATCACACAACACCCAGTCATCACGAGGCAGAGAAAATCCCTGACCCCGCCGGGAATCGAACCCGGGCGCGGGAAGCGAGAACGTTACCGCACGACCACGAGCTGCGGACTTCGCGAAGAGAACAGATCCTTTTCAAATGTGATACTGCAACAGAGTACTGACGATTAGATGGCAAAACTGGATAACTAATGAAGAAATATCAAATAAAATCAGGGACAAAAGAAATTTAGGTACTTCTTCACTAAAGGAAGGGATCAGTTTGGTGATGGAGAGAAGTGTAGCGGTCTGTGGTGGAGCTCTTCAATGGCTTTCGAGGCTTAACCTCCACAAAAGTTTTAAGAAAACTTATAGATAGAGTTATAATACAACAATGCGTTGAAAACAGTGTAAGTTTGTTTTGTATTTTACTGCAGTTTCATTCTACACATCCACAACCTGAGAAATTCACTGTGCTGTGCTTGCTATCCAGACGAACAGTTCACTGGAGGCTTCTAGAAACAGCCTCTTGTTTCCATGCAGTAGCAGGCAAGGAGTCACATGAATCGTAGGAGAATGGAACTGAAGCTTACCTCAGCTCGTAAGGCACTGAGACTTACCTCAGCTCTGAAACTGTGTGTTACTTGGTGCGCTGTTCAGTCCTGATTTAACAAACTTGTTTCAGTGGCATAATTTGAGAGTGCATGTGATTAACTAATTATATTATTGCTTGTGCACACGAAATATTTTGTCTTTATTTCGAGAATTAGATGAGAAGCCATTTTGGAGCTGGACTTGCGAAACAAACTGAGATAATAAACGATTCACACCACAGTTAGATGTTAAAATCGTTGAGGGGAAACAAAACAGAAAATTTTAGTTTTCTTGGTGTAAAAAGTATCTTTGGCTTACAGGTTGCTGTGTAACGAATAAATTTTGTATTGTTACGAATGTAAGTATTTTGAAAATGAAGAAAAAGAAAAAGAAAGAAAGAAATGGACGCCAGCTTCCATCGGAATATATGTGACAAAACTTTTGAGAGAAAAGCTGATGAACACCAAAATTCAACAAGGCACCTTAAGACTCAACAAGGTTTTCAGTTGGGTCATGGACGAATTGAACATTCAGTTTCTGAAGGAGCCAAACTTCTTGCCAGAAAGCATTATACGATTGTGAAATGAAATGGAACTGTAATCAAGAGACTTAATGATGTTTGTTTCTTGGGCGAGCAACAGCTTGCATCTAGAGGACACTTTGAAGATGGAAGTTCCGACAATAAAGGGAATTACCTTGAGTTACTGAAACTTTTGTCCAGACAGGAAAAGTTCATTCATAATCTGTTGCAGAGCAATTCTGGGTTGAAAGCAACACCAAGCGCAGTTAAAAATGAATTAACTGAAGCAGCTGCTGGTGTCATTAATGATCATACTGAAGAAGAGTTACAGTCGTGTGAGTTTGTTTGAGTGCAAGCAGATGAAATCCTGGATGCTTCTCGTGAGTAACAAACGAATGTTACTATCAGAATTACACACAAGACGTTCCCATAGAAAGATTTATTGATTTTTCACAATGTTTTAGTGACAAAACTGCCTCAGGGTTTATCTGAAATTGTACTCAAGTTCTTGATGTTTGGAGGGTTACTGACAAAATAAGGAGCAAAACATGTGATGGAGCCTCAGTAATGGAGGTAAACATGGAGTTGTCCAAAATTTTGTTAAACAAAAATGTCCACGATCTACATTTTTGCACTATTACTCTCGTAAACTTTATCTAATGCTTCCAGAATGAGATTTTCACTCTGCAGCGGAGTGTGCGCTGATATGAAACTTCCTGGCAGATTAAAACTGTGTGCCGGACCGAGACTCGAACTTGGGACCTTTGCCTTTCGCGGACAAGTGCTCTAACAACTTTTTTTTAACGTAATGGACGCCCCCTTTTTTTTTTTAACATGAATAAAGTAAATGACAATCCTAGTCACGGGCGGGAGTGAAAATGAAGTTATCATCTGCATCACAATCCCTGCAGCACACGGTGTCGCATTATAAATCTGGCAGAAAGCCATATAATCTTGACCATTTCTGCCTTTGTGGGCGGCATGTATTTCTCCTGCGTCGACCATTCGAAGGACCATTATCTGAGGCGGTTTCGGTGTTTACCGTCGTTGTGTGTGTTTTTTTTTGTTTTTTTTTTTGTTTTGTTTTTTTTGTTCACGTTAACATAATCCAGTCATAACTGGCGCCAACAGGTAGGGGCCAGTTTTCTTCTCAGTGTGCTATATGCCAATATAATGGAACCGCGCAGTACCGTCTCTAGTCGTTCTGCTGCAGGAGTCTTCTCAGTTTTGGACACTCCAGCTGTCGGGCGGATTGTGAAAAACACTTCCTAAAAAATTGGAAAAGTAAGTCCTGTATTTCGTATGACTCCGTATGAGCTCGTGTTTTTCTTGTAAATACATCCAATAATCCATCACGGACTTAATATCGTACGAATACAAATATTTCGTCGCATGTTCAGCGATCCAATTGACCGCATACGTCTTTTGTTTGGGAAAAAAAGGTCTTTTCAGGTGGAAAAAAGTACATCTGATGTGATTTCTGTGTAGTTAGTGCGCCGAAGGAAGGCCAGTATTCGACGCGTCAGCATCCAGACGTCCCTCGCTGCGCCACACACTAAACCGTGTTCTTCCGTTGCTAACAGTCCACAGTTTGTGCAAAGAGGAGAATCGACCATATGAATTGTATGTAATCGACTCCTGGTCATAAGTTTACGGCTTATAAGAATATACCACATCGATCTCGCTGCTGTTGACAGTAATGGAGTTTGCACTGCACACCAAATGTGGTTCCACGTTCTCAACGGGTATTTGTATTCCATTATGTTGCGGCCATGGTGATCCATCAAGCACCTATAGATCTCCCGAGTTGTGGATATTCTCGTCGAAGGTACTTACAGACGAACATAACTGTAATCAACAAGAAATGAGGCAATGTGTGCAAGAGAAGGCGAAATATTGCCCACCGCAATAGGGGGTTCGTACGAAGGCGGAACAAGTACTTCTATCAGAGCTGACGTTTTGGTATGCTTTCGTTGTTGCCAATTTCGTATCATCGCTCGCATGTAAAGAGCCAGAGCTTTGTTTCGCACGTTTGTGAGGTTGAGGCCACCGTTCCGGAACTGTAGCGTTAACGTGTCATATTTGATCATAAATAACATCCCAGTACTAACATAGTAACCAAAGGCAGCCATGAGGCCCTTCGGCATTGGTAGGATCTGCGCTAAATGGGGCAGTCCTGACGCTATGTGAACGTTAGTGCATGGCACACGCTGGATCATGTCAAAGGCTCTCAGTGAGTTGTTGCGTATCGTCAGACGAACATTCTGCAGAAACCGCCGAGAACTCGCCGCCGCTGACCGCCGTAGTGAACGGGTAAATGTGGTCCCCAGACATATCAGCGATTCCACCGTCTGAAACGGTCCCGGTACGTCTTCCAGACCCCGTCCAATGTGCATAATTTTCGATTTCGTCATGTTAACGACACTGCCTGCCGCCGTCCCGTAAGAGTCTAGACCTTCAACAGCCTGATGCACTTCATGTCCTGATCTGACAAGAAGGATCAAGTCGTCCGCATATGCGCAACAAACGAAAGAGTTCTCATTGAGCGCTATCCCAGTAAGTGAACGCCTCATAACACACATCAGCGGCTCAAGCGCTATTGCAAACAGCATCATGGAGAGTGGGCACCCTTGTCGGACTGAGCTGTTAATAGGAATCGAGCCCGCTTCCCGACCGTTTACAATCACCTTCGATGTAGCCCTTCGTATTAGCCTCATAACGATGGAGATGAAAACAGGTGGAATCGCCATTCGGCTCATGACTGACGCCAAGAAGTCATGGTTTATCCTGTCGAACGCACGATCGAAGTCCACAGATATCATCGCTGCTCGCATTTTACACGTTTCCGCAAGGGCGATAACGTCACGGTATTCACTTAACGTCGAGGAGATGTTGCTTCGCACCCCTAGGCAAGCATGATCAGGGGATATTGTCCTGGATATCGCCAACTTGAGACGAGACGCTAGTAGTCGTGCAAAGATTTTATAGTCGTTGTTTAGCTTAGTGAGAGGCCGATATTGATTAACACTGCGACTCCCCGCCATCGCCGGCCGCGGTGGTCTAGCGGTTCTAGGCGCTCTGTCCGGAACCGCGCGACTGCTGCGGTCGCAGGTTCGAATCCTGCCTCGGGCGTGGATGTGTGTGATGTCCTTAGGTTAGTTAGGTTTAAGTAGTTCTAAGTTCTAGGGGACTGATGACCACAGATGTTAAGTCCCATAGTGCTCAGAGCCATTTGAGCCATTCCCCGCCATCTTCGGGATGGGTAGAAGAAAGCCCGTCACAAAATCCGACAGTAGGCGCATGTCCGGACGCATCGTCTCATTGTACATCGACACCAACTGTGGCATCATCATGTCCACGAATTCCCGATAAAACTCTAGCGTAATCCCATCTGGCCCTGGTGATTTATGGGCCGCTCCTTTTGTGAGTGACACCTTTATATCGTCTTCTGTAAGTGGCTCCATAAGCGCTGCCTTATTCGTCTCTGTCAGTGTCGTTTGCAGATGTTGCAGTATCTCTTCCCCCACCCGACGGTCCGTCGGTGTACCGGCATAGAGGTGGCGGAAGTGCTCTAAAAATTCATTTGCAGTGTCCTGTTGTGTTGTCAGTTGACGGCCATCTAAACCGTGGAGCACTGTTACCAATGCCCGGCGGTAACGTTTATGTTCCCGCGACACATGGTGCATCGAGGTACGTTCTCCAGTGATGGTGTCGAGACATCTTGCCCGTATTGGGATGCCACCCAGTCGTCGTCGCGTGACCGATAGGATTTGTGCCTCAGGACAGCTCACGAAACGTGGTGTAATAATAATCAAGAGTGTCTCTTTGCCATCTCGTCTTATCCCGACCATACTGTATTAGAGCTCTTCCTATTGCCGGCTTAGTACACTCGAGCCACCATTGAAGCACGGAGGTATATGTTGGTAGACGGCGTTGACATGTGGCCCATACCTCCTCGACTCTCTGACGACATTCGGGGTCCAACAAAAGTGACGAATTGAGCTTCCATGTCCCGCGGCTTCTCCACACACTTTTCCTAGGGAGTGATGTGGTACAAATGTAAGTCAGATGATCAGTAAATGGCGCAGGCCATCGTTCCGCGTCGACCACCTTATCCTGCAGGCCAACCGAAACATATTTTCGATCGAGTCTGCTCGCCGAGTGACTGGTAAAAAAAGTATATCCCTCACAGTTCCTATGAATCATGTCCCAGGTGTCGCTTAACTCCAGATCCCGGCATAGCACATGCAATTCACGACAGGTATTGTAATGTGGAGTCTGGTCTTTTTGGGCTAAAACACAATTGAAGTCCCATCCCCTCTCCCACGCCCCTACCCCTGCCCCCCGCCCAACTTCAGTAGGTAAATACCCCTGGTTGGAAACCACTCAAGTAGTTCAAATGATCAAATCTGCCGGTAAATAAGGGCACAATCTCTTCCGAATAATATCTCGCACGCGCCCGTCTGTTGTCTGTGCCGGAAGGGGCATAAACATTGAGAATGCGAATTCCATTAACAGTTATCGCCAGTCCTCGTGCCGAAGGTAGATAAGCCAGGTCGCGAACCGGAATCCCGTCCCGGATCAATATCGCCATTCCACTGTCGTTGATCGAGTGCGGCGAGGTGTAGGAGATGTATCCACGTACTTCCTGGAACTCAGGAATGTAAATTTCCTGCACCAACAGTATATCCACATCCGACGCGTATATCACGTCCCTAAACAACTGCTGTTTCACGGGCGATCTAATGGTATTTACATTCACTGTCCCTATTCTGTATGCCTGGGGTCGAGTAGTTATCTCCACATGATGTTAAAATGACAAAGTGTCACCGTATCGATAGCCCCTTTGCACATCCGCAGAGGGTCGCCCGAGGAACGTGTCCCTGAGGCATTAGGTTTCTTGAGAGACGGACGGATGCAAGTCCCCACCAATAGAAAGGTCTGCATCGGTGATTTCGTCGTCCTGCTCATACCAGCTGATATTATTGGGGTGCTCCAAATTTTCCTGTGCGGCATTGATGTGTGACATCTGGTGTTCTTTCGCAGCTTTAGATTCCACCGCAGAAGGGGTAACAGGCCATGAGCGGATGCGTCGTCGGAACGACATGATATCTTTTCACTGTCCGAATTCATATGGTCTGCGACATCCGAAGCCTGTGGTTCCAAGTCAGACAGGTCCAGTGTTGACCCATCTGGGCTCCCAAGAAGAGAACGGAGCGTCTCCGCAGGGTTTAGTCGGCGCTTCTTGCGGCGCTTTGGCGAGCGTTGTTTGCGGGCCCCAACCTCGGCCTCTGGTGTTGGCGAATCTTGCATCTCCTGCGTTCCCGCCGCCGCCATAGTGACCTGGGGCCGTTCCACTTCAGCTTCCATGCCTATTGTGATGCTGTCAAAAATGGCTCTGAGCACTATGGGACTTAACAGCTATGGTCATCAGTCCCCTAGAACTTAGAACTACTTAAACCTAACTAACCTAAGGACAGCACACAACACCCAGCCATCACGAGGCAGAGAAAATCCCTGACCCCGCCGGGAATCGAACCCGGGAACCCGGGCGTGGGAAGCGAGAATGTGATACTGTCATCCTCTTTCTGCACCACCTGTAGTGTCTGAGAGTCGGAGCCATTCCTTCTTCAGTCGGGTCCGGAGGCGCCTCAATCAACTGCAGCGTCGGTTCGATAGTGCGCTCCGACCTCGGCGTCACCTCCCCGCGAAGCGCCGTCACGTAAGCCATCGGCAGTGACGTTGGTGTAGTCGGATTCTGGAAGTCTCCGCTGGGGAGTTGCATGAGTCTGCCCTGCATGCACCACGCCCGGTGCATGTCCGGGGCTGTCCATTATAGATGACAATAGCTCTACAGCCGCCGATGTTTATACACGATGGCACATGGTTCGTAAAGGCAATTCGCACCTGTCGGACACCATTGAGCACTGGATACGTGCTAAAACTTGCCCAACGTTCGGCCGTATGACTAGTAACTCTGCCATATGGCTGGAGTGATTCAGTGACCAATGATTCGGGTACCTCGAAAGGCAGCTCGAAGATTCGAATCGTACGCACGTCCAGGCCCGAATGAGCGACTAAAACTTCGTTAATATGACCATCGGAGTGTCGGAACTGGAATCCTCGTTTGGCGGCTTCAATGATCCTATCGCATGCTGCGTCGTCAATCATCTTTACGTAAAGAGTGCTGCTCCCGATTGATAAATGAATTCCAATAATCTCCGTGTAATTAAGATGCACTTCGTCCCTCAATAAACGTTCGATTTCGAAAGCCTTCGGTCGTGCATACTCGTTACAGAACGTGAACTGTATTGTGGTTTTTCGGAAATTGTGTGCCATTGCGTTCGATTCAAACAGTAACACGCGTGAGTGACGACGGCGTAAACACCGCTTCTTCCGCGAACGTTCGCAGCCGGGACGTAAACAAGTCCGAGCTGCTCCTCGGCTAAAGGCGGACTGAGCTACCCGAGCACGACTCACGCCCCGTCCTCACAGCTTTACTTCTGCCAGTACCTCGTCTCCTATTTCCCAAACTTTACAGAAGCTCTCCTGCGATCCTTGCAGAACTAGCACTCCTGAGAGAAAGGATATTCTTTATCTAATGCTGTTACATTTTTCTAAAAATGTCAAAGCAGTTAGGCTTTTCAGTGACAATCTTGCAACATTGATTTCGTAGCAGTTCCTCAGAGAGAACACAACTCTTAGAAAATACAAGATCCAGATTACCACAAACGTGTATTGCATACTGGAATTTAAATTCATGAGCTGTTCAGACAATATAACTTAAATATTATGATTTGAAAGACATTTTCCAAAATATCACCACTCAATTCCTTTTCCTGCTTTGTATTGCCTTTACATAGAAATATTTGTATATGTTGGCTATCTATATGCACTTCTTCAACACAGAATTGGATGTGATATTAGTATGTGCAATGCTGAAATCAAGAAGACCATCAGTTTGTTAAAGGATATGAGATCAGAAATGAAATCATGTACTGAAAGTTGTAACAGCAAATTTCACATTGAAATACGTGTTAGTGAGCATAACTTCCAGTCCCTTGACATGTTACTGAGACCTTAGATAACATGAAACTGCGAACGTAAACGTGTTTTGGAGATCTTGAGAATATTCAGTTTATAGAATTGCCTGATAAGGATAAGTTTGGAAATTATGAATAAAATTTCCCAACAATGAGTCTGAATGGTCCTCTCACAACTTACCCATTATTCAACAAAGAATGACAAACATGAGCATTTACTACCTATGGACCACCTTAAACTCTTAATGCATAATGATCTTTAAAATATATATAATGATGTAACAAAGCTTGTAAAATCGGTTCTAATATTCCTTGTCACTACAGCACCTTCTGAAAAAGGTATGAGCACCCTTAAAAGAACTAAAAATTGCCTTCGCAATTCAGTGACAAATGAGAGGTTACGTTTTCTCTGCACAATTGCTATAGAAAAAACCCTGCTTAAAAAACTTGCGAGTGATCAGGAATTTAAAGATAACGTGATTGATAACTTTGCTACCAAGATGAATCACTGCTGGTATATCCTGTATAAAACCATGTAAGGTAAGTGTACTCACAATCAATCCATTTACTTCGCCACTGGGAGGGGTTAACAATGTGTAGGAAGACAAACTACAGAAATAGGGTTCTAGTAAGTATAAGTTACAGTAGTTATTTAGAGATGAGGAGGCTTGCATAGGGTGGACTAGTGTGAAGAGCTGGTTCGAACCAGTTTTTTTGGACTGAATATTACAGCAATTTCTTTTTCTTTTCTTCTTAATAGTAATATCTGATGTCTCGAGTCAGCGAAAAAGGAGATCCCTTACAGTTGCGGTGGTCACTTCGCAGTTCTTCCTTAACCAGCCTTATAACACAGCTCTGTAATGTCTCTAAGGTAGTTGAAAGCTGGCAACAATGCAACCAGCTGTCAGAGATCTTCTTTTGTTGATTTCTCTATATAGTACCCTATTTCTATATAAAATTTGCACTTGCAGTCACAAATCCTTTTTATTTCGTACTCCTCATTACTACATCTACAACTACATACGCAAGTTAATTTATAGTGTTTGTTAGAGGGTACGTCTGGTACCACATTCTGTTCCATACTTTTCTTTGTTCCACTTGTGAATAGCATGTGGGAAGAATGATTTACCTAAACCTCCGTATTAGCTCTAATTTCCTAGATTATCTCCTTGCGCTCATTTCGTGAGAAGTATGTTGGAGGAAGTCATAGAGGAAGTACTGTAATATGTAGCCCACCTCTTCCCATAACTTTCTCTCGAAATTGCAGTCGTAAAACTTTCCATGATGCATGAGTCTTATGAAATCAGATCTGATGGTCTCATGGTTGCAAAGCATCTTCCACAACTGCTAATCTATCCGTTTCTCTCCTTCTACCGTTGTCCCTATGCTCATTATTTTTTATCACCTTTTTGGTAGTAAGGCAACTGCCTTGCCACCGTGGATACACCGGTTCTCGTCAGATCGCCGAAGTTAAGCGCTGTCGGGCGTGGCCGGCACTTGGATGGTCGACCATCCGGGCAGTCATACGCTGTTGCCATTTTTCGGGGTGCACTCAGGCTCGTGATGCTAATTGAGGAGCTACTCGACCGAATAGTAGCAGTTCCGGTAACAGGAAACCATGATAACGACTGGGAGAGCGGTTTGCAGACCACACGCCCCTCCTATCAGCATCCTCAGCTGAGGGTGACACGGCGGTCGGATGGTCCCGATGGGCCACTTGCCTGAAGACGGAGTACTTCTGGTAGTAAATACATGTCTCCACAACTTCATAGTATTCTGTAAACTACTACTTTTTCCAGTGGCTTGTAAAAATCCTTGGCCAAATTAACATGCTTTGTATCTTAACGGTTACTTCACGGACTACGGTGATACTCTGTTTCTTGAACGTTTTCTCTATATGGTGAGTGATACCTTTGGTGAATGGCAGGAAAACTGCATCGCCCTAAGATCTTTACAGCACAGTCTTAACATTCTTATTTCAGCTGATGGATGCCTCTTTTTTAGCAACACTTCGATAAGCTGTTCTGTAGTATCGTTTGGAGTTTGTTGAACGTCTCGATAACGTTGTTGTGCCAACTGAATAGCCTGTGACAATACGGGCCGCTCTTTGTTGGATGTTTTCTGTGTGTGTCTTCTATAAATCCAACATGATAAGGGTCCCAAAGTGATGAGCAATATTCAAGGATCAGTTGAACAAGCCTTTCATGGATGAATTACATTTCCTTACGATTCTTCCTATGAATCTCGGCCTGAAATTTGCTTTTCTTATAATATGTTTTATGTGGTTATTTAACTTTAGATCTCTCCGGATGGTAACTGCTAGGTATTTTAAGTAAGTTACTTTTTGCAGTAATTTGTCACCTGTAGTGTAATTGCACAAAAGTGGCTTTTTTGACCTATTTATGCCCAGTACCCTACATTTTTTTACATTCAGGTTCAACTGCTAGTCTCCAATTACCCATTCGCTTAAATTTTCTGACATTGCTACCTTCTTATAGAAAGCTCAACCATCTGTGGACAGCCACGTGTAGTTTCTGATGATATCCAGTAGACCAACGGTTCCCAAATTTCCAAGGCTATCATCTCTGGATGGGAGCAGACAACAGTTAATATCCTCAACAACGGTGAATTCATAACTGCAATTATACATGAAAAAAGGGATGGTTTTATATTGACAAATGATAAATAATAGTTAATATCAAATAAATAAAACACATGATTTTTTGCACTTCTCGTAAGAACAAGGAATAATGAATCATTGAGATTGGGTACTACTTATTTCTAACAATCCTTTTTACTCTGCGCTTCGTGTCCAATAATGCACATATTAGGTTACACTGGAGTTTCGTTAGGATAGCCGAATGTCTACTTTCACACCTGTAAGTAATGATAAAGTCGTACTCTTAAGACAGTTTACGATAGTAATAATCGATACTAGCTGCAGACCAAAGCGATAGTTTTACACTCCTGGAAATGGAAAAAAGAACACATTGACACCGCTGTGTCAGACCCACCATACTTGCTCCGGACACTGCGAGAGGGCTGTACAAGCAATGATCACACGCACGGCACAGCGGACACACCAGGAACCGCGGTGTTGGCCGTCGAATGGCGCTAGCTGCGCAGCATTTGTGCACCGCCGCCGTCAGTGTCAGCCAGTTTGCCGTGGCATACGGAGCTCCATCGCAGTCTTCAACACTGGTAGCATGCCGCGACAGCGTGGACGTGAACCGTATGTGCAGTTGACGGACTTTGAGCGAGGGCGTATAGTGGGCATGCGGGAGGCCGGGTGGACGTACCGCCGAATTGCTCAACACGTGGGGCGTGAGGTCTCCACAGTACATCGATGTTGTCGCCAGTGGTCGGCGGAAGGTGCACGTGCCCGTCGACCTGGGACCGGACCGCAGCGACGCACGGATGCACGCCAAGACCGTAGGATCCTACGCAGTGCCGTAGGGGACCGCACCGCCACTTCCCAGCAAATTAGGGACACTGTTGCTCCTGGGGTATCGGCGAGGACCATTCGCAACCGTCTCCGTGAAGCTGGGCTACGGTCCCGCACACCGTTAGGCCGTCTTCCGCTCACGCCCCAACATCGTGCAGCCCGCCTCCATTGGTGTCGCGACAGGCGTGAATGGAGGGACGAATGGAGACGTGTCGTCTTCAGCGATGAGAGTCGCTTCTGCCTTGGTGCCAATGATGGTCGTATGCGTGTTTGGCGCCGTGCAGGTGAGCGCCACAATCAGGACTGCATACGACCGAGGCACACAGGGCCAACACCCGGCATCATGGTGTGGGGAGCTATCTCCTACACTGGCCGTACACCACTGGTGATCGTCGAGGGGACACTGAATAGTGCACGGTACATCCAAACCGTCATCGAACCCATCGTTCTACCATTCCTAGACCGGCAAGGGAACTTGCTGTTCCAACAGGACAATGCACGTCCGCATGTATCCCGTGCCACCCAACGTGCTCTAGAAGGTGTAAGTCAACTACCCTGGCCAGCAAGATCTCCGGATCTGTCCCCCATTGAGCATGTTTGGGACTGGATGAAGCGTCGTCTCACGCGGTCTGCACGTCCAGCACGAACGCTGGTCCAACTGAGGCGCCAGGTGGAAATGGCATGGCAAGCCGTTCCACAGGACTACATCCAGCATCTCTACGATCGTCTCCATGGGAGAATAGCAGCCTGCATTGCTGCGAAAGGTGGATATACACTGTACTAGTGCCGACATTGTGCATGCTCTGTTGCCTGTGTCTATGTGCCTGTGGTTCTGTCAGTGTGATCATGTGATGTATCTGACCCCAGGAATGTGTCAATAAAGTTTCCCCTTCCTGGGACAATGAATTCACGGTGTTCTTATTTCAATTTCCAGGAGTGTATTTTATCAAAATCTGATTTTGGTATGTTGTCTTCACAAGTCCAAGCCTTATACTCTGAATGAAATTTCGCTATTCGAAAATATTCTTTCATGCATTCAAAATGGTCTTAGACTTCAGATATTTACGTAGGGGCTTCAAAAGGTAATTTATACATGTCCACCCATGCTAAGACCATTGTCGGGAGAGAGTACATGTTTCAGATTTCCTGCCGACACGGTTCTGCTGTGGTACAAATAACAGGTGCGTCACAATACAAGAGCAACTGGAAACGTACTCCAAAGTTGATGAATGTGGAACAGTATGATTTTTGCAGGCCATCACCACCATGAAATTCCTGGTAATGTATGGACCATATGTAATGTGGCGCACGGCTGTAGTGAAATGGTGCTCACCATTTGACCAAGGCCACACAGACATGGGTGATGCTGGCCAGGAAGGAAGGCCATTGTCATGGTCCACAGATGACAATGGTTACGCGATCTTTTGGCAAGCTGAAAGAACATCTGTGGGGAAACAGATTTTCCAGTGATAAGGACGTTCACACATTATTTCTCGAATGACTCCATGACCAAGGAGTGGATTTTTGTCATCAAAGAATTGAATGATTAGTAGAAATTTCTGACCATTGTTTACAGAGACTTGACTGTGTTGAGAAACAGTGTCATGTATCCATGTCACTTGTAGTTGGGTAGTATAAGCAGGCAGGTGAATGGATGGCAGATGAACTGAGGGAATTCTTTATTAGATTTAAAATGACAAGAGAATACTGAGATGACGACCACATGGAAAGTGGGTAGATTCTTAGTAAATAACTGCTTGCTGGTCAAACTGCGCCACCATAAAAAATAGCAAGTAACTAAATGTTACTTTCTGTGTGTATATAGTGTAGTAGGAGGAATACATGATTAAATATGTAGGTAATTTGGGGATATGCAGGGTGTGAAATTTAGTGCACACAGCTGTCAAATCTGGCAGCAACAACACCTTTAATCCAGCTGGTCATCAAGTAGAACTGCGCTTGGATGACAGAGAGGGATACGCCATTCTGTGCTACTTCAACTCTATGCCAGAACTCATTAGTCACCGTAGCTGGTGAGTGGTGGTATGGCAGTTTCTCGGTAATCCATGTCAATGTGTTTTCAGTGAGAGAGAGATGAGGGGGGGGGGGAGAGATATGTATATATAGAGAAAGTACTGTCCAGGGCAGCAGTCAAACATCCTCTATATCACAGTAGGTAAGGACACTACTGCCAACATGTGGTCTTGTATTACACTCCCAGAAAAAAAGTGCAGCACCCTCAAGGACTGTGTTAAGCGGCACGAGGGTATAATACGAGTGGTCTTATACCAGAATGAACTAAGCGACATTTTTTCAAAAAATTGAGTTATTCAAAGTTTTAAAATGTAGGGGTTTCATTTTGTCTTGTGCCAAAACCAACTATCTGACAACTCACCTCGTTTTGTTGCTGCAGCAAGGGATTTCTTTAGCAGAAGGTTGGTACTATTCATTCTCTTATTCCAAAGTGAAGCATGTGACATCACAAGATGGCTACCGCGGTACATAGTTCGGGCGCACGTTCCCTCGCAATGGCAGAAAATGATGCTTATTGTGGAGACGAGCCGTTTAGTTCTGGTTTTTCTGATGTATATGAGCTTATTGATGGCCCCTCTCAATCATCGGGTGGTAAGTGGATTTTAATAACTAGTTATACTTTCGTGTATAGAATAAACCGTGTATCTGAGGTTACGTTGTTTATCTTACATGCCAGAATGCCACACAGTAATGAGGGGCGGGAAATACGATTTACTGTGGAGGTGGTTCAATTTGGCAAAAGAGTTCCTTAAGGAATTGTATCTCGCATATTCGTCAGCCACCAAAGTAATGAAATGAAATATCTTAATTTGTTCTCATAATTGGCATTCTTAATAAAACAATTTTTAAAACGAATTTCAAGATCTAAGTAATTTGTTTTTCAGATGAACATGAAATTTCTGGCAATAAAAGAAAAAAAGGAAACAAGGAATAGGGAACAAAGGAAGAAGAACCGAAATAGTGGGTAAACTTACGTTAACATTAAAGGGTAGACTGTCCCAGGAAAGACATTTGTTGATTTTAATTTTTCATGCAGAGAAAGATGTTGTCCAAAAATAAATTGTGAGGAGAAAGGAAGTTTTTTGATACATTTTATGGAAGTGGGTCTTGGGATGTGCAGACATCAATAATATATGGTACAGTTAAAAATGCTCCCCTCAAATGGAAGCGTTCTAAAACCGACAAGAAGAAGTTTTCTACGAACTATTATATTCCTAGTGTGGATGGAAATGATGTGAAGGTATGCAAAGAAACTTATCTAAAGACACTGCAGATTTCTGGCAGCAGGGTGCATCGAGACATAGCCAAAGCAAAGACAAGCTCTTTGTGAGACCAGCGCGGAAAACACGTACCTCATAGTAAAAGTTCTGACTCAATGATTATTCACATCTATAATCATATCAATAGTTTTCCCATCACATTGAGTCACTACCGCAGAAGAGATTCGTCAAAAAGCACTTGGACAGTAGACTTAATCTTAGTTTGATGTACATTTACTCATCGATAAGATGAAAGAAGAAGATCCCAATGTTAAACCTCCAAGCCAATCACTGCACGAATAAGCATTTACACGAGACTTCAGTCTAAGTTTGAAGCCTCCTCAAAAGGATACATGGCAAACATGCGACAGGTTAAACACGCTAATTACAGCAGAGAGTACACATAGACCTGTTGAGGTAGACACTGAGAAGCTACGAAGACTCTTGTGCAGATAGGTTTGCAGTATACTGCTGCATCGATTTTCAGTAAGCTACCACTCGAATTCAAAAATCTTAGCAGTAATCCACGCGCTTTCAAATAGAAACTGAAGAGTTTCCTCATGGGTCACTCCTTCTATTCTGTCGAGGAGTTCCTTGAAAAATTGAGCTGATTCTTGTTGTGTTGTTGACTGCGCTTACTTAAACTCATGGACTGACTTTTTCGGGTTCATAAACATTTATTTTTGTGTGTTATTACTTCGATGTTGTAATTTCATGTACTGACACGTTCCATGACCTTAGAGATTTGCTCCTGAGTCTGGTCCTACGGAACTTGAAGTGTAAATAAATAAAATAAATAGCAGTAATTGCGCCACAGGAAGGCTGAAGCTGCAAGAGGGGGTCTGAAAATGGATATGGAGAAATCCAAGACAGAAGATAATATTGCAATTTTTTTCATTTGATTTGTAGAAAGCATTACTGCTGCCAAAATTGAAAACAGGTGTTTCATACTATAAACGTCAACTCTCCTGCTTTAATATTGGAATTCATGACTTTAAAAGTGGGAAGACAGCAAGTATTGCTGGAATGAAAGTGTTGCTTCAAGAGGAGCTCAAGAGGTGGGTTCTTGTGTATTGAAGTATATTGAATCTCATGATATTGGTCCAGGGATGTGTTTATGGTCAGATTCGCGTGGGGGGCAAAACAGGAATTTTAAAATTACGACAACTTAGATGTATTTAGTCCAGAGTGACAAAAATAACATAGAGGAAATTACCAACAAATTTGCTGAACCTAGTCACTGGTATCTTCTGAATGCCCCACAATAGCTTTATTGTATTATTGACAATGCCAGGATGAAGAAAGATAAATTTTAAGTTGTAAAAGTTGATTGCAGTGACTTCAAATGTACTATGGTACTGGAAAAAGCAATGACTAACAGAAAAGTAAATTTTTCTGGCGAAAAGATTAAGCGGCATAGGATTTAGGAAATGATATTTTCAAAAGAGAAGCTGATGATAATAGAGTACAAATTCAGCCGAAATAACATGGAAGAATATTCTTCAGTGAATTTCAATAAACGACTAAACGCTCACCACTGTTCTCTCAGTCAAATTGCACTGCCTACACTGTGTCCATCGGTGGGCACTCAACGCCCTGAGAAACTGAAAGATATTCAGAGCCTTCTAATGTATGTACCTCAAATATACCATGAATTCTATAAGAGTCTCAAAATGTCTGAAGGAAAAGAAATGAGCAATGGTAGTAACGAAGACGATGAGTAATACAGTACCCATACGAGTAATAGGGAAGCACAAGCACCGCCTTAAGTATATTCCAATGTTCTTTCCTAATTCCAAAAATTGTTTAATAATGCTGTATTAGACAAATACTTAAAGTACTTCTGTGTGTTTCACTTGCCAAATAGGTCAATGTATGAATATAATACAAAAAACTTTACTGAAGTGCATAAGTGTAGTATGAAAACAACTTGATGTAGATGGATATTTTACATCGTTTCTCTGCACCATTAAGTTCCATACTGAAATTAAATAATGTGCTGCTAGGCTCAAAATGCTTGTAAAAGTTTTTCACACCCATTATGCACCATACCACATGTATAACAATAAATATTTTTTGAATAAATAAGTTGCTGCAAACTCACAACTTCAGTTCTTTATTTCTCAAAACTAAATGTCACTTAGTTCGTTCTGGCAAAAGACATATGTGCGTACTGAGGGTTGCAGTGTTAGTGATTCATTTGTCATCATCATCAGTGGTCAGATGGCGCTCAGGAGGCCCGTTTGCGCACTCTCTGTTTTGACTCTATGGGCAGTAACTGTGCTGAGTATAGAGGTGAACAGTGTTTGCAACATCCATTCTAGCGTACAACCATACCCCACTGACGAGCACGTAATGCTGTTGAGCAGCTTCGGCCATTTGAGCAAGGTCGCATTATGCACCTGTGGGAAGGTTGATGGACATATCAACGGAGTGCCGCACTTATTGGGCACATTGTATCGGTGGTGGCATTGCTCTTTTAGCAGTGGTCTGTGGAAGATTCCCACGCATCTAGACTAGGTTGTGGACGCCCAAGTAATACAGACGCACTTCAAGATCGACTCTGGCCAGAGTTGCTGACGGAACATCATCAAGGGACAGCATGTTTCACCTGCTGTGTCTTCAAAGAGCATTGGGAACAATCTGCTTATAGCAGAATTAAAGTCACTTGCTCTTTGCCCAGGCTACCAATGACACTACAACACGGAAAAGTGTGGCTGCTTTAATGTTGTGAAACGGTTAATTCGAGAGGGGAATATTCCAGAGTGCATTCGCCCATGACGCTCAGGTCCCACCCAAGGCTTCATGGTGTGGGTTATAACTCGCTATCACATTTGGTGTTTCTACAGGGTAAAGTAACTAGTGCTGGTACATTTCATAGGCTGTTATCCCAGGGATATCGCGCCTCTTCTTTGATAGGAAGGACAATGCATGTCCGCATACAGCTGATGCCCCCGAAATGCTCCTTGTGGTGTACAACAACTGCCCTGGGTAGCAAAATCACCAGATATCGCGCCAATTGAACATGTTTGGTACGTGATGAAGTGGAAACTTATTCGTTCTCCGGGGTCTACAAAAACCATTCCCGAACTGTAACAAAATAATGCGTAAGATGCTTGGGACAAACTATTGCAGGATACGATGAGGCACCTTAAAAATCGTTTGCATGTGAGAATACATGCCTTCCTTGCCACCAGAGTGGGGAACACTGTGTATTGATACGACTGTTTGGCCACCCTTTACTGTGACATGTGAATCACTTGGTCATAATCTGTTATTCTGTACTTCTATAGCCTGCCAGTGTGGCCAAGCAGTTCTAGGCGCTTCAGTCTGGACCTGCGCGACCGCTACGGTCGCAGGTTCGAATCATGCCTCGCGCTTGGATGTGTGTGATGTCCTTAGGTTAGTTAGGTTTAAGTAGTTCTAAGTTCTAGGGGACTGATGACCTCAGATGTTAAGTCCCATAGTGCTCAGAGCCATTTGAACCATTTTGTACTACTACAAGGACGAACTACCCGTCATTTTACTTCTCAATAAAATGGCATTGTCCTTGAGCGTGTTGGTTTTTTTCGGCAGTGTGTGTTGATGAAAGGTGAGGTCACAGACACCTTGTAAACACTGCATATCATACAATGAAGGCTTTCACGACCGGATGTTTCAGCTGCTGAGAATTCTTCCGGTTTGTATGGCCGTAGTCCATGGAACTCTTCTATCCCTGATGTTTCGTCCAAGGCTACGTTGGACATCTTAGGAGGTGCTCCTGGTTGTGCTGAGTCTGGCCGAATGACGAGTCGGACGTCGAAGAGCGACCTAAATACCTTGGAAAGTGGGCGTGGTCTGAATTTCACGTGATAGTAGATAAACCTTGTCAAAGATAAAATATAACTATCGATCATAGTACGTCAAAGATAAAAACTTCTCATCCATTCTGTAGCGCCACTGTCCATATATCACTGAGTTTCATGGCTTCTTCTTTTTTTTTTTAATTATCCCCATGTTATTTTAACTTGGCGTCCACTTATTCCGACGCACAAATCCTCTTAACAGGCTTTTGAGAAGAATAGGTACTCTAGTAAGAAAAAAAAAGAGTTTTGCGACCGAATAACAGGAGACCTAAGGACAACTATAGGACACAACGATGGAAGAACGTGGTATCTCTACCCTTCATCAAAAAAGTAACGGATCAAATCGGCAAGATTTTAAGGAAACATATCGTTCGACCGATTTTCAGACCAACTAAGAAAATAGGCCAAGCACTTCGTTCTGTTAAGGATAAATGTCCCCCTCTGTCTACAAGTGGTGTATACAAGATCCGTATATGTGTGGTAAGGTCTACATTGGAACTATAAAGAAAAGTGTGAATACATGGTTCAAGGAGCATAAAAGTCTTAGCCGACTAAGGAAAACAGACAAGTCAGCTGTGGCAGAACATGCTCTTCAGTCAGGTGTTCACGTAGTGAAATTTTAGGATACTGAAGTTTTATGTGTTATGACGAACTATTATCCACGGCTATGTAAAGAAGCCATCAAAATATATAAACATGGGGATGTTTCTAACAGAAAAGGAGAAGCCATGAAACTCAGCGATATATGGACAGTGGCGCTACGGAATCGATGAGAAGTTTTTATCCTTGACACGCTATGATCGATAGTTATATTTTATCTTTCACAAGGTTTATCTCCGCTATCACGTGAAATCCAGACCACGCCCACTTTCCATGGTATTTAGGCCGCTCTTCGGTGTCCGACTCGTCAGTCGGCAAGACTCAGCACAACCAGGAACACCTTCGATGGTGTCCAACGTAGCCTTGGACGAAACGCCAGGGATAGAAGAGTTCCATGGACCAAGGCCATACAACCCAGAAGAATTCTCAGCAGCTGAAACACTGCATAGCCACCGATCTTAACACGTCAGAAATGTAACGTTTGCTGCCCAGATCGTCGCCTGTGTGAAGCAGAGGCGATCATGGTGTATACCCAGTGCCGTCCCATTTCTTTACATCCTGTGATGAACCCTGTGTTCAGCATTGTCAGTGGGCGCACACTGTTGGCGCGCCTTTCTGCTGCCGCGTCAAAGGAAGCCGCAGTGATGGTCACCGTGCTGATACTCCATGGTGCTCTAAACTTCATTGCACAGTCCTTGATGATGCCTGTCTCACTGTGAACTGAATCGAGATACGTGACATTACATGAATGAACAATTTGTGTGACCTCTCATGTGGTCTTTGTGAAGGCCTTGAGATTCTGCAATGCTTTGAATATGGCGTCCAGAACCCACCGATTCCATACTCGCATCATTGTAGTGGGATGCCGATCAAGTAATCTTCTCGATACTCCACGATCCTGCAGCTGTCAACTCCCCAAACCTGCCAGTAAATGTTTCTCCTTCTAACACGAAACATAACGCGATCTTCTCTCAAACATACATCATTCAGATGCCGTTTTGTGAATGAGATACCCACTGCCCCTGTGTAATCTTCCCGTACACAGAGTGACTCAGCTGTTACTACCGATAGGTTTTGTGCAAACCGCAATACCTTCAAAAACCAAGCATAAGATTTTCATATTCTCCCACCCACTATGTGCAAACTATTAGTCCTACAGAAAAAATGACAAGGATCTTTCTTTTTTGTAGGAAATTTAATGTAGTCAATTTTTGTACTGTGAAGCCACAGTCTTCTAGTTATTCGAGGAAAACTTGTCCGAAGGACACTTTCGTACGTTTTTCTAGTAATTCGAAAACTACGGTATGTAGGGAGAACGTATCCCACTACAAAATTTAACTACAATAAATTTCCTGAAGCAAATAATTTCTGTGCAGCAAGTGAGATAATATGAATATCTTGCACGTGGTACTTAAAGCTGTTGCGGGTTGCATAAAACCCATCAGTAGGGGTAGCGGAACCACCTTGTATAGTGAATGTAGATGACGTTACACCTAATTTGTGTAGCTACACTGAAATTCTAATTTACAGACTACTTAAGATTTGGTATTAAATTTTAATTAAATATTTTTTATTGCAACGCAAAAGAATATTTCATTCCCTCCCATCCCCTGTCCCACGCCCCTCCCCCCTGTCCCCCGCCCAACTTCAGTAGGTAAATACCCGTGGTTGGAAACAACTCAAGTAGTTCATTTATATTACACAGAGGTTGGATAAAAATTTAGGAACACCGCGAGAAATGCATGCCAGAAAGTAAATGCAGATGTTAGGCAAGCCTGTTGTATTTGACTTTGAACGACACCTGTGCAATGTCCTCAATACGTTTCAAGTGCCAGACATCTTCATAACAGCGTAATGTGTTGTTTTGAGTGCATAATGACGATGCTAAATGAATTCGAACGTAGGCACGTTGTTGGTGCTCGTATGGTGTGTGTTTCCGTAACCAAGGTAGCTGTAGTATTTGGTCTTTCAAGAGGCATCACATCAAAGATTTATCCCGCACATAGGAAAAACCATAAAACATCTCTAAATAGGCCTACCATGTTTGTTTAGGTCCAACTCAGGACATATTACCATTTTTTTTTTTTTTGGGCAATCCAGGACCTACTCTGGACATTACTTAAAAGTGTTAACAGTTTAAAGGAAACATTAAACCTTATTTATTCAGCTGTACTTTTCACAAGACAAGACTTTTTTTTTTCAGAAATGGTTTGTGAACAATGTTAGCTGAATAGCCAATCCCTAAACTCGGTCTATCTAAATCAGTATGCACTTTTCTGAACATACACTCCTGGAAATGGAAAAAAGAACACATTGACACCGGTGTGTCAGACCCACCATACTTGCTCCGGACACTGCGAGAGGGCTGTACAAGCAATGATCACACGCACGGCGCAGCGGACACACCAGGAACCGCGGTGTTGGCCGTCGAATGGCGCTAGCTGCGCAGCATTTGTGCACCGCCGCCGTCAGTGTCAGCCAGTTTGCCGTGGCATACGGAGCTCCAGCGCAGTCTTTAACACTGGTAGCATGCCGCGACAGCGTGGACGTGAACCGTACGTGCAGTTGACGGACTTTGTGCGAGGGCGTATAGTGGGCATGCGGGAGGCCGGGTGGACGTACCGCCGAATTGCTCAACACGTGGGGCGTGAGGTCTCCACAGTACATCGATGTTGTCGCCAGTGGTCGGCGGAAGGTGCACGTGCCCGTCGACCTGGGACCGGACCGCAGCGAAGCACGGATGCACGCCAAGACCGTAGGATCCTACGCAGTGCCGTAGGGGACCGCACCGCCACTTCCCAGCAAATTAGGGACACTGTTGCTCCTGGGGTATCGGCGAGGACCATTCGCAACCGTCTCCATGAAGCTGGGCTACGGTCCCGCACACCGTTAGGCCGTCTTCCGCTCACGCCCCAACATCGTGCAGCCCGCCTCCAGTGGTATCGCGACAGGCGTGAGTGGAGGGACGAATGGAGACGTGTCGTCTTCAGCGATGAGAGTCGCTTCTGCCTTGGTGCCAATGGTGGTCGTATGCGTGTTCGGCGCCGTGCAGGTGAGCGCCACAATCAGGACTGCATACGACCGAGGCACACAGGGCCAACACCCGGCATCATGGTGTGGGGAGCTATCTCCTACACTGGCCGTACACCACTGGTGATCGTCGAGGGGACACTGAATAGTGCACGGTACATCCAAACCGTCATCGAACCCCTCGTTCTACCATTCCTAGATCGGCAAGGGAACTTGCTGTTCCAACAGGACAATGCACGTCCACATGTATCCCGTGCCACCCAACGTGCTCTAGAAGGTGTAAGTCAACTACCCTGGCCAGCAAGATCTCCGGATCTGTCCCCCACTGAGCATGTTTGGGACTGGATGAAGCGTCGTCTCACGCGGTCTGCACGTCCATCACGAACGCTGGTCCAACTGAGGCGCCAGGTGGAAATGGCATGGCAAGCCGTTCCACAGGACTACATCCAGCATCTCTACGATCGTCTCCATGGGAGAATGGCAGCCTGCATTGCTGCGAAAGGTGGATATACACTGTACTAGTGCCGACATTGTGCATGCTCTGTTGCCTGTGTCTATGTGCCTGTGGTTCTGTCAGTGTGATCATGTGATGTATCTGACCCCAGGAATGTGTCAATAAAGTTTCCCCTTCCTGGGACAATGAATTCACGGTGTTCTTATTGCAATTTCCAGGAGTGTATTTTCATTCCCCTTCCTCTTCACGCCACTAAAATTACTGTTAGTGTTACTAGCAGTGCAACAAACCACCTGTTCATCAAGTTCGTAAATTTTCACACACTGCAAGAGATGCTATGCCAAAATTTGGGAAGTTTCAGCTGACACTGTATGACTGTATCGAAATTTTAAAGTTTAGCTTTAATTCCTTCTTACAAACTGAGATATCCTACAACAATCTGAACAAGTTTTGCTTCACCTCTGTCTGAGCTATCCATCCTTATTGTTACATAGTTAACACACTTAGTGCCAAATTTAAGTGGACAGGAGTCGCTTGAAAATCACCAAACCTGTAAATTTTATGGGCCACTAAATTTCATTTTCTGCAAAACACTGCATCGTTACTTTCATTGGTTTGTTCAGCATTAAACGTTTTACAGATGTTTAGTAACAAAATCCGTCCACAGATGGCATGGCAGTATTATTTAGAGCGTCGTAATTCGTCTTAAAATTTAACTTTGCGTTCTCAGTATTCTTTATATCGCTGACTCATTTGTAATCATATTTCGTCCAGGTTTGTCAGATGCAGAAATCGCGGATTTGATTAACGGTAGCGACACTCCTGACAATGTAGAGAATGAGTCAGATGGATCTGAATACAGTGGTGTATTTGAAGGTACCGGTACTAATTTGCAAAAGGATATCACTGCTGGTAATTGGGCAGTACACACATTTCTGCTGAATGTGTTTGTTCTGTAAGCGATGTATGTAGTTTCATAGAATGTGATATTCTTTCTAGTGAATGAGATCGATGACAGCTACTATGCAAATGTAGACGAGAACGATGTTAAATTTGTTGGGTCGAATCCAATGGCTGTGCCATATCCAAAAGTTGATGACTGGACTGAATCTGACACCTAACGACTACTGCCTCGAACATAACACCCAGACAGATACTAGTCAATACGGACGACTCGATCTGTGCTGGATTACTGTAGAGCCTTCCGTACTGGCAGTGGCATAAAGGAAGTTAAGATGCAGACAAATTTATATGCATCACAGACAATCCAGAAGGAAGGAAGAGTAAATAACGTGAAGCCTCAGTTCTGAGCTCCTGGAAACCAGTGACTAAAAGTGAGAATGCATTTCTAGGGTGTTCTTTTCCATAGGTTATTTCAGGCAGCTGTAATTTCATTAGAAATTTATTGACGACTGGTTTCGACGATACACTTCGTAATCATCAGGCCATCTATATACATAGTGGCTGAAATTTCTTGAAAGACACCAGTCAGAAAATAACCGGTATCCGCATCAACTCTTGTAAGCAACCACACGCCGTGAGACCACAAACAGTGTGTGGGTACCGGTTATTTTTACGTGGGACTTTGTCATTGATGCTTTGGGGAAAATACACACTATATGTTAAGAGAGCCTGATGATAGAGTGTATCGTCGAAACTGGTTGCCAAGAAATTGATAATGAAATTACGGCTGACGGTAATGTTGAAACTTATAATATTCCTATCAACTCTGGTCCTCTCTTCCTATTTAACAAGGATGGATATATCGAAATCGTGTACTTAGTTGTTACTTCTGTCTCTCTAAGTTATGAGCCGTTCGCGCTTTACTCAGATACTGTCGTGCTTACATCTTATTGACAATTCTAAACAGAAATACCAGGAGAAGATGGATTTCATCCAGTTTAGAAAGTTTTACCGTACTATGATAATTTGAAGAAGCGACGGATAAAGGCATATTGTTCCTCAGAGACTGACAATTGATAAAGGAATACGCCCAGACAAAAGGTAATGCCTTGTCAATGAATAAGGCCTCAAATCCTGGTACATAACAGGCTTGTTTCGAAAGTATTCAGTGCTAACGGTTTAAAAATAGAGGCGTGATAAAGGCTAGATAGGAACCATTTTACTGCCACGAATTATTCTAAAACAACGCATGTGGTAATACTGCCAGAACATGTTAAAGATGGCCGTAAGAGTGATAATAATAGCAGAGAATATTTCAGTTTGGCTGCTCTAGCAACTCCTATGTCAATTAACAAATCAAATACAAAAATTTCTTTGCTAAAATACACTCATGCTCATAAATTAAGGATAATGATGATACATGGTGAAACAACACTCTGGTGGGCGGTTTGCGGGTTTAAATCACCTCGGGGCATGACCATGCGGTGCATTCGACCCGCAGTCGTCGCACGCTGGCGCTGGCAGCAGTCCACATACGCAGTGGTGTGTTGGTGCATGTCAGAGCACGAAGCAGCGAGTAAGTGTGCAGACGTTTTCAGACGTGCTAATGGGCATTGTGTGTTGAAAATGGCGCAAAGAACACATATTGATGACGTTATGAGGGGTGGAATACTAGGGCGACTGGAGGCTGGTCAAACACAGCAGGTTGCAGCACGGACCCTTCGTGCGCCACAAAGTGTGATATCAAGATTATGGCAACGATTTCAGCAGACAGGAAACGTGTCTAGGCGCTACAGTACGGGACGTCCGCAGTGTACAACACCACAAGAAGACCGATATCTCACCATCAGTACCCGCAGACGGCCACGGAGTACTGCAGGTAGCATTGCTCGGGACCTCACCGCAGCCACTGGAACAGCTGTCTCATACGCACAGTCTACAGACGACTGAACAGAAATGGTTTATTCGCCCAGAGACCTGGAAGGTGCATTCCACTGCCCCCTGGTCACAAGGAGAGCCCGTAAAGCCTGGTGTCAAGAACACAGTACAAGGTCATTGGAACAGTGGTCCCAGGTTATGTTCACGGACGAGTCCAGGTAGAGTCTGAACAGTGATTCTCGCCGGGTTTTCATCTGGCGTGAACCAGAACCAGATACCAACCCCTTAATATCCTTGAAAGGGACCTGCATGTCTTTGGCAGAGGAACTGTAACAGGTCAGGTGTATCGGGACGTCATTTTGCACCAGTATATCCACCTTTTCAGGAGTGCAGTGGGTCCCACCTTCCTCTTGGTGGATGATAACGCACGGCCCCACAGAGCTGCCATCGTGGAGGAGTACCTTGAAACAGAAGATATCAGGTGAATGGAGTGGCCTGCTTGTTCTCCAAACCTAAACCCATCGAGCACGTCTAGGATGCTCTCGGTCGAGGTATCGCTGCACATCTTCAAACCTCTACGACACTTCAGGAGCTCGGACAGGCACTGGTGCAGGAATTGGAGGCTATACCCCAGCAGCTGCTCGACCACCTGATCCAGAGTATGCCAACCCGTTGTGCGGCCTGTGTACGTGTGCATGGTGATCATATCCCACATTCATATCGGGGTACATGGGCAGGAAACAGTGGCGTTTTGTAGCACATGTGTTTCGGGACGGTTTTCTCAACTTATCACCAATACCGTGGACTTACAGATCTGTGTCGTATGTGTGCCCTATATGCCTTTGCTACTAGCGCCAGTGTCGTGTAGTGCCACGTTGTGTGGCACCACATTCTGCAGTTATCCTTAATTTATGAGCATGAGTGTAGTACACTAGCCTACGTCGGTCCCAAACATTTAACTTGCAAAATCTCGGAAGTAACTACCACTGGACTTCCACTACAGCCATATAGCAGACATTTTTAACGGTCGTTAGCCACAGCGTTTTACATGTTTTTAAGTACGCGGTAAGTTTAAGTATATAGGAATTGGCTTCTCGATACAATATTAGTCCGGATGTATAAATTGTGCAGGAACGTTACTTGATGATGTTACACTGAATGTAGGAGTAGTAGTTGTCGCTCTGCACAGCTAAACCTTCGGGACGCCAGCCTTAGTGGCTTGTTTCGTCATTGCCAAACAGCACCGCGCCAGGGCCCGCTGCTTTCGACATTGGTTGGTTCACTCACGTCTTCCATGAGTCCACAACCCGGCCCCGCTGCGGCGTGTCATGTGTTATACTGACTCGTCCGCTGTTTGCTGTGCCTCCTCGTCTCACTATCTGTCTTTCTTTCTTTTTGTGTTTGTGCGTATTTGAGGTAAGCCGAAGTACTACCTTGCAGTAAGCTGGACTTCTGGGATGGCTGGGTACAGCGATATATTCAAGCTTTATTCAGATGTAATCAGGTGGGGGGGGGGGGGGAGGGGGAGGGCTTGTAGCCCCAGGCCCTACTAAAGGTGTCGGTGAACGCTGAATCCAGTTAATGGGGGAAGGGGGGGGGGGTGCTCGATGATTGCACGAGGGACCCGCACTCGGTGTCAGCGCTGTTGAACGATAGAACCAGTACATTCCAGGTATAGGGTAGTGAGCGTGAGTTTATCGATCCTATGAAGGAGTTTCTGCGTTGCATATGTGATGTGATCGGACATGCATGGGATGTTCAGTTCGACGTGAAGGTCGGTAATGCGGGCCAATCTTAGAGCTCCTAAGGAGAGGCGGAGGCATTTGTTTTGAATGACTTGGAATGTACGAAGGTTGGATGGGCTGGTAGTTCCCCACGTGGAGCAGCCATAAGGAAGTGCAGGCAAAACTGTCTCTCGATGTAGCTGAAGTTTCGTTCGAACATCTGGCAACTGCGCAACAATGGCTATAATTGATGTAGGAGGTATAGTAGTTGAATCCTTTTGTTGTGTATATGACGTTTGAAAAGGTGTTTGCTGTCCAGGGTGACCCCCAAGTATTTTACTTCGTTCATCCATGTAGGTTCTCGATGGTGAAGAGTAAGCCCGTCCCGCAAGTCGGGGCGTATGCGAGTGAAGAGGACAGGCTTAGTTTTGTCGGTGTTAAGACGAATGTGATTATCTGATGCCCACTGTTCCGTCAGTGTGAGATGACGCTGCAGTCTCCCCACGGCTACAGTAGTTCGCTGGCTACCAGTGAGTAAGGCTGTGTCGTTCGCAAACTGAGCCAGGACGACCAGGGGCAGGATGGGTATAGTATGTCGGTAAACTCACAATGTAGTACCGGCCCTGCCGCGGCGCGCGCTTTAAATCCGTGGCGACGCCGTGTATAGATACGTCTCGGCTGCATTTATTTTTAGACAAATGCATACAAAAAACGATAGCTTCTTCCGAAACACAACATTATAGAGTAAATAATATTAACTTAGGAACGGAAGTCGGGATCCTATTACAAACATACAACCAAATGCCTGTCCTCTACTGCTATTCGTAAAACGAACCACATATAATGCAATCAGTCTGTAGAATTTAAAGCTTGTTCTTACTTTGTGTTTCTACTAAAAGGTAGAAGTTTTCTTTGAAGGACTGCTTTGAAACTTAACAATTCTTGCAAAACGAAGAGTGTTTAAAACGTAAGCAGAAATGTATAATTTTGTGTGTTGTATTAGTCCGATTTGCACTACTTTTTTGTCACTGTCTTCGTAAACATGCCTCAAAAGTACGTGTACAATGTTATGCATATTGGGTATTTACTCAGTTTTCAGCTGTCAGGGAGGTTTCCTATGTTTTGTACAAAAATAAAATAGAGAATCTGTATTTAATTTTGTTATAAGAATGGAATAAAGTATATGAACTTTTTAGAAATGGTAAATACTGCTTTTGGTGAGCCTGTTATGAGTAAACCAAGGGCAGACAAGTGACATAAACATTCAAAGCAGGCATAAAGGACAGCGGCTTTACAAGCATGGATCAGATCAAAAATGCACAGTTAAGAGACCTATAAACTATCCTGAACAAACAGTTCCTAAAGATTTTCGGGAATTGGAAAAAGCACCGGCATAAGTGTATAGTATGTAATGGGGAATATTTTGAAGAGGATAACATTGCTGTAGATTAACAAATAAAGTTCTTACCAAAAAATAAAAATTAATATGTGAACACACCTCGTACGTCAAGCTTTTTGCTTAGAAGTCCAGATTCGGTGTACATGTTTCGAAGGAAATTGCAGCAGTGTTTAGAATAGCTATTGCGCACATGTTTTAAGCAATACGTCTTAGAGGTAGAGATTTAGTGTTCAAAAAAAATGTTCAAATGTGTGTGAAATCTTATGGGACTTAACTGCTAAGGTCATCAGTCCCTAAGCTTACACACTACGTAACGTAAATTATCCTAAGGACAAACGCACACACCCATGCCCGAGGGAGGACTCGAACCTCCGCCGGGATCAGCCGCACAGTCCGTGACTGCAGCGCCCGAGACCGCTCGGCTAATCCCGCGCGGCCCATTTAGTATTCCATAAGCATAAAAGGTTTTACGTGATTTTGAAACTGTCTGTAACGATGGATTTCCTCCCAAAATTATTAGTTTTCCTTCGTGGCGATTCCAATAAACCATGCGGCTTATTTTTCCGTTCCTTCCTTATGCGTTCTATTGGTGAGGTTTCCATAAACTGCAGCCCTTTGATTGGGTCTGGTAATATTAGCCAACAGTTCTTTTTGGGTCGCCCCTTTAATGCACGCTGTAATAACATTAGAGACGATAGAATTCTCGTTACTTCGCAAATACTTCCTCTTCTTCGTATGCTGCACGTTTTCTTGCAATGCTAGACGATTATCCATCACTTCCGGATATCGAAGTACATCAGTAAGTACAGAAAGGTAACTCACTGAAACTGGCAACTAAGATCCCACGAACAGAAACGACGTATATCACTGCACGCCGATCTACACCGCTAAACAGATAACGGGCAACAGATTTTGGGTACCTCTGCAGGCCAGTGGCAGCGTTCTTCCGGGAAAGGCCGCAGGCTACTTCCCCCGCCAAAAGCGTTGTTCGCTCTTGAGTTTACAGACAGACTATAAGTCGTTAACATAAACGATGAAAAGAGTTGGGCCTCTGGCTATCGCGCGCCACACCCTTATTAAAATCCCGTCCTCGCGACCTCGCGAGCCCTCTAGTCGCGCAGCCAGCGCTGCAACTACCGCTGATGCGAATCGATAGCCGAAGAACTCAGCGGCATACATCACAGTGTATTCAGACCGACTTTGTTCCAGTCTAGAGCTATTCCAACAACTGTCTGAGAAAGGCACTGGGGCTTTTAGAACCGTGAACAATGTAGGAAACATGTACATAAAGATTCAGTAGCTACTAAGCTGAAAAGGGCGAAATGTCTTTCATGCGAAGAGATACGGTATTGACGATGAAGTGAAAGGATAAAGGGTATGTGCATACATTGTCTACAAGGCTTCAGGTCGTATTTGGTACACATTGTAAGGGGTTCATTAGGGGTTCATTACTATTCGCTAGCGCACTTGAGCAGATGTAATTTCGATGGGTTGCTCACGCGCTACCTACGATATGGAATATCTTTGCTATAATAGAATCGCAGGTCAGAGCAGTGTTGGCAGTAATTCGAGTTTAGTAGCTCGCAGAGAGCAGTCGTGTTTTGTAGCTCGCACAGAGCACTTGATGGTTCAAATGGCTCTGAGCACTATGGGACTCAACTGCTGAGGTCATTAGTCCCCTAGAACTTAGAACTAGTTAAACCTAACTAACCTAAGGACATCACAAACATCCATGCCCGAGGCAGGATTCGAACCTGCGACCGTAGCGGTCTTGCGGTTCCAGACTGCAGCGCCTTTAACCGCACGGCCACTTCGGCCGGCAGAGCACTTGAGTTCTGGAGTTCGGACAAGGCAGGCGGGAGGTTGACTTCTGCAGGGCCAGTCGTGCAGAACGATGGCAATGCCTGAGCGATGTAGTATAAGGTAATAAAAAAATATTATTGTTCTTTGTTGCCACAACTGATTTAACCATAATTATAATGTTAAAGTCCCATGTAATTCCTTGCAGAAACGTTTCAATAATAACTTTTGTTCTGAAGAAAACTTTTCCCAGTCATTTATCTGAGTTTAAAGAGTTTACGAATTTTTCCTGTGTATACTCATGTTGATTAAGCAAAAGAAAATCAGTTGTTTTCCTACAAATGAAAATCTAGTGGCCAGTATTGTACTGGGCTGTGCCAAAAATTTCTTATAAGAGAAGATATATAGATAGCGTTATCTGGAGACATCATTGTGAGGTAAGAACTTTTCAGTTTATTCAGGATGATTTCACACAGCCATGACGCAGCGCTGCTGACGTCAAAACTTATTAATCTCCATATGCAGTCAGTCTTTAATGGAAGGTCGCATTAAAACTTGAAATTTTATTATTGGAAAGAAATTTTTCTACTGGGAACATAAACGAGATTTTTCTGTTGGGAGGTTACGCTAAATGTGAATATTATGAATATTTTTCTGTTCGGAGGTTACAACATACTAACAAAAATGGGACTCCAGCACTGTAACCACTTCACGTATTGGATTACAATCTATTGAAGACCTGCACTTGCAGTATGATTATTCCAGCACAGAACTATGAAATGGTGGCGAAAATTACATTCCCGTGTGCTGCTGATATGAGATCAAATACAATTTGGCTGTGCAATGCGGTGCACAATAAGAAATTCGTAGTAACAGTAATTTATTACAATGCTTGCAGCTCATATTGTTGAAGTCGTACAAAGAAATGAAGGAACTGTAAGCTCGCTAACACAGAGATATTTTTTCTCAGCACATACCTCCAGCTACTAAGAAATATCCCAGTCGTGTGTGTCGTGTGCTGTTCCAGAAGCAAGAAAGAGAAAGGCAAGGCCTCTGGTAAAGAGACACGCTACGAGTGTGAACAATGTGGTGTTGCACTATGCCTGGAACCTTGTTTCAAAATTTCCCACACTAAAAACAGATATGATTCTGAGTACAGTTTATATGATTATCTGTAGACAGACGTTAAGATATAATGTAATACCATAAAATTAGCTCCATCCAAACAGGCCCGGAAAGCCCTACGCTACTGACTAAACAGCATCTCATCCTCAGCCGACAGGCGGCACTGGATGCGGACATGGATAGGCATGTGGCCAGCACACCGCTCTCCCGGCAGTTGCTTCAAATGGTTCAAATGGCTCTGAGCACTATGGGACTTAACATCTGAGGTCATCAGTCCCCTAGAACTTAGAACTACTTAAACCTAACTAACCTAAGGACATCACACACATCCATGCCCGAGGCAGGATTCGAACCCTCGACCGTAGCAGCAGCTTGGTTCCGGACTGGAGCGCCTAAAACCGCTAGGCCACAGCGGCCGGCCCCGAAAGTTGTCCGTTATCGTGACTGGAGCCGCTACTTCTCGATCAAGTAGCTCCTCATTTGGTTTCACAGGGGCTGCGTCCACCCTTCTTGCCAACAGTGCTCGGTAGACCTGGACACTAGCTCATCCAAGTGCTACGTAAACCTGACAGCGCTTAACTTCGGTGATTTGAGGGGAACCGATGTTACCACTGTGATAAGGCTGTTGGCAATACTGTAAAATTAAGTTAAAAATAAAACGAAGTTTAAGCTTCCTTCCTTGTATGACTTTTCTAAATTCTTAAAAACATCTAAGTGATTTCTATAACTGTAACTCAAAGCCACACATTCCAGTGAAGTTTCTTTCACGTAGTATTAAAGCAGATAAGCGCAGCTTTAAAATGGTACTAAACTTGCCACAACCAGTCAGCAAATTTGATGAAGTGATTTTTAAGCAGTGCTAAAAATGGCCTGCTTTCTATGGATAGGTGCATAAAATAGGCTTTGTTCTGAGAGAGTTAATGCATTCTAAGGAATCCAACACATTATCAGATTTAAACGGTGAAATGACGTTAACAACAATTCCTTCGTTTTTGGTTCTAGCAGGTGACAATTTTGGTTCATATAAATTTTTAACCAATTTGGATGTGCCGTCTTAAGTTTTGAAACTGATTGTGATGCAAAAAGAGATAGCCAGAGTTGCAACTAAAATGGTTGTTTATTTACATGGTGACACATTTCGGACTACGCCCATTTCCAAATCAACCAATTATTGCCAAACAAAATGCCCATACATCAACATTCGTTCGGAAACTAAGTTAATAATCTCCAAAATCTGACTCCGAAATCAGAAGATTCCAAATGTGTTACCACATTACATGCTTCTTCACATTATGTTTTTGTCCCACTCTATAAAATGGTACTGGATAGGAATAGGTATTAAATAGGGATTCGGGGACGAATTTGACATTGGGTTGCGTGCATTCAGGAGCAAGAGCAATCATATAAGTGGTGTCATTTCTCTCATGAGTGACGTCGTCATCCTTATCAGTCACAAGCCATGCTGTTTCATTTTTAATACTTCGCTGTGATTGGTTGGTTATAGGGGGAGGGGGGGGGAGGGGAGAGAAGTGGATTGAGGACGTGACTTGACACAAACAACGCAGATGACATCATTTATAAGAGTGATGATATCAACTATATTATTTCCCTTCCCCCGGAATGTAGGCAACGCAAAGGTCAAAGGTCAAATTCGTACCGTAATGTCCACTTATTTCCTACTGACAGGCACTGCAAAAGTTGAATGAACTTCGTTTGACTGATGATAATGAATCAGTTCAGAATACCATCTAGTTGAGTACAATTTCTTCATGACATGTCTGTTAGTTGCAAACAGTTTCTTCAAACTGTTGCAGTTCCACTATATTAACGGTGGAATCATTTAATACCAAATTTAAATTATGTGTCGAAAAACGTATAAACTCAGCAGTTGGAACCCGTGCTTTAATTATTTATAATAGGAAGGAAATAAAGACATTAGCTGCTATTGGGAACTGAAATACATCAAAGTGGGAAGCTGAAATCTAGTGCCAAACTGGGACTCGTACCAGGATTTTTCCGTGGTGGTGGTGTGTTGGGGCTTATGGGCGCTCAACATCGAGGTCATCAGCGCCCTGACACACATTAAAAGGAACGAATGTGGACAGACCTAAGATAACTGAAGCACACACTCAAAGAAAGCAGGAAAAGAAGGAAAATGCTACATAAGAAATTAAAACCTAAGGAAAGGGGAAACATAGCAACAAGAATCCGTTTCTCGCTAACGGTCGCCTTGAGCGTCTCGGGAATTCGAACATGGTCCCTGTCCAACTCATATTTCCGACTACTCTCATCCACACACTACTGACGTAGTGCCCCTGCCAATTAGTCCTCACTATTAGCAGCGATTTGCTGATTCCTGTAAGACTTCGAGCGTGTTTGAGTATCTGCAATGAAGGGATCATTTGGTCTTCTCGACATACGCGGTGTTCTTTCTTTCGGACATATCTGTAATGTCCTTACCGAAGATGAACATACAACACATACAACTAGATAGGTGCAGAGGTGAAAGATATGATGGTGCTGCGTCTAAGAGTGGCAAATATTCAGGTTCAGAGTCAAGAATTAAAGTATAAATACATGCGATGTCTGTTCTGTCGGATATATAAATATGTGCATGGCGAAACGCCCAGCGATCCCTTTAGTGCTGATGCACAAATACGCTCGATCTATTACAGCGAATCGATGCGAGTAGTAGGGGTGGCCGAGAGGTTCTAGGCGCTTCAGTCCGGAACTGCGCTGCTGCTACAGTCGTAGGTTCGAATCCTGCCTCAAGCATGGATGTGTGTCATGTCCTTAGGTTAGTTAGGTTTAAGTAGTTCTAAGTTCTAGGGGACTGATGATCTCACATGTTAAGTCCCATAGTGCTCAGAGCCATGTGAACCTTTTGAGTAAGGGTAGTGGACAGGGGCACTACGACAGTAGTGTGTGGATGAGTTGGAAATTTTAGTCGTTAGGCTGCGTTCACACTGCCGGCCGGGCCGGGCCGGGCTGACGCTTACTGGGTCGGCTCCTACCTAGCCAGCTCAGGCCGACGAGTAGTGCGTTCACATTGCGCGCCGCGCCGAGCCGGGTCGGCGAAATGGGGGAAAATCCACTTCTCCGATTTTCATGTTCTAAAAATTCTTAGCGGTATATAAGACTGCGCCACATCGTTTTATGAACTCATTTTTTCATTAAAAGCGTTACTTGCGTCGTGAAAAAAGAAAAAGTCTACTTTTCGTTTCGCGTGATTTCTTAGTTTCGTAACGCTTCCCAGCCGATTTTGAAGAAAGTATGCGGCTAAAAAATCTGATTTTTGTACACGTGCTAGCGTAACATCTCAGCCTCGTATTGAATCATTTATCTTTTCATATTTCTTAACAGTCATTGTGAAATGATGCTATTTGTCAACGTTGTGCACTTGATTTACCAATCTTGTAGTGAAAAAGTTATGTAGCGGGTAGCTTACTGTTAGATCCGTTTTAGACCATACATTGTTGCGAATGAAATGTAGCTAAAAGTACCAAAAAGTTTTTGAAATGATAATGATACTGATATCTGTCTCTGGTCTCAAGTAATGCGAGCTACTCAGTGGCGTCAGTGCCGCGTCCGCAAGCCACGGAGTTCGAGCGGTTACAGCTTGGTTTAATGTAGTCATATAATGCAGGACAGAAAAAACTAATTACTAGTGATCAGTGGTGTAAAACTAATCACAAAAACAAACTGGAGATTTGTGATACGTTTACTGCAGAAACTGAAGCGCAATTCTGTAGTCTCGTTGGCTACTTTGACAGAAAAAAAATAATGGAGAGTTAATGAAACTACTGTAGATCGACACAGATGTGCGTTTCATTGTTCTTCATTATTTTTTTCCTTCCTTGGCGGGCTGCGCTGCACCGTCAAGGTAATCCCTACTCTTTGGCTAAATGGCTGCTAGTTGCCGAAGGCCAAATAAATAAATTTAAAAAAATCCCCACCCTTCGACAGCTGACAAGCAAGTCAGTAGAAAACGCAGCTGCAGTCAACAGTTGCTCGCCTTTGGCTGGTCTGTGCTGTCGTGTAGAACAATGTCTTCACTCTTTTGTTGGTATTGTTTTGACTCTGCAGTAACTCGTCGAGTTTTGAAGTACAGAAGAACTAGGAGGTTATGGATACATTCCATAAATATCGACAGACATTTAGGAGAGTTTTTTTCTTTACATGATGAACTTAAAAACTATTCTGAAAAATTTTATTCATATTACAGAATGAATCATAATACATTTCAGTATGTGCTGCAGAGCATTCAAGACAAAATTTCGAAACAGAACACAAATTTTCGCAGAAGTATAACAGCAGAAGAAAAATTGTGTATAACGATAAGGTAAGATTCGTTAGTACACACCTTTTGGTTTGCAGTAGAACTTTGTGCAGAATTCACTACCTCCAATTAATTGTAGTCATGCTTTTGTATTTTAAATTTCACAAACGCTTACCTCTGAGGGAAGAGAGTTTACGGGACTCCTGAGAATCATCAGTAAGTAATTAGCTTCGTCATTTTGGGTAATGTCTTGCTGTGCCTTCAACGAAGAATCGCAGATACACTCCTTCAGAATTTTCCAACTTTTTCTTCTTTTTTCTTCATGATGCAGCGCTTGGCAGTGGTGATGGTTCATCATGTGGAGCCACTGATGACATCACAGAATTCTTTTCATTACCTTGTAAGATAGACAGACTGATATGCCCTTTGACTCAGTGGTTCTATTTCCACTGGTAAGGAACTGTGCATAGCTCTTAGAACTTAGGAAAATCATATGACAGAACAAAGCCCGAGTGGAATTGCATTTTAATATACTATTCCCTGGATCACATGACCTTATTTTGCCAAGTTATACAAGTTATTCTCTGTAACTGTTTCTCAGGTCTTTGCATTTCGATTTCATTATTTTAATTGAAAGAATATAGAAGGGTGCAAGAAAATGTCTCTCTAATTATTTATTGTTGTATAACTATGAAATGACATGGACTAAGTAAATATCTACTGTACAAACAAAACTGTAAAAACTTCGCCCAACACCACACTTGAGTAACACATTTTACGATTTTTTTTCTCAGGTATCTGTCCACTGGCATCTCCTTTCATGCACTAGCATCGTCATTCCGATTAGGAGTGTCGACCGTATCAGTGTTGGTGAAAGACGTTTGTATGGCCATATGGGAGTCACTTGCTCCCATTCATTTACCAACGCCAACTGTTTCTCGATTTAAAGAAATTGCCAGTGAAATGCATACGAGATGGGGATTTCCAAACTGTGTTGGATGTATAGACGGGAAGCACATACGTGTCCAATGTCCTAAACTTTCTGGCAGCTTGTTTTACAATTACAAACAGTATTATTCGATTGTACTCCAAGCAGTTGCTGATGCAAATTACAAATTTATAGCTGTGGATGTTGGTGCCTACGGTAAACAGTCTGATGCAGGCGTGTTTAAAGAAAGTATGTTATATAAGAAACTTACAAATGGGGAGCTGTTAATACCGCCACCAACAAGACTTGAAGGAATGTGTCTTGTGACAGCCAGAGCGAGAGCACCAGCAGCAGCGAGTACTGTTTGTATAAAGCGTTTATTTTGCATTTTGTTTACGACCTTCCACTAAGGAAGGGATTCTATTTGTGTTTATCTGCTCTGCATAGTAACTAACAGTTCTTGATAAAACTTTACGTAGTTTTCGTGTTAGATTTCTTAGTGTTTTCTTGATCGTTTAGAACAGAAAGCGCCCTAAAACCGTCTTTTGTTTGTTTCGCGGCCGTTAGCCACTAGTCACTTGAATCAGCAGTTGTCTTGTGACAGCCAGAGCGAGAGCACCAGCAGCAGCGAGTACTGTTTGTATAAAGCGTTTTT